>NC_089647.1:103274503-103608253 GCF_037042795.1 Molothrus aeneus | reverse complement strand
CACTATTGCCTCAGAAAAATACACTTGCAAAAAGAATTCAGAATACATCCATTTCCACAGTCAGTAGGTATTTCATATTATTAGTAAAACTGTGTTGAAACCTTTCCAATTTCTGGTGAGAAACCACATCTCAATTTACCTTGCAGTAGAGCCTGTCTTGGGACACCAGAAAAGAAACTGATGTTTATCAGAGCAGCACCTCCCACTTTTTATTACCATAACCATAGGTCATAACTTGACCATCTTTGAATTCAGTAGTCCTTGGAATCACTGGTGTATCCCATTTGCTGTTTAACCCCTCTCTATTCCTCTGTATATTTCCTTTTTATTTTATACCTCTTTTTAGTCTTGGTTTATGAACTTTATGAACTTATGAACTCAGGCTGCAAGTTCCTTTTCACAGTACCAACTGTATATTATCTTTACTACAATTAGGTCTTATTATGCAGGTTTTCCCAGTTTGGCTTCTTTCCCTTTCTTAACTTTCAGTTTCCTTATATTGTCTTTATCTTTTTAATACAGCATAGGAATCAACTTTTCAATAACTAATCTTTACAGCAGGCTGCCACTATTTGCCCACCACATAATCCAGAGACAGGTGGGCTTTTGGGCAAAATTTGGTCAAGTTTTTTAACTGGGAAAGAATCTACAGAAGCAACAAAAGACACATTATTTGCACAGGCTATCAGTCTACAGCTTAAAAAAAGGGAAAAAAACCCATAATTTCTCCTCTTCCTTCTGCTTTACCTGGCTTAATTTGGGTCCTGCCTTTTTTTTTCCCTCCTGTTCAAGACATGTTATCTTTTGCCTTGGGTTTTTTTTCAGAGAATAATCTCTTTCCTAATTTGTCATCTTGCTCTGAGACAGCAAGGACTAAATTCCTGTCTACATTTTCTTGTCATCTGAAAAAGAAACATGCATCCATGGATATTTAAAGCTTGGTCCCTTTCCATACAGTATAGATTTGTAAAAATGGCTGTGCTTTCCTACTACAAGGGCTGTGCAGAGCCAACAAATCAAAACCTCTGATGTTCTTATCAATCCAGTCTAATGAAACCTGTGACAGGTACAGTATGTGTAATGATGTAAAGAGAGTCTGGCACTGCAATAAAGCAATTCTGTTCATCATTTTCAGCCTCACATTTCATATTTGTAATTTGAATGGCTCAATCCAGTTGATACTTTATTCTTTCCTCTGTGCTCGTAGTACATAAAACATTCAAACATCCTTCCTCTGTTCCCCTGTTGTAATTTCTAGGTTGCACAAGAAATCACATGCAGCTCCACAGCTAGAAAACCACTGAGGTGTGCATAAAGATGGCTATTTGGCTTAACATGGTGAGAATTTCCCAACCCCTCTGCCAAGATTCCCTACTGAGCTCAATTTACAGCTCGGCAGTTTGGGCAACAAACACAAACCTCAGGTGTTTCCTTGGCTGTTAACTAATAGATACCCTCCCAGTCGTGGTGTTTGTTCAAAAAAGAATTAGCAATGAAATTAAGCATTCCACAACCATGGTGCCAATGTGTCAGGAGAATCCAGAATTTTTAAAACAGACCCACACTTACCTATTCTAGTACAAAACCATGTATTTTCTTGTTAACAACGTATCAAGCAAGGTTCCCTACCAACTTTGCACCAACTTACCGCCAATGCTTCTCAACTCTTCGACTCAGAGCAATTTTTTCTCCCACTTCTGTGCATACAGGGTTAGTTAGCACAATCTTCCCCAAATCAGCCTTTACAGCACTGACTCTCCCTCCAGTAGATAAGGATCCTATGTTTACCATTAGAACTTCATTCTTCGATAATTTTTGCACCTGAAGACAGACATACAACACTCTGAAACCTAAGTTTTGGTACTAAAAACAAACAGCACAGACAGTACCAAGTCATCTTCTGTTACCTTCTTGCCACAAAAAAAGGTACAGCTGAGAAATATTATAAATATACACACACAAATTATGGGCAGCAGTGTCAGTAGATACAAGTTTTATATGCAAAAGGACAAATACATAAAGGTGTTGTACATGTAGTTCTGAAGTTCTTGGTATGATGTACTTTCTTGGGATTGATCTATATTTTCTATAAACTATGCTGATGATTTCATATAACATATTAAAAACACAAACCGTAAGAGATATTATTACAACCTGTGATGTTATACAGATTATTTACCAGGATGGTGTATTTTTATTTCGCTTATGCCTACATTAAAAAAAAATTAAATAATTAATTTCACAGGATAAGAGAGCACTGAAGCACTTTACTCACTGTTGCATGAAGCAGTTTATAATTTTAAATGCTAACAGGGGAAATTATGATCTTTTAGTTCATTTGTGTAAAACAGATAGCGTTACACAAGTTTGTCCTGTGCCTCAAGGTCAGTTTTTTTCAACCAGAGTATTTCAAAAATATTTAAACTTTTAAAAATTCTTCAGTGAAAAAACCTACAAAAAGCATGTCAGGAGGAAGTAGATCAGTACCACCGTCAAACTAATTATTGCACAATTGAATGGGATGATAGCAAAAGAAAACAACTACCAGCATGCTTAGGAAAATACATAACATGATACATAAATACTTTATGCTACTTTAAACTACTGATATGAATTTCTACTCCTCTGAAAACCATTCTACAGTATTAAACAAGCAGATAAGTTTTGTGACAAGCTTATATCAACACTGAGACAAAACGTCTACATATGATCAAAGCAATATATTCATTAATGAAAATTAGCACAGCAAACAAAATCAGTGCAAACAAAAGAAGGGGCACAGACCTTTGCAGCTTTCTTGTCTCCTTCAGTGCGCACGCCCAGGAGTCGCCTCAGCAGGAAGTAGGAGATTTCCAGCTCTGTAAATATTTCTGGCAGGGCCCCAACTGCACCAAGAACTTGGCCCACCATGCGGTCAGCCCGGCACAACGTGGGGTCAATCTTAGTGCCAACACCTACAGCACAACAAGGGAGTCAGGAGCAACTGAAAGGTAGCTGTCATTTCTATGGGCTAAAATATTTGAAGATGATCTTAAAAAAAAACAGAGAATGTACTGAGAATTCCCTACTGCCTGGACAACACTTTCAGAATGTCAGCAAGACTGAGCTCTGTCTAAATAGATGGAGAAATATTCTGCTGTTAAAGCTGGTACAGTTTACAGTGCAAGCTGGTCTGCACTGGCCAGTGACATTCAAGAAAATTATTTCATTCTTAAATATCCATTTTTCACACCAACTCTGTCTCTCTCTACACATATGAATTATCTAAAAATGCTCATGGTATTTTTGTTAATTACACTGAAATTTATTGTTCAATGAAACCAAGTGTTTTCAATAAGCATGAAGAAATGAATCTTTCCATAAGACAATATTCTTACCTATAAGGCCTCCTGGAGCAGCATATTGTAGATCATTGTGTTCAGCAAAGAGTGACACAATTTTGGAAAAGATTGGCTTGCACATGAGTTTGCCTTCACTGTCCTTGGACACAATACCAGGCCTCACCTCAATTTCCTGGCCCACCTAATGACAAAAGTGAAAAAGTGTTTAACTGGTTATTTCACAGGAACACAAAGCTGACTAGTCACAGATAAGACTTACATATCCCAAAATCTACTTTTTATACGAGTCCTTGGTTCTGGGCTACTGTAGAACTTGCAGGATTTCTGTTGAACTGTTTTATGCAAATTGAGCAATACTTACAGCAAATATAACATCTGATTTTCTTTTCAATACAATTTGTAAAACTGCTTTAGCAAAGGATCCTTATCAGCAATAATTCCAACAATTAAATTTCAGTTTAATTTTTAAACACTGTATTTTGTTTAGAAATATTTCAGCTTTGAGAAAAATTGAGTTAATTCAATCTGTGTAACTGACTGACATCAATATACTGCAAACCAGAGAAAGTACAAGCTGTATAAATGTTTGCTCTAAAACAACAGCCTAAAAAAGCAGTTGTTTAAAAGTTTCTGTCTATTACTAGCAAGCAAGCAAAATAAAAAATCAAAATATACAGAACACTTAAATGGGAAAGTGGGACCTGTGAGAACCCATACACACTTCTAAGGTGCTTTTAAAGTTCTTTTGCTCTCCTCTTCCTGACAACAATTCAGCAAGTGGAAGTGGTAAGACAGGAAAAAAAATAGCTCCTTCAATTTTTGTGAGGGATGAAATCTGTTAGCATTATTAGCAAACATTAAGACTACAATAGTATATTTTAAAAAATAAAACCAGTGCTTCTTGTTCTGGTATTTTAAAACCGTAAAGTGAAAATGAAGTACAGATAGAAAGGATAAGTGCCATGTGACTTTATTCAAGTTTTTAAAAAATCAATGATATAGATACATTTTGTAGCAAGCGTGGAAAAACTCTACACATTGTCATTACAAATTTCAGTCAGGAAAGAGAAAAGTTTACCTTTAAAACACCCTTTAGAATACTGCCACCAGCAACACCTCCCTTAAGGTCATCAACTTCACAGCCAGGCTTGTTGACATCAAAAGATCTAATTACTGAAAAGAAGAGATCATGACCAGGTTTATATTTATTATCGGGTTTTTAAACAATGTCTTTCTTTAGCAACTTTGACTGTGTCTGTTTTTATGAAAGGATACATATATTTATAAATGTTACAAAAACAGATCAATAATTTCCTCCAATTTTTAGGCAGACAGTTAATTTTATTCTCAAAACCATTTTAACTACTCATATATATGTTTCATAAGACTTTTTTTGCATAGCAGAAAGTAACTTAAAGATCTAAAAAGAAAGCAATGATCAGCCATTTTAAAAAAACCCTTTAGTATTCACAATGTTAATTGTGAATACCAGAACTGTTTTAATGTACTCATAGCTGAACACCATAACCTTGATGTAATTTTTATGGTCAATTTTTATACATTTATGCAATATAAGACTCCCCTGGATTATTGGAAAAGAAAGGCAAGCAAATGAATTCCTTGTAGGAACTGCATTTCATGCTGGACAAGAACTGAAACTTTGACAATTACAACCAGGAAACAGGAGATTAATACAAAAGATTTAACCAAGCTACCCAAAAATTTTCCATGGAAATAATCAAATTATCAAATTCATCAGCTTGCCAATATTTTCTTCAATCAAAACTAAATTCATAACTAAAGGGATGTTTTTAAGATACAGACAAATTTCTCAGTTTTATTGCATTTTAGTGCTGTCATATGCACAGAATATACACAAAACCAACTAACAGTGAACAATCAATACAGCTCTCAGAAGACATGCAAGTTTTAAAGAAGAGCATCCTAAATACTCCTTTTAAACCCACCTGTGTTTAGGGCACTCAGCATGTGCTATTCTAAGTGTAGAAACATTCAGAAAATGTCTGGCCACAAACACCCAGGCCTGACATTTACATACCAATGAGCCTCGGTTCGGATGTGAAGTCTCGCAAAGGGACTGGGATTTTCTTCACTATGTACTCACAAACCACCTCTATGTTGTATTTCAGCTGTGCTGAGATTGGAATTATTGGAGCTCCCTCTGCAACTGTGCCTAAAACAAAATCAAGTTCAACATTCAGCTTTAATATGACCAAGTGTTCTGTCCTTGTCAAAATCGCTTTCATGGCATGTTCTATGTGTATTTTCCAAAGCAACATCAGAGAGCATCTATCCCTCCCTTCAACATTTTAGCTCATATAGCCACATCTACTTTTTGAGGCATTCTGAAAGTGTGGAACATAATCTTCCACTCAAAGGGAGAATTCACTTCCTACACTGTGATCAGAAATATTTTTAAGATTTCCTAAGAGAGGTCATTTCTCAGTATGGGATACAGCAGAGTTAATTTTAGAGTCAGGTTTCATTATGACAAACTAAATTTCTTGTTAATTTAATGATTTATGTTTTTTCAAATTTTGCAATACAAATACACATTTTAGAAAAACCCTTATTTTACAGAAGAGTGCATTTAGTAACCCACGTTTGTTAGACATCATTAGTTTTAATTATGTCTATGTTCCTTGTGATAACTCCAGTTTTCAAACTCCAAATTTACACATCAAGCCACTCTGACAGAGTTATGTACAGCTTCTGCAAGGCAACAATTATGAATTACAGGGAAAAAAAAAAAGAACAAAACGGAAAAAAAGGAAAAGAAAGACCCACTGGCAACTTCTGATGGTGACAATCTAGCTCTGCAGCTTGTCACATACCCCACCTACTGCAGATAAACAGGGAAAACAGTGGAAGCTCCAGGGAAAGATAAAACTCAAATCACTCTAAAGGTGGGCAGACCTTTAGAGAGTAAGATAACACTGCCCAAACTGGATTTGCACAGACAGATGAAAGAGCAATTTTTTGTCATTAGTTAAAAAATTTAATATACTTAAACCTACAAGGTGCCCCTAACAAGTACACCTTCCTTCTCTCCTGCACTGCCGTAAAATCACAGTGAAATCTCTACCAAAGAAGCACTCCAGGAAGAAATCACAAATCCACTGAAAGCTACTATGTAAGGGTGACTGATGTTAGTTTTACATCTAGAGCTCTGACCCAGAGCCATAACACTGTTGTATGCAAGCAGGCTGAAACAGGCAAGAAGCACAACTGCCATGGTCTAATTTTCACATTAACAGACCATGTACACCTGCATTGCCCAAGATAAGCTTTCCTATGAACATACAGAAAATCACTATGTCCATGTGTCAACACTGAATCTCCACCACTTATTGGATTTCTGCTCCTGAAAACTCACCTTGTACAAATGCAAGAATCTGTTCATACTGTTCTTTAGCTTGGCTCTCTTTCACCAAGTCAATCTTATTTTGTAGAATCAAAATGTGCTTCAGTTTCATGATTTCTATAGCAGCTAGATGTTCTGAGGTCTGAGGCTGAGGGCATGACTCATTACCAGCTGAAAGAAGAAAAGTGAGTGGAATATAGAAACTATAAAGATAGATAAAACTCCTACAGGTAGGATAGCTACTTCCATCTACTATCACTATGTAAAAAAAATTTAAAAAAGAAAAGTCAGTTGTCTCTCAGGAATCTACATATGAATCACCAAGTCAGTAAGCACCTCTTCTCCCCTGTAGCTCCTGGCTGTAGCCTCCACACAATGCAGGACAGATAAGAGGCTGCTAGAGAGGTTCCCCCATCCTACCTGCTCCCACTAGGAACACCCACCCAAAATATCCAAAGATACCAACACCTAGCTTGGCTTACTCCATCCTTTAGCTCTTCAGATATCTGAGTTGACTGTAGTGTAATACACAAATTACCTTTCAAGAAATACCTTAATTTTTTCTTAGTAAAGTCGTAAAAATACCAAGAAAAATACCAAGATCCCCAAACTCTGCTATAATTCAATCAAGTATGTGAATAGGGCTGCTATCAGCATGGTTTAGACTTCAGCTAAGAAGCCATCATTGGCTGATGTGTGATTATGGTGGTTAATCTTGCCCGAAGTTTGGTCTATCACACTTTCTGGAGATAAACAGGCAGAAGAAATGATAGCTCATCATCTGTCTCAGACTTTAAATTACACTATCTGAAGCTGTTTCTTTTGTTGACATATCCTATCAAGGTAAGAAAATTGGTATGTATCACTACAGAACACTAGAATGTTCTTCATAGAAAAATTCATTCTACTCACTTTCTGTTGCTTGCAAATCAGAGCAAAAGTTGTCTGGATTATATTAAATCTTCTGTACTTAAATTTTGCTTATATTTATCTGGGCTACTGTTTGTATTGTTGTTTGTGAACTCTACTGTATGGCAAAGACTACATGCATATTTAAAGGAAACTGAACCTTCAGAGAAACTCAAAATGCAGCTAATCTGTTTCCATAAAGTGATAAAAATTTTACAGTACTATATCACTAGAGGGTTTTATATTACCTATCTTCTATCAATGGGGCCAGCTACCAGACTAGTGTGTATGGATAGCTGTGTTTAAAACAAACCAGCTTGTTACAGTACATTACCACTGTAGCACCACTTTAACACATCTTAAAAGCATTCACTTGTTTAAATTGCTCACCACATCCCAGGAGATTTTAAAGCCCATATAAAGCTGCCTCATGATACTAAAAAACAGAGCTCTGCTTTTGGGTAGCAATCATTACCTATCAACAGCAAAGCTGCATCCATTACTGCTGCACCGTTCAGCATGGTAGCCATCAAAATATCGTGGCCAGGGCAATCCACAAAAGAGACATGCCTGTTGCAGGAGAAGGTGAAAGAGAGATCCAAAAGCCCATTACCAACAATTCCTCTGACTGATTTATATCAGTGATTAGCCAGACACAGAAGTATCCTTAAAATAGTATTTTCAAAAAAGTTCGGAAAGAACACAAATGCTACTAAACAGCTACTGGATACTTTTTCTGAGTTTTCAGATTTAATTCCACATGTCCACATTAAGTACCTCTTTAATATTTCACCAATTTACTCTAAACTAGATTAAATGCACCAGGATAAAAGCCCAAAATCAAACCAACCCACCACCACTAACCCAAACCCCAACATACCACATGGGATTTCTCTTAACTCTTTTAAAAGGCACCTCCCATTCCTCATTTTTAGGAAACTATGCATCTTTAATTATATAGTTATAACTGCACTTCAAATATTTGCCTACAGACATGATGTTACATTTCCAACCTTATGGTTTTACTGTGCAGACTAAGACAGTTGATTCACTATATTCTTTCCTGAACCTATCTAGTGAAGAATCCTTGTTCTTAGTGGCAGGCCATCAAAAAGCAAGGGACTAATGTGGTGCTTTGCTGATGATGTTAGGAATCTCCTACAAGCAAGTAACCACTAGAATAAAGAATGCAAAGCTTTTAACCAGTTGTTTCACAATGACTGCCTGCCTGCCACACTCCAACAGAAATTAATCTTAGTACAAGTGCTCTGCTGGAGTCTGACAAAAGGAAAGACATATGGTTACAGCCCCACATGTACTGTATCATAAACATAAATTAAGAATCTTGTACAACATTCTTCATGACTACTCTCATTTGAGCAATCATTGTGCAGAACCACATAAGCACTGCATAAAAACTGTGCTACACTTTACCAGAAATCAAGTAAATAAAGAACATCTGGCCTCCAGTGAGAGGCCTGATCTCACATTAGGCATCAGACTTTCATATATTCATTTTAAAAACTTTGGAAACTCTGCCCTTAGGAAGAAAAAGTTCAACAAAGATCACCTTCCAAAAGAGATTTTAAAGATGTGTTTGTGAGGTCCACATTAGTTCTCAATCTGCCTGGTTTAAAATGTACTTGTATTAATAGCAGAAATATTTAACTTCAAAGTCCTGCAAGTAGCTGAGGCCAGCAGACACAGCTGTGCTGTACCATGGAGTGCTCACCACCACAATGAATTCAGTTTAGACAATGCCTCAGCCCAGGGTGCCCCATCTAAGAATGTACAGTCTGCCAGAACCCGTTCAGCTCACAGCTCAATCCTGTTTTCATACAAAGGCAAGTAAACACCATTTATTCCAGTAATTTAAAGCAGTTACCTGACTAGTTTAAAGTTCCCTTTGGTGCCAGGAATATCTGTAGGGAACTCATCTGGGGTGCTGCTTCCACAGGATCGGTAGCACTCTGGTCGAGAGCAGCTTGGATCATCCAGCTTGTAAATCTGTGATTTTTTAAAATTGAAAAAAGGTTTAATTCCTCAAGGGTTAGTTACCTGCAATCTTACATCCCCCATGAAATATATTAGCAACAGAGCTGCTACACTTACAGCAATGACTCACCTTTGCATTAGCATAACCCAGCTTGATTGTGATGTTTCTTTCCAGTTCATTTTTAAATCTGACAGTATGAACTCCAGATATAGCTTTGACTACTGTCGACTTTCCATGGGCTACATGACCAATTGTACCTGTGTTTTAAAAGGAAATGTTTGTCAATAAAACACAGTTTAATTTTGTGCAATGCTCCACAACAATCAATACACAATTACCCCAAATTCTCAGACAGTAAGTCCATGTGGTATACATATGGAATTTGTAACAATTTTTTGTTTAAACAAACAAGACCTGAAATTGTGCTCCCAATGGACAGATCTTTGCATTTTAATGAAACTCATTTCAATCCTTTATTTCAAGGTAAAACAAATTTTGCTTTAGCAACTATTCCCCAGGCCATTCAACTATGCTCCTGAAGTAAAATTGGTGCTTTTCAAGTCAAAAGGGCTGGACAAGTCCCTAAAACTACTATGTAACTGTTTCTGTACAAATTTCTTGAAAGTGTTACCACACAGGAACCATCTGCTACTGCATGAGCATCAAAGAGAGTCACCTTAATGCACCCCTCTTTTTTATAAGGTTATTTTACCTATATTAATTGTTGCTTGTCTGCTGATGACTTCTGGTGAAAGAGGCGTCAACTTGGTAACATCCTGTACAAGGGAGATTTTAGAATTTATTCATCTTGTATTAAATGTTTAGAAAGATAAAAATTAGGAACTTGAAAATTAACTGATAGTTCTATTCAGCAAAATCCAGTTATATTATGTGCATTCCAGTCTTGCAAGTGTGTGAAATATGTGTGAAAAGTGAACCAAGTCCTGCTTGTGAATCAGTACAGGCTTCAATTCAAAACCCTGACTGTAAATCAGTCTTGGCTGCAAAGTGTTAAAGATAGGAGTAAACAAAACAAGAAACCTCAAAAGAAACTTTTAACAAAACACCCCAAACCCCTACCTACCCCTGAACCTAAATTACACATAACAGGCAAATTCATTTTCAACAGTCTACCTGACAAACTGCACTAATATTTCATAAACAAAGCTTTGTCAATACACAGTTGTTTAATTGGTGTAAGGTTTCATATGGCCAATATGTAATTACAGCTAACACTTTGGATCAGTGGGTCCAGAGGTTTCTTTAACACCATGGTTTTTTATTCTTTGTAATGGCTATTTTTTTCCTCGGATATTGTTATTGCTGCTTAAGGTACCAGATAAAAATTCTGCTGTCCTAAATAGTCTGTTGTGTGAACTTATTGGTAGCCACTGGCAAAACAAAAACCTCACAAATACACTCTGTATAGATAAAGAAACAATTCTGAAAGAGATTAGGTTTTTTTAAAGCTGTTTGACCAAATAATGGACAAGTGTTGAAATCCACTGAAATGCTCCTCTGTAAAGCTAATATCCATCCTGCATTGAATTCATAGGGATGAGCCACTCAGTTCAAGCAAAGATTCATGATGCCAGAAGAGTCCTCGGTGCAGGACAAAATTTAAGATACAAATAATACAAACATTAAATCACATATTGTTTACACTGTTACATGAAGGCTCTGTGCAAAGTGATCAAACACACCTGTGTAAAAATGTAAGCTCAGTCATTCTGCTCTCAAGTATGACATGAACAAAATATTCATCTTCAATACAAAGCAAATTTTGAACACCTAAGACACATAATTAAATTTATATTTCTCATATATAGAACTTAAAATGACTTCCCAGCGATGGGAACGCGACCTGCAGATGGCACCATGTGGCCGGGCGACCAGAATTTCAGCGTGATGCAATTCCTGCCACCAGGAGAATTCTTCCTGGTGCACGAAATCATGCACGCATGGAGGTTTTGCCTCTGGTATAAGACAGGTATAAAGCTATTGCTCAGCAAGAAGCTTCACTCAGACACAAGCTCTCAAGGGCCGGCAGAACAGGCCTTAAAGAGAATTCCTGCTGATGTTCCAGCCAGTCTCTATCTGTGACTTTTCCAACTAGGAAATGCCATGGTCAACAATGACAGGAAGAAAAGAAACTATCTGAAATAACTAACATGCTCGCCATAGGGAATTCCTGTGCTCAAGCCCAAAAAACAGTGAATATTATTACTGTAAAGACAAATTAGCTGCTCCAGTTCAAACACCGGGGACACAGCAGCAGGATTTTTGACTATGTACATTATAATACACTGGAATTTGAAATATACATCACATATACACTTAGACTAGCATGCAAGTGTAATAAGTGAGGCAGCCCAGGTGAGATATTTAATCGGGAAGGCTGCCATAGCAGGAGACCACTGCAACTGGCTGCAGTGGTAAATAGAACTGGTAATTCTCGGTAGTTGTTAATAGTTGAGAAAATTTTCTTGGCAAACCAACCAAGAAAGGGCTGGTAGCGAACTCCTCGGGCTTCTGTAGAGAAACACCTCAAATTCATGGTTCTACTTCGGAAAAAGAGAAGTCTTTAATACCATAGAACAGGTCAAACCTTACACGAGGAAAACTGCACCCACCAGTGAGCCACAAAAGCTTCAGCCGCGCTGGCGGGACACGGAGCCGCTGAGCCTCGCACTCACGGGCAGGAGAAGCGCCTCGCCCGGCGCCCCACACCCATCAGGGCCAGCAGGACCAGCTCCCTGCTCGCGTCCCCTACCCTCGGTCCCCGTCCCCCTGCCCTCGGTGCCCGTTCCCTGCTCCCTGCCCTCGTCCCCTGCTCTCGGCCCGCGTCCCCCGCCACCCGGCGTGCTGAACGCGGCTCCCCGAGGCGCCATCGCCTCCCGCGCCCCTCGGAGCGCATCGGCCACGGTGGGGCCCAGCAGAAGGCTCGGAGCCCCTCGTGCCGCAGCCCTCGCCCACCCGGCCGCCCCCGCCGAGCCCCGGGAGCCCGATGCGGCTCCGGGTCGCCCCGCGGGCGGCGCTCACCAAGGTACCGAGATCCTGCCGGCTGAGGTGCGGCTGCCCCAGAGTCACTCCCGCCTCATCCCCCGCCATCTTGGCCCGAGTAGGAAGTGAGGAGTCCCACGCGGCCGCCTGACCGCCGGCTCCTCTCGGCAAAGCCGCTGCCGGCCCGCAGCCTCCGGTCCACAGCGCGGCACCGGCCGGCCCGGGAGCGGACGCCGAGCTCAAGGACAAACAGCGATCAGCGCCAGCGAGCCTCCACTGGCTCCGTCGCGGAGCGGCCACGAGTCAGGCGCGCCACCGGGCAGCCCTGTTAAGGACCCCCGGTCGCCCTCACGCCGGGTGATGCAACCGGGGCCTGCGGCGGGGCCGCGCGGCGCGCGGGAGCGTGCACGGGCGGGAGCGCGGCCGGCGGGTACTGGGAGCGCGGCCACGGCGCGCCTGCGGGAGCGCGCAGCTCGGCCCAGCCGGAACCCGCCGGGACGGACGGCCCGAACAACCCGCCAGGAGCGCCGGGAGGCGGCACAGGCCGCGCCGGTGCCGTGCAGTGCGGGTGTAGAACAACGCCGTGGCTGCTGGAAGGGGAGCGGGCCCGGTGAAAGGCACACCGGCGGCAGGAGGCTCAGGGGGCCGGGCTCAGGGTTTGTGGCTGTGCGGGTTTATTTGGGGTGTCCCGGGGGTGAGGTGCAGAAAGGCACCCGGGGGGAGGACTGAAGCACGGTGTCCGTGTATGTACCGAAAGGAGCACATCGATCGCGGAGTCACGTGTTATAACCTGTGTTATACGTGTATTATAACCTGTGTTTTAACCTGTGTTATAGCATCTGTTATACCTGTGTTACAACCTATGTTATAATCTCTGCTGGCCATCGGCATGCGGAGATCTTTCTAATTTCAGCGTTTTTCTTGTTACTGTCTTTAGAGACTGGGTGCTTATTGTTAGGGAAAGCATGTGGATGTGAGAGCTGCCCCAACAAACGAACAACCTGAATGTTTTGTAATGAAACAGGAAAAAATCCCACCAAGCACTTGCTGTTTCCAGAGTTGGTTATGACATAAATGCTTTATAAATTGAATAAAATCCCTAATCCAATGATGAGAGCCAGGTTAGAGGTTCACCAGAGAGTAAAGGTCAAATTCCCGACCCTTCCCTGTGGGAAATCAAGCAGACCTCTTCATGGGAGCCTCTTACAGGCATAGAAATGTTGCTGATAGTATTTCCTCCGCGGTCAGGGAAGCAGGTTTCAATGCAGGTAACGAGTTATCTCAAATTCCTGTGTGTTGTGCCAACAGCAGTAGCTTTGTCTGTTTAAAAACGCGTTTGTTCTCAGACTTAGCCTGGCTTTGCAGGTCAAAAAAAGCAGGTTTGGGGCAGACAACCACGTGACTGAAATGTGATGATGGAAATCCTGTGAAACTGGTGTGCCTGGTTTAACCATGGTTGTGACCTCCCACTTTCACCAATGCTACTATTTCCATGCTTTCCTGAGCCAAGAGATAGGAGTGAGTTCTGCTGGATATACCTAGAGCAAACGCATTGCCACTGTTATTGACCTGAAGAAATTAACAGAAACACATTGTAAGAAACCTTGGTTTATAAATCAAGAACAACACCATCTATGATGGTGTTGCCAGTGACAAAATGTATTTTGTCTTGCAACTCAACCATGTCATATATTGGTCTGGAAAATAAATTTTCATATTTAATCTTTTATCAGGCCACATGGTGTTTTCAATTTTGTATTTAATACCTCACTTCTGGGAAAAACAACTGAGATACACGAGGTGTAGTGGGAATATGATGCAATACTTGGTTGTAGTTGCCTCAATGTTCACACATGTATAATCCCTCTTTTATGAAAATGAACTGAAAATACTGGACTCTGTAGTTACTTAGCTGTTTAAATTATGCAATAAATGCAGTGCAGTGTGTGTAAAATTATGGAAATAGTTTTTGTCACATTTGAAACAGCCTTTAAAAAGGACTTAATCCTTGCCAAACACCCTGTCAGAAATATAAAAAAAAAAATACAAACTGTTGCTTCTATTTTAATAATGAGATTGTACGTTTTACATATACTGAAGTACTCTTGCTATTTTGATTCACTTATTTCTAAATGTTTGTAGTATAAAGAAAACCCAGAAAAGTCTAAAGTCTGCAAATATCTAATTATTGTAGGATCACAGAATGATTTAGGTTCTAAGAGACATCAAAGATATTGAGTTAAAATCTTCCTGCCATGGGCAGAAACACCTTTCACCATCCCAGGTTGCTCAGAGCCCCATCCAGCCTGGCCTTGAACACTTGCAGGGAAGGGGCATCCACAGCTTCTCTGAGAAACCTGTACCAGTGCTTCACCACCCTCACAGTAAAGAATTTCTTCCTAGCACCTAATCTCAACCTGCCCTCTTTCAGTTTAAAGCCATTCTCCCTTGTTCTGTTACTACATGCCCTTGGGAAAAGTCCATTTTCCAGCCTTATTTTGGGCCCTCTTTAAGCACTGGAAGCTTCTATAAAGTTTCCTCAGAGCCTTCTCTTGTCCAGGCTGAACAACCCCAACTAAAATAGGTAAGAACATTTCTAGGAATTGACATTATGTCATATATCAATATATGCATATTGGACATGAATATGTATGAATTAAATAAAGTTTAAAAATATTAGAATTAAATAGTAACTGGTGTATTAATACAGCTAAAAAAAACTGTATCCAGAATTTTATTAATTGCAAAAGTCTCATTTAAGCCAGTGGTAACTGTTTAGCCACTGACTTTGTAGAGATGCCTAAATCAGAGGGGTCAACCCAAATCCCAATTTAAATTAATATTCAGTAAGGTAATCTTGATACCAGTGGACATTGTCAGAGGCCTAAATGTAATTATTTAATTTTATTTAGGAGACTAGAACTGAGACATTATTAACATATTTTGATTTTTTGATAGAAGCAAATTGTTCAATGAGAAGGGGATGGGAGGGGTTTTTTGTGCTTTGAAATGCTGTGCTGTTTTAAATGTCAAAGCTGTTGTGGTTTTGTTTTGTGGCTAGGTTTGAGGTCCTCTTCTGTGACAGTGTGTGGGAGAGACCTGAAGATCATCTCACACCTCAGCTTGACACAAAATTGCAGACAGCAAAATGACAGTCAGGTAAAACATGAAAGTCTTGCTTAGCTTTTTCCACCCTTGCTGACCTATGAAGGTCAAAAGCCTGAGGGGTGCAGAAGGGTGCATGAAGTTTTGGTTGTATCATTTCTGTATCTGATAGACTTGGTTTCTACTAATTTTTCTTTGTTGAAGTATTTGATATGGGTGGGCACATGCTTGCTGCAGCAGGAGATGTCCCTTATGGAAAAGGGAGGGAATGTCTCTCCTTTGAGACACAGGTGGCAGGAACACCTTCTGTCTTGGCAGGGTCACTCTGTAAAGGCCAGTTTTTTTCACCATAAGTGCACAAGTAACAGGTTTTAAAACAGTGACTGGGGAGATGGGGCAGATTTACTGCATGAGTGAAAGAGATGGAATAGTAAGGAGTTGCAGAGGTCTGGCCATTGGGATGAAGGAGAGAATGGGAAGCTGATTGTAGCAGAGGGAGCAGTAGGTGGGCAGGTGAGCAGAGTGGGAATAGCATTGGGAAGTCTTTGAGAGGCACCACTTGGAATAGCTGGTTCATTGTGTGAAGCCCTGAAAGGTGAGGAAGACATTCAGCTTGGGGGTGGCAGGTATAGAGAAGGTACACTTGGTTTATAAATCAAGAATGGGAAGGGGGTGGTAATGAGAGACTGAAAATAGGCTGTGAAAGAGATGGGAACAGCAATAAACAGGGAGAGGATGGCAGCCTGTGGCCTACTATTAAAGCAGTGAGTGGCATGGAAGGGTAGCAAATGGTTTGGGGGTGGTAGTGGCAAACCAAAGGTTCACGTAGGTTAATTCATCTCTTACAATAAAATCTGAGTTTGCTAGGCAAAGGCAAAATAGCGAAAGCTAAGGGGTGATGTTTGTGCTAAGGCAGAGCCCTGCTCACCCCATTCAGAGCAGTGCTCCCTGTGTGCAGTTTGTTCGCTGCTCAAGGGCTGCCGGTCCTGACCCTGCGGCTCGGGTGCCCCGGTTCCCACGCGGGCTGGCACTGCGGAGAGCGGAGCTGGGATCAGCCCGCAAGCACCTGGGCTGGCCGGTGTCCGGAGAGGAGCTCAGCCGGCGCCGAGCGGGGATTGCTGCAGCCCGGGGAGGGATGCAGCGCTTCACGGGCAGCTGCCGTAGCCTCGGAGGAACTGGCCGCAGCCCGGAGGCAGCGGGTGGGAGAGAGCAGCGCAACGCGGACCCGCGTGGATGCGCGTCCTCGCGGGCCGAACGCAGATGATGCTTCTCGGTGTCGCCGTCTCCAGCCGTGCTCCTCGGGGCGTGCCGGGGCTCCGGCCTCTGGCTGAGCCCGCGCGGGGCGGGTCCGGCCCGGTGCCGCTGCCGCGGTGCCGCTCCTCGGCCCGGGCCCGCCCGCGCGGCTCAGGTGCGGCGGAAGTGACGGCCGGCGCGGTGCTGCCGGGGGAACATGGCGCCCGCGGCCGCGCGGGGCAGCGCGGAAGGTAAACAAGCGTGAGGGCGGCGGGGACCCCGGGGCGAGGCCGGGCCGGGAGCGCCGGTGCCCGGGCGGCGCGGCGGGGGCGGCTCCCGCCTCCCCCCCGAGCGCGGACGGCGGGGAGGAGGGAGCCCAGGATCCCCCCTTCTTCCTCCGCCTCCTTCTCCTCCTCCTCCCGGCTTCGCCTCAGCCATTGCCCCTCTCCGCAGCCCCCCGGCGCCTCCCTCCGCCGCCCCCGGCTGTATGGTACACGGAGCCAGGGCCCCTCTCCGCCGCTCCAGCGGGAGGAGCCGCGTCCTCAGCGCCGCTGCTGCCGAGAGGTGGGTGAAGGATCCCCCGGGCCCTCCCGCCGCCGTCGCCCGCCCCATCGAGGGCGGCCCGGGAGCCCTCCTGGCCCTCAGGGACCCTCCTCCTCGGGCTGGGGACGGCGGGCCGAGTGCCCGCGGGCGGGCTGCAGCGGGGATCGGGCGGGCACGGCGAATGCCTGGCGGCTCCGGGGCGGCCGCAGCCCCGCCGGGCCCCTCGGGTTCCTGCGGCCGCTCGTCGCGGACCCCGGGCCTGGCAGCCCCGCTTGCCGGGGAGCTCGGCCTGCGAGCTCTGCTCCCAGCTGAGCGGGGCCGGCAGACAGCTGAAGTAGGTCAGCCAAGTTCCTGCCCCGAAAATGGCCATTTTTACCTGCCCCCCCCCCCCTCCCCCCCAGATCGTACCTGATCGTGAAAAAAGTATCCGTGATCTGTACGAGTAGAGCTAGCCAGGGTTGGTACTAGAGCTTGGAGCCGTTTGGTGAGTGCTGGAACGTCACTTAGAAATTTAAAGTTCTTGCCTTTTTATTGTTAGGGGTTTGGGTTTTTTTCTTCCCCTTTAGAAGAGGAATAGGAGAATCATAAAGCTATTACTGGATAAAAGGACAGAACTACTGACTTCTTTGGCTTCCTGTGGATTTGTTATATAAACTTACCTGTAGAATAACCCAGCTCTTGCACCACCATTGCCCCAGTTCACATTCAGACCCCCTGAGCATACCACCATGCACCAACAGACTTCCTGTATTTTCCCTTCCATCACCTAGAAAACATGTTTAATTTCTACTACATGTCCTATAAACTTTCCCAGTGACACTCATCTCCTTTCACTTTCCATAATTATACCCTGTGGCTGGTTTGGATGTGCACATGTGTTGATTTACCTTTCAGCAAGCAGAGCACAGCAGATAACCATTGAGCTCCCACTGGAGACATCAGACCTTTTTCATTCATCTAGCTGCCAGTTTGGGGGATATGTGTAGAAATGAAATATGTTTGAGATTTCTGTGTTTCTGACAAGTGAGTTTGACATTTGGCAGTGAGGTTAAAACCTTGTGTGTCTTGAACAAAGGGCACAATTAATGTCATTTCTCAGAAGATGCTCAGAGTACTTACTAAGTTAGCAATAAGATACAGATAAAAAGACAAATGGAGGGGGTAGTTTAGCAATCCTAATTTAAATTTTAAATATTTTTTAGTAATGTAGTTTGAATATTACTTGTTGCTGTTGTCCATCTTATACTAAAAAATTATAAGTCAGAAAAGATAGGATTTTTTTGGTTGCTAACAGATACTTGCTACTTTTCTGTATAAAATACACTACAATTTTCTTCATAAAAATCGTCACAGTGAGAGAATCAGGCTTTATTCATACCTTTTTCTTACATTTGAAAAGATTAATCTTTCTATAAGACACATATATATGTAAAAGAAGGACTGATATCATTCAGGATAGAGCACTCCTGTCCACTTTGAGAGCAATGGCAGATCTATACTTTTCAACACTACTAATCATTTACCTTTTAGGTATTAGTAATGCAAGTATTTCCAGTTAAAGATAATTCTCATTTTGGTGGATGTATCAACTATTTTATACAGGGCACTTGTTCTGGTACCAGTAAATGCAATTGCAAAGAGCCTTGAGCTGAGCTTGCTCTGTGTTTGGGAGCAGGTTTTTCTGTGCAGGTGTTGGGATGCAGTGACCTTTTACACAGATGGTTCAAGCTATCTTAGTGTCTGTGAAGTGCAGTTACAGGTTCTGGCACGCACAGAGTGAAGAATAACCATGCTGAGCTGAGGCACAATCCAGGCTGAGTTTCAGTAGCTTTGGTTGTAACTGGTTCTGATGCTTGTGACACAGCCGTGATGACCCCAGTGACACCAAGTGCCACTGTTGCTGTGTGCTGATTCAGATTGCTCCCAGATAGCAGCACAGGCAGATTGTCAGGGCAGCTGTGCTGGTCAGCTCTGTGTCCCTGAGAAATGGGGGGTGGGCAGCTTGCAGTTCTGGCAGTCTGGTTCCTCTGCCTGGCAGTGATTGGTAAGCTCCTAACTTCTCCATTCTCAAGTAATCCAGTGCTTTTGGAATTCTCAAGATGGATTGGATGAAGTGTTAAACATGAACATACCAATGTGTTGAAGATGAATTGTTTCCCAAATTTAGTGTACTAATGACAAAAGATTTCAGATAAAACACATGGAAACTGGATGTATTGCTTTGTTCCCTACATTTGCAATTGTTGTAGCAATGGAAAACTTTGATAGCCACTGGTTATTGATCTATCCCACATGACATCACTCCTTCTGTTGCTGTTAATGAGGGATTATGATGAAAAATGGTGGACAAAATGTAATGGTTTTAGTTTTGAACCATGTAAACAAAGGTTTAATTTGGGGGATAAATTACTTATACCCTGTACATTATAATTGCATTCCTACTCAGTACAGTACACTGCATTCAAAGGCCCAGCCTTCAGCCATGTCTGCAGTTGTGAATGTTTGCTAGCGTGTTCAAATACTTGTTGTGTTGTATTTCTTATGTGTCTATAACATTTGACTATGGAGAAATGTCCTCTTCCTGCAGAAAAGCGTGTTAACAAAACCAGGGTCATAGAATTCTGCTCTAGGCAGCCTTTGCTGTGCACTCCACCAAATAAAGCACGCATAATGGCTTTAAAATTTACATTTAAATGCTTGCATTTGGTAGATGGAAGAGATTATTGCATTTTAAGTTCTATTTTAGTACTTTGTGTAACCAAAGTGTGGTTCTGTGTGTCTGGTGAAATATCCTTATGGTTGAACTCATAGATAATAGTGTTTTAGTATGTGAAAATTTGTGGTTCAGCTCATCCACAAAGATGATTTCTTAGAATATCTATGGGATAGGTAAAATGAACAAGTAGTGCATAATTCGTAAACAAAACAAATCTTGATCGTTCTGTCTCAGCATCCCAAATGAGTTACTAAGGAACAACAGTAAAGGAAAGCTGAAATTTTCCTTTGAGCTAGTGTGCTAGACTTGGTAAAGGACAATAAATTTCTGTCTCTAGAAAATGCATATAAGCTTACTTATAACATAAAGATGCATATTCAAAGGGCCCTTTTTCAGGTAGTACTGCTTTTGGAGAGGTTTTAAATCCAGGAGGGCATGAGTGAAAAGCAGATATTGTATAGCTGGCTTCTCAATAGCCAGTGCATTTAGACTCTGTTTCTTCTGCTTGTGACTAAGAGCCTCAGACACCCTGAGGAAAGAAGGTTCTCCTTGTTTAGCAAGAAAAAGCAGTCTAGAGGAGGGTTGTCAGACTTTTATTACAGCTGCAGAATAAAGATGAGGAATCGGTGTTCCAAGTAAGTGGTTTTGCAGTTAGAGCACTGTAGAATCTAATGCATTATGTGCTTAAAGAGGAAAAAATGTAAGCAACAGCTAATAAAGTTAAATGTATTTCTCTTTTGGCTTTTCAGCTGAGTCTTACTTCCTGTGCTGCATTATCCTGATCAGCTCTAATATGTGCAGAACAATAACAAATGTCAATGTACATTGCCCCCCACCTCCCCGTCATTGTTTATACATTGGAATTTTTTTGTTCCAGTTTTCCTATAGACCACTGCAGGCTCCATGTCTTCCATTGGATTAAGTGTGCAGCTGTGATTTGCATGCATGAAGAAAATCTAACTGAATTTTCCATTTTTATTGAAAATATGGAAAAAAAATTGTTATGTATTGTCCTCTGGGAAATAACTGCAGCATTTGAATAGTGCTTAGAATTACATCAAAGATTGCAAGTGTGTGTGTGGGAGGAATGGCATAGCTATGCTTTAGAAAAATTACTTGGTTTGAGAGTATTTTGTATTGCTTTTTTAAATGTTTGAACTACCACATTGCTGTTTGCTTTTGATGGAGGATGTTAGCTTTAGAAATGAAGATTTTTACCAATTAAGCATAATATGCATTTAATTATCTACTTTCCCAGTTTTTGTACTATTTTAACCCGTTTGTGTATTTGCACTGGCAATGCATTTTTTTGATTTAAAGAAGAATTTATCTGCTGATAATGTGTATGGCTTTATGCCAAGAAAAGGATATTTACTCATTTTATTTAATGCAGGGAGACAAGTAGTCCTTTTGCTTTTCACTCCTAGAATTCTGAAGCTTCTTTAGATGGTGTAAGGAGAAGTCTTACTGCTTTTGTGTCTTCCTAAGTAATCCATTAAATGCTCAATGCTGTTTAGGAGGAAAAATATGTTAATGTTGAAAACTGTAGATTTACTAAAAGTAATATCAGCAGGAATGTGAAAAGAAGGATTAAGTGATTTAAACACCCACATTTTTAAAACATTCAGAAATAATAGTTTCCAAGTGTTGACCCCTTTGTTACTGTTATGGAGATTTGTGGCTGATTCAGTGTTTTAAATATTTTTTATGGACTAGCCAGTTGTAGGGAGATGTAAAAATTGCAACCCTAAAGGGTGTTCCCTGAATACAGGTGGATTTTATTTCTCTATATTTCAGTGATTGCTGCCTTGTTAGATTTAAAATTCAAAGGACAATAACATATACGTGATTTTTTTTTGTGTGCGTATATTTTCTTATGTTTATTTAATCAGAATTAAAAAGAAGGTGGCAGAAAAATCCCCACATCGTTGCAGTGTCTGTGTAAAAGCAACAGGATCACGGATTCTCAGACTAGTTGAGGTCCAGAGGGACCTCTGGAGGTCATCTGTGCCACCTGCAGGGCCACCTAGAGCCAGTTGCCCAGGACTCTGGTGCTGGTTTGGTTGGGATTTTTTGTTTGTGTTTTGTTTGTTTGTTTGGGGGTTGTTTGTTTTGGAATTGGAGTTTTGGTTTGATTCTGTTGAGGATTATTTACTTGTTTTGCTCCTTAAAAGCAGCACTGGTGGTGCATCTACCATGTTTCTCTGCTTAACTTCACTTCAAACTTTTCCATTTTGCTTCTTGAGGGTGGTGAAAGAGGCCTTTCTTTTAGGGCCATCCCGTGTACAAGTTAATTTGTCTCCTTTTTTTTGAGGAGTACCCATAATGTAATTACCTTTGTCAAAGTGAGGGCAAAGATCCCCCTGTGTGTTTGGAGCTTGCTGCTGTGGATTTTCAGTGCTGTTCAGGTACACAGATATGCACATACTCTTTTGAAGAAATCCCTTCAGAGGGATTACCTGTGTGATGGGGGATCCCATTATTTCCAGATGAATATACAATTGCTTCTGTCACTTGGGGAATGTTGCTTCATTTTTTACTTTTTCTCCCCTGATACATTGTTGTGTCATTCTGTTCTCGTTTTCACATTTGCAAATTCCAACTGTCCTTTCCCATTTTAAACCCTGATCATGGAACAGATGCTGAGCCAAGTCTTAGTTGGTCTCCTGAAGCTCTGTAACTTCCACAGTTTACTGTCTGAGAGTTCTTGTAACCACTGAGGCTCTTGGCTGATTTCAGACAGGAGTGAGAGTTGGTTTAAGTCACTGTATGTTTTATGAAAATGAGTGGCCCATTTAAAGGCAAGTGATCATTAAATCTCTGAACAGGAAGGATGAGCTCAGCTATTATTAAACATCAGAGAACTGGGCATGGGAGGTGGGGAGTTACAAGTGCTCTGATGAAAGAGGGAAGTAAGCTGATATTGGTTCTTACCTTTTTATTTGATATCAGAAATCCAGTTAGAAAGCAAAATCCTGTAAAGTCAGGCTTTATGCTTCCTCCTCAGTTAGGTGCTTCTTTTTGAGGTGATAAAAATTAGAGAAGTGGTTCTTTCCTCATCTGCTTTTGTGTAAGAGTTGGCAACAACAAAGAAAAATATCTGATGGTAATTTTTCTTTCTGGTAGGCATTTGATGTTGAGGAATAAGAGACTCACAACATGAGATTGCAGAGCAGTTTGCATGTTTCTCTTTGTCTTCAATGACATTGAAGGGAAAGTGCTATCTTGGATATTGGTGAGAAAGTGATTGGATTGTCATCTTTGTTCTTTGCTCCTGCTCTTACTTCCAGGAATTTGAGTTCTGTGAGAAGGTCTTAATTGTAAAGAACACTCCCAGCATTGGCTTTATTGTGCACAGAACCCATCATCAGGCTTCAGCAGTGTGGGAGTGCTGCTAATTCCACAAGGTGTGGCTACAAACACACATTCACCAGTTTAGTTTCGCACAGACAAAGGGTATCTCCAGTTTGGTTTTCCTGGATGTGTGCTGAGGAGTGAAGGAGAGATGATTAACCATTGATGAGTCTAATAAAATGCATTCCTGTTACAATGGCAGCAGCCAGAATGTGGTGCTTGAGGAAGTGGGGGTAAATGGAAACTGCTCTCTGAGGCTGTGAAACACAGGCCAGCCTGGAGTCACTTCTGGGTCCATAGACTTGTGTGAAGTTTTATGACCTTGAGAATCTGCAGGTTTTTCTAATGTGTTGGTATTATTTAGATTTTTACTAGTAGCAAAACATTATTAGCTTCATTTGTTATAGAAAATTCAGAGTTAAATGCAACAAATATCTGAGGGAAAGTTGAAGTGTAATTTAAGGTGGGATGAAGTGGAACGAAAGTAGCTGAACCAATTCTAATAGTAAATGAATGCCAAGTAGGGAAGTTGTTGCTCTTTCTCTCTCTTCCTGCACAAGTATGTGTCCTGCCCTCTGCATCAGGTTGGTTCTTGTGCCAAACCCCACAGTGTCAAGTCAGCAGTCAGCTCATTGGGAAGCAGAAAGATTTCTAGTTTTGAGGGTTTGTGTGTGCTGGGGAGTGGGGTGGTCATGTTTGTGTCGTGTCATTTTCCCATCTGTCCCTCCCTGCTCTTAGTTAAATTTTTAGTCATGTTTATGAGTTGAATTGACTTTCTGGAGTGGCCCAGTGAACCCCAGAAATGGCTCAAAGTAGGCAGCAGGAGCTCAGGTCCTGGAATGTGACAGAGAAGGAGAATGCAGCTGTGGTCCTTTGGTGAATTGTGAATTGGTTCAAGCTGCATTGGGCAACTTCACCCTACCTAAACCCAAAGAATTTGAGCAACATTTTGAGAAGTTTCTGGATTTTGAATACGTTTTTATTTTGATTATTGAATTGACTTCAACAGGGTAGGATCCTGCACCTCTTATTTTTTTTTTTTCATTTATTTGCAGTTTAATTTTAGCTTGCATATAGTAATGTTATATCTGCAAATGCTTAATGAGCAATCAAGCTTCACTAAGCCCACTATAGAGAATATTATTTTTTGTGACCTATTCTTGTCAGTGCTTCTTGTTGCCTTAGTATTTTGCACTTCATAGATCTCATAACTTAATATTAATCACTATAGTAAGAAATGGGGGGGTAACATGATGGGACTGTTTTTACAGGAGAAGTGAAATACACAATTTCAAATAGTATCTGTGAAAATGTTCATTTCCCTACAAATAACTTGAGTAAATTGACATAGGTCTTAAAGCATAATAAATGTTGGGGTTTTTTTAAGATCATACCATGTAGAGATCTACTGAAGCTTGTTTCTGAAGTTAAGGAAATTTGGCTTCCTTTTTTTGAGACCTTTGATATCCAAGAGTGGGTGTTTTATTGCTCCCCTGAGATAAATTCTTTAGAAAGACTGAAAGGGGGAGAGGAAAAAAACCATGACAACCTTTTTAGTTCATTATATGACCATGAATTAACTTGGAGTAAGGAATCATTTTGGCAGTACTGCATAGTTATTTTTGTTCATTACCCTGTCTTTAAAATGAGAATATTTGGTTTGGGGAGAAATATTTAAAGTTTGTGTTTTAAGTTATTTCCTAAGTTGGTTTTTCAGCTGTAGACAGAACAGAAAGAATGGTGAAGACTTTTAAGTCCTAATCAAAGCAATCTCAGTTAGGATTTATCTGGTCAGGAAGAGCTTGTAATATGTTATTAGAAATTATGATTTATTTTTATTTTTATTTATTTTCTTTCTTCCCCCCAGGTGATTCATGGCAGGGGACGTGGAAGGGTTTAGCTCCTCCATCCATGACACCAGTGTCTCTGCAGGATTCAGAGCACTGTATGAGGAGGGATTGCTTCTTGATGTCACACTTGTCATTGAAGACCACCAATTTCAGGCCCATAAAGCACTGCTTGCCACCCAGAGTGATTACTTCAGGATTATGTTCACAGCAGACATGCGAGAACGAGATCAGGACAAAATCCATTTGAAAGGTCTGACAGCTACAGGCTTCAGTCATGTCCTCCAATTCATGTACTATGGAACTATTGAACTGAGTATGAACACTGTTCATGAAATCCTTCAGGCTGCCATGTATGTCCAGCTTATAGAGGTGGTAAAGTTTTGCTGCTCTTTCCTCTTAGCTAAAATCTGCTTAGAAAACTGTGCAGAAATTATGAGACTTCTGGATGATTTTGGTGTAAACATCGAAGGAGTCAGGGAAAAATTGGATTCCTTTCTGCTAGAGAATTTTGTGCCACTCATGTCCAGACCTGACTTTCTTTCATATCTGAGCTTTGAGAAGCTCATGTCTTACTTGGATAATGATCATCTGAGCAGGTTTCCAGAGATAGAGCTGTATGAAGCTGTTCAGGCCTGGCTACGCCATGATAGAAGACGCTGGAGACATACGGACACCATCATTCAGAACATCAGGTTTTGTTTGATGACACCATCCAGTGTTTTTGAGAAGGTTGGTGCATTTGAAAAGCAGTAGGCAGGATTCATCATTTAGCTAGGGCAGCATGCCATTAAATAGGTAAGATTCCAGAAGCTATGCAAAGGAATAAAATGATAGCATTTATTTTTCTAATAAAGAAAAGCAGAGAAGGCAAACATCTAGAAGTGTTGTCTTTGGTTATTAGACAATAATACTACAGTGGCTGGAGAACAGGTATGTTTGCAGTACATGTTTATATGTGACTTAATATGGAAAAGACCTTTTGAAATAAGGTCACTTGTATCTAATTTGATTTTCAAACATTCTTAACTGTTTTCCACAAGTTGTTTCTTGCTTTCCAGAGGCTCTAGACCTGCACATAATATGTAGGGTGTATGTTGTGATGATTGTTACCAATATAATCAAAAACAGTGACTGCAGATCTTATGTGGCTTAAGTACAGGGGAGAGTTATTTACAAATGAAAAGTAACATCTGCTCTTAAACCTGCAGAGTGTTGTTGTTGTTGTATCTTCAGTGCTTGTGCTATTACACAGCAGTTAGAAGTAAGCCCTGATCCTGCAAAGTTACACATACACTTGGTTGTACACAAGACATAATACAATCAAAAATTATTGATGGTGTCAAATGTAATGATTTATTTTAAATATCAGAGACTCTTTGTAACAGGTGATTTATAGTTAACTTCCATTGTATGTAGTAAGAGTTAAACGAGAACTTGCCTTTTCTACTCTTCTGTTGAAGAACAGACAAAATTTGTTTTCTAGTTCTTCAGAATCTCTGAATATTAATTAACAGTACAGGATTACAATACTTTGTAAGCAGTTCTCTTACAGGCCAGTAACAATGTTCAAGTTAGGAATTACTTGATCTGTGCTGTTTTAACAATGTGAATTTTGTGTTATAAGATACAACTTCAACTTCTGTATTTTTCACCTCTCAGCAAATAATAGGAATTCAGAACCCATGTTTTTGTTGTGCTTCTTACAAATTAATCTTCCATATGTTTTTACTTTAGTATCTAGTGAATCTACAGACACGGTTGTATTGGTTTTAAGAGCCACTGGATCATCTAAGCAGGTTTAATGGTTTTAAGGGCCACTGGATCATCTAAGCAGTAATTCTTATTTGTATTTCAGATTATAAGAGCTATTAATTACTTCAGACTAGTGAATTTTTATATTTTGGATTTTTTTTCTGTGTGTGTGAACTGAGTATAGGAAGTAATAATACATAAAATATATTTATGATGCTATATTGGATTATAGACAGAAAATAAATACCTAAACATATTTTAGAACGCTAATGCAATGTTTATATTGGGTTAAAACATTTTTAACTAGTAGGAGCTGAACTCTGCAGGATACTGTGTAGTGTCTTGTTTTAAATAGCACTTCTACCATATTATTACATCATTTAAGCCCTTCAGTAATAAAATCTACAGAATTCACAACATATTTTTTGAGGTTAATCTGATAAGGCAGGATTTATGTGAGTCTGCTTCAGCAGTATGAGTTTTGGGGATGCAAGCTCAAGCATCAGGCTGTCTTCAGTTAAATTTCTGTAAGTGCAAGTGAAAGTGTATGTTCAGCATTATATTTGGGTATAACTTCTGGAGTTGGTTTGGGGATCATTGGTATAAATCCTGCATACAGTGCTCCTCATGTTTTATCTTGACAGCTTCCAAATGGCCCAATAGGTACAACTTCAGGAGAGCAGTTGTTTTGAGCATGCCAGGTTATATACTACATGTAAAAGCTTTATCTGCTAATACCCTCTCTGTTAATTGTATGTGGGAGCAGAGAAAAGCCAGTGCAGATTATGGAGTGAGACAGCTCAGCAGAGGGAAGCAGAGCTAATTATGTCATTTGTTACTGCAGCTAGGAATGCATTTGTGTTCTACCCTGGCTGGAGAGTATTAAGTTATCCATCCAGCAGGACAAGCGACAAAGGACAACTGCAGTTGGAGCCAACATCAGAATATAGAACACTTTATTTTTTTAATAAAAGAGCATGTCTGTTCACTGTTCTGGCAGTAACTCAGGGAGAGCCTCTTTCTTCTCTGTGTAGAATGGGGAAATAGTGGTAAAACTCCCTTTTTTGGAGATCCACAAACAGAATCCCCCCTTTTCCTGAAGCCAGGACATAGTATATGCATGAATGTACCAAATACAGTCTGAGGTGGACTCTTCCATTTCACCAAACTCTGTATTTGCTGTACACTGGCTGACTTGTTATGTACTTTTGTGTAATCTTTCTAATACCTATTTCTCAGATGCCTGTCACTGTAGGATATAAATAGCTTATATAACTTAACTTTGAAAGTCGTGGTAAGGATACTTTTGTCCTCTTAAGCCATTCTGTTCCTTACATCACTTTTTTGGAGAGATGTACAATTTAAAAATTAAATCAGTGAGTCTAGATTAATACCTGGAGGCTGAAGTGCATTTCAAGTGCACAAGTGGAGGTACAGCCTGTTTGCTTACTACAGAATGTCCTGGAAGAATGGCTTCTGAACCATGAGTAGGTACTCCTTTTGTTCCTCAGCCCTTAAGGTACATGCAGATGTATGGGAAAAAATGGGAATATAAATCAAGTAAGGATTTAGGGAATAGTTAGAAAGTAAAGGCAAAGTATTTGGGGAAAAGCACAAGTTTCACTATCCGTGTGATATATCCATGTGCTTTCCTTTTTTACTAAACATTTCCATGGCTCTGTAAGTCTTGAGGAAGTTTGGAGATAGGAGTTGGAGTGCCTTTCACCTGGATCACTGAGTTAATCTCTGTGTTACTGGAGGCAACCATGTCATGATTTCCCTGAAATACACTGTTTAAGCTCCATTTAGTTTCTACTACTCAGTGTACTACTCAGATTGAAATGTTGTTTCAAAATCTCTGTCCTTAAAACCCAGAGATTTTTTTATGTCCAGTCTGTAAGGTTTATTATGACTAGCTCATGCTTATTTATTGCTAGCTTAAATCAAAAATTTACTAATCACTAGGTTCATCAGCTTCTGTTGTAGAGGTAGGATAAATAGCACATTATCTTTGAATATCTGCTGTCCTGTTCCTAGAAAATAGCAATTTTTGAGAAGATGTCATTGTAATTTTATGTTACTGTGATTTTACCTTTCATAAGCATGTTGATTTTTTTTTTTCCCGTTTACCTGCATTTCTAGTAATACATGTGTATCTACTTACACAACTTTGTTTGCTGAAGCGTAGAATAAGAAGTGTGGATGAAGTTAGGGGCCCCTCTTATTGTAAATAGGTGCTGTGTTCAGTATTTTTGGGTGTTAAGATTACTGTTGATGTGAATAGATTTGCTATCAGTATTTATTACATGCAGAGCTTCTTAATTGTGGCATATAGATTTTTGATTCCACTCTCATTTGAGAGGTAAGATTGAGTTAGACTCCAGCTTGATTTTGACAATTTCTCTTTCCAGCTTCTAAAAAGGAACAGCTGAGTAATCAATTTGAGGGCATTGTCCTTGCTGCACAGAGGCTGTGCCTTTCTATGGTTAGGCTGAAAACACTTAAGTTATTTCTATTCTTACAGAATAGCCCTTCAAAGCCCTTCACTCGTACTGAGCAGTTCTCATACCAGCTTATAATTGTGGTTAGAATATGGCCAGAGATAAATAGATGTGAAAATAATAAGGATCCTTGTTAGTGGAGTTGATAGATCTTTAGTTTTGGTTCAGGTTAATCTCTAGTAAAATAAGTTAGGGTTTTGTTTTGAGTAAGAATTTGGTTATTAGAAATGTGATACAGATGCCATCATTGTTCATTGGAAAGGT
This sequence comes from Molothrus aeneus, assembly GCF_037042795.1. Taxonomy (NCBI): domain Eukaryota; kingdom Metazoa; phylum Chordata; class Aves; order Passeriformes; family Icteridae; genus Molothrus; species Molothrus aeneus. Next base: position 103,578,301 of record NC_089647.1, on the reverse strand, counting down.
GGAGCATTGCTTCTGTACTCCTGGTAGCTGAGTTTGAGCTGCACAACACATTCAGAATTGGCAGGCTTAGAAAACATAAGCTCAATAAGTTGGAATCTTTAAAACAATTCTCTGTTTACATGACTAGAGATGATAAAGTGACATTATGAGCCATTGAGATTTTTCTGTGCTTTTGTTTTTGTTTGCAGTTTTTTTACCAGTTCTACAGAAGGAAGCAAGTTAATAGCCACCCCATAAAATAACATACTAAAATTTAGTTACCAGGTGCACAAATAATAGCTGTTTAGTTTGGGCAGTTCAAAAGAAGTCTTTTTTTTCTGATTTTTAAAGCTTTTTCTTATATACCTAAGTAACAAGAATACAAATAGAGCAGTAGCTGTAACTGGTTGTATGAGGAATTTTTTTTTTAAGTCTGTATACTGAAATCAGATGTGTTACAGAACACGTACCTTGCATTTCATTGCTCTTCCTGCAGCTTATTAATTAGCATAATTGGTTTTGGGATGGGGGAAAGCTGATGAACATAATGTGGGACACAGCTGATCTTTTGTGGAGATAACTTTTCAAATTAGAAAGTAATAGCTTAATTTTTTGTTTTACTTTTTCATATAATATAAATGGAAGATTCTGAGACTTCCAGAGCTGCTACAACTAGAAAAGCATGCATTCAATACAGCAGAAAAATAGGCAATGATTAATCACTGCATTAACTTGGAAAGCCAGCACTTTTTATGGAGTGTTTCACTGGTTTAAAATAAAGAGAGGAAATGCATTAAAGCTCAAATGCATTGGAGGGATGCCCCAGGGGGCAAGTAAAGGGATGGATGTTTTTAATTATTTTTACATCTTTTATTATGGAATAACACATTTGATTTTGTTTATGCTGTTCTCAGTCTGTGTAGCAGAAAGACTGACTGTGAACCACTGGTAGTTCATACACTGAGATAGTTCCTATTCTCCATCTCTGGAGATCTTGTGGAAACTCTTACATAGGTTTTGTCCCAGCATAACCTCTTTAAGAGGGTTTTCTCCAGAAAATTAAAGAAAGAATTGTAAAGAATGTAAAGAAAATCACATAAGCCAAGCTTTAGACTTGGATTAAATTCCTTTTTTAGCAAGTATGACTGGGGTTGATAAGCAAGTCCAACTTTAAATGCCTCTGAGACCCTTCAGCAAGATAACAGAACAGTTTAAAGAAAAACTTTGAAAATGCTTTGAAGCATTTGTATTTTTTTAAAAATTCAGAGTTGATGATGTACTCTTTAGGAATGCACATTTGTTTTACTTTAGGGTTCCTGACAATTGCTGTACATTTCCATCTGTTCTGCTGAAATCTGTGTGTTCTGTTTGAGTGTTGTTTATTGTGGACACATTCCTTCCAGAGCTTCTCCATTGGAACTTTACAGGAAAATTAGTCTGTTGATAAGCACTTTGATATTTGCTGATCAGCTCCTTGTTGCTACTTACAGGTAGTGGCAGAGCCTGCTTTTGAAAGCTGAGGGCTTTCCTTCTGCATGTTTTGGGTGCCAGATAGAAGTTCCTGCAAAAGGCCATGGACATTCATCTGCTGACATTCACAACTTACAGTTGTTTTCAATACCAAACCACCTAAATTTTAATGCTTCTCTTTTTTGATTATATACACAAGTAATGAAAATTACTGTAAAATTACTTGAAAGTGTAGGCAGAGGGTTTTTCTTACTAGGGGCTGAACAGGGCTTTCAAATATTTCTAGAACATTTCATAATGTGTGACTGAAAGTGGGTCAAATGACCACATTTGCTTTGTTTTCATTTGCATTGAGCAAGTGTGAGCAGTCTCTGCTTTCCTATAGGCATATCCTAACATTCATGATTTGAGCCTAAGGAGAGGTACTGCTCCTGAATGGCAGAGGTTATGCTGCTGGAAGGTGGATGCCTAAAACCAGGGATATTTTTCCATGACAGCCAAGTCTAGGAATGCTCCAGTTACCTTTTCTTACCCGTTGATCACTCTTGTTTTGTGGGATTTTTTTTTCTGCATATTGTAAGAATTGCTAGTGCTTGTGTATTTTCATGTTCAGCTCTTCCAACTTGTGCTTGTCGAAGCTTCCCCGTGAACTGCAGTCACAGAGGGGTGTTAATAACTGGGAGTTGCATTTGCTCCATCATGTCTTTTTCATTTAAGGTAAGAGCTTGAGGCTTTGCTTTGACATGAGTGCCTTTGTCAAGATAAGCAGTAGTAAACTAATAGATAGATTCCCTGGTCTCGAGGGTCCCTCTCTGGAATTAGAGGCACTCCTTTGGCATGCTCTCATGGGGTGAGATTTAGGCTATGTGGAGGAGTACAGTGATGAGGTTGTAGGCTTATTTTAATTCCAGTTTCTGGCTGGCATTCCAGTTTCCAGATCTAATAACAGAGTTGTAAATGCTGAGGGAGAAAGAAAAAAAAATTCCATCTCTGCCATGCTTTACTGAAATGCTTCACATTGTAAGCATGTTGATCCTGTTGTCTTCCATAGTTGTCCAAGAAAACCTGAACTGCATATAGGTGGAAAAAAGAGAATTTATATTTTTATTTAACACCAAAGAGGATAGCTCCAGTTTGGGAATACCTGAAGTGGTCCTGCTGGTTTAGAATTTGAAAGTTTCTTTTAAGGATAAAGTAGCCCAGCCACAATTCTTTGTTATTTTAACTTCCTTTTTAATTTTTTTTAACCTTTATATGTCACCATTTTTCTGTGCTGTGGTTCTCCCTGCCAGCATATTTTCTGTAATTTATGTTCAGTCTTTTCAGTCAGGCAAGGTATATGGTTTATTCTAACAAATATCATATGAGCAAATCTGTCTTTGTATGATATATTTTTTATTTGCAACAAGAAAATAGAGCTGTTATTCCCAGAAGAGTTGAGCTTGCTGTGGGTTTTCTGTGAGTACCATACCTGAGTAGACCTTTTTGCTCCAAAATCACTTCTAGTAAAAACAAGAAAGAAAACAAGAAATTCTAGTAAAAACTAGAAAGAGGCTGGACAATGCTTCAAGAATAATATATATGATCTGCATATGACCATCCTCCTTTTTTTCAAACAAAGATAAGTTGAACTTGTCAAAATTAAAGGGGAGGAAAGAAAAAGTATAAATGAAAACATCCAAGTCACTGTAACTCTTGAGCAATACATTGCTTTACAATAGTAGGTTAATATTTGGTTTTCTTTTTGAAATCTTGTGTTTCAAACTGTCCCAAAACTTGTGCAAATTGTGTTCAATAATAGCAGTTCAAAAGATTTTTTTAAACAATCACTCTTTGACAGCAGAATGTCTTAATTAATACGCAAGGAAGATATGATTACCAGATGGCTAACAAAATTTTAATGGTATGTGTTTGTGGAACAAGCAGCTACTTTATTCACAAGATATAAAGAACAATCATTTCCAAATTGCTTTCCATATATGTCAAAATTGATACCACCACCCCTGAGGTATTTGTTCTTTGGGATAGAGGATAGGAGGAGGTGGGGTAAAAGATACTTAAAAATAGTAGCTCCTGGTGTTACCTTGTGATCACTTGAAATTTCAGAGTGGCCTCTGATTTTTTTTTTTTCAGAGCATTGCTTCTTATTTGGAGCTGGTGAATGCTAAAGGCTTTTAGACTGTTTGAAAGCAATCCAATTTTATGTGGAAGAAACTGGGATTTCAGATCAAATCTGGTTGAGGGTTTTTGGATTTGGCAACATCTAGCAGGTTTTGATTTGCTTTAGAAGTGTGATTCAGAATGCTGTGTTACACCAGACTGTACAAGCAGAGTGAGGCCTCTGAAGAGATTCCCACAGTGAGCTGAGGACTGCCTTGAGCTAGATTAATTAAAATGTTGAAGACTGGAATGTGTTTTGGAATGGTCTCAGGACCAGCCTCAGGCACTTGAATTGGCTTAGATAGTAGGAAGGGTCCCAGAAGGAATTCTTATTTTTCCCTGTGCCTGCAATTCCAATAAAACTGAGCAGGGATGGCTTTTAGGTTGTAACCTCACCTGGGAAATGGAAGTTCAAACCTGCCTCTGCAATTTGCCAAAGAAATGCGCAACCGAAGGATTATAGGTGGAGATGTTTCCTTCTTGTGTTAAAGGCATGTGTTAACGTGGAGACTCACAGAGGGGAAGCCATAAACCATGTTGGTGCAAGCACATATTCTGAAGGAAGGTGGTTGGGTAGCTTCCCTTCCCACCCCATGGCAATTAAATAGCCCTGTGAGCAGAGCCTAGCATTGAGAGCTCAGGCTTAATTTATGAGAATTCAGAAAAAAAACAGACTAGAGTAGACCTTGGTAACCACAGAATGGGTGTGTAGAGTGTCGTTGAAACCCAGGAAATGTTGGAATTTTTAATTTGGGTACTTTATCGAATTAAGCAGAAGATTAACAGAAGCTGTTTTCAGGAGAAGGAATAATGATTCTTAGACTTGGGGATTTCAGTTGTGCCTAATTCCAGCATAAATTCTGCATGTGATTATTCTGGGGAAAATGTTAGTCACTGCTCTTAATCACTAAATTGCCTTCTGGATTTTGGATAACAATACATCAGTTTAAACCTTCATGCATAAATGCAATTGCTCCCAAGATTGCCTGAATGAAACAAAGTAAAATAATCTTCTAATGACACATAGTGATTTAGGTTTTCTGGATTGTTTCTCTTGGTCAGAATTTTAATATCTTTTAAATGTATTCATAGGTAAAAACATCAGAGTTTTACCGATACTCCCGGCAGCTGCGACATGAGGTTGACCAAGCCATGAATTACTTTCATAGCGTTCACCAACAGCCTTTGATGGAAATGAAATCGAACAAAATTCGTTCTGCCAAACCCCAGACTGCAGTATTTAGAGGAATGATAGGACACAGTATGGTAAACAGTAAAATTCTTCTCTTGCACAAACCGAGGGTCTGGTGGGAACTAGAGGGTCCTCAAGTACCTTTACGACCAGACTGCCTCGCCATTGTCAATAACTTCGTGTTCTTGTTAGGTGGGGAAGAGCTGGGGCCAGATGGCGAGTTCCATGCTTCATCCAAAGTGTTTAGGTATGACCCAAGGCAGAACACTTGGTTACGAATGGCAGACATGTCTGTGCCACGCTCTGAGTTCGCTGTCGGAGTGATTGGCAGGTACGTTTATGCAGTGGCTGGCAGAACCAGGGATGAAACGTTTTACTCCACTGAACGCTATGACATTACTGAAGATAAATGGGAATTTGTGGATCCCTATCCAGTCAATAAGTACGGACATGAAGGGACTGTGCTTGGTAACAAGTTGTATATCACTGGTGGAATTACATCATCTTCAACTTCTAAGCAAGTGTGTGTGTTTGATCCCAGTAAAGAAGGGACGGTAGAGCAGCGAACACGGAGAACTCAAGTGGTCACTAACTGTTGGGAGAACAAATGCAAAATGAATTATGCGAGATGCTTTCACAAAATGATTTCTTATAATGGTAAGCTTTATGTCTTTGGTGGTGTCTGTGTGATCCTGAGAGCTTCCTTTGAATCTCAGGGATGTCCATCCACAGAGGTTTATGACCCCGATACCGATCAATGGACTATACTGGCTTCTATGCCAATAGGTAGGAGTGGTCATGGTGTAGCTGTTCTGGACAAGCAGATAATGGTTCTTGGAGGCCTTTGTTACAATGGTCATTACAGTGATTCAATTCTCACTTTTGATCCAGAGGAAAACAAATGGAAAGAAGATGAATATCCAAGGATGCCGTGCAAGCTGGATGGCTTACAGGTCTGCAGCCTGCACTTCCCTGAGTATGTTTTGGAGCATGTTAGACGTTGCAGCTAAAACAGAATGAACAACCCAGTCAAATACAAAAGAGCTATACTAATTTGTTGAAAAAAATTACAAACCAATTGAATTCCTGCAGAGACATTTCCTTCTGTATAAGAACAATGGCCAAATGCTCAAGAGAAACAGGATGTACAGGCAGTGTACTTACCAAGTTTATTAGAAAAGGTGATAGTTGGTCTGACCTTGTGAAAACTTTGTTGTTTTTTTTTAATAAATGTAATTGTAAGTATGAGAAAAATATATATTTTTGAGTCTGCTTTTTTTTGGTAACATTTTATTTTTTTAATGGCCATTATACCACTATGCTTTTGAAATAAGTTCAGTTTGACAAAAATATTTGTGAAAGGAAGACAAGAAAGATGTTACTTTCATTTTTTATTGAGCATCAAAATACAGCTCATCACCTGTACTTGGGTACAGCCAGGTATAAAGTAACAAGCCAACCATTTCTGTATTTTATGTTGTCTTTTAGATGCTTTTCCTATTAACTGCAAAGTACTCCCAAATCTACTAGGTGTTTTTGTTTCCCCTTATTTACTTTGGAAAATAATTTTAACCCTTTTGCATGACCCTTTTCCTGGTTTTGTATGGCTGTACCAGTAAGTCTGCCAAAATGCAAATTACACATTTTCTACTAAATTGAAAACAAAGCATTTTTATATTCAAAACACTATTTCTATGCTGCCTTCTATTGTCTGTGTTGTGTTTGTTGGTGAGTAAAAAAATGTATACACACATGTGCATACACTGTAAAAACTGTATATAAATGCATCTTTTTATGTGCAGTTACAATATTATATTTTAACTAGTGCACAGATTCAGCCATATCTGTTGAATTTAGGGTATTCTTTCATGAGCTAAATAGTTCAAAGTTCTTAAGTGAAACTGGAAGCCTCATTTGGTATCAAAGTATCTTTAGTATATACTGATTGATCCAGTAACCTTAAAGTCTTTATATTGTTGCTACATAATGAACTGTTGGTTATTTGTTATTTTATAAATTATTTTTTAAAAAGTAAACTCATTTTACCTGAGTTTCTTTGTGGTTTCAATGTGCTGCCCAGTTATCTTTTTTTGTTGAAATTGAAAACGTCAATAAGCAAATGCTCAGCACTGCTGTAACCCACAGTTATTTTTGGAACTGGATACTGGATATGGTACAGTTTATTGTCAATACTTTATTATACTGACACTTCAATATGAGTACTCATATTGAAGTGGTGTAATATTATTATTATTATTATTTAATTAATAACTGGTAAGAACTACTGTGTTTGGAAATTGTGGAGTTAGGTGATTGGTTTGTTAGTATAATTTCTGCTTCTTTTATAAAAACCTACACAACTATGGCTACTGACCTTGGAGTGCCTGAATAGAGATGGCTGGTCCAAGAGGGCTTTGACTATTCCATTGTGCTAACTTGCAGGTATAAATGACAGTAAATTGATAAGAATTATCTGCCAAGACATAAATAATAACAGTAACTGCATTTGGACTGTCTTTGTGGATGTAAATTAGCCACTTCTAGAACCACAGGAGAGATCTGGTGAAGCTGAAGGCTCACATGTAGTTCAGATGCTGAAACATGAGCTGCATATTTTGTAAAATCTTATGCTGCTGTGTTTCATTTTAAGCAATAGACTTTACTTTATATGCAGCAATGCAAAACCACTTTATTCAGCATCTTCCAGTCAGAATTCACTGTAGAAAAGGAATGTACAGTACTCAGGGAGTTCAAAAGAATGCACTTACAAAGGGACCAAAATCACCCTAAATTTTCTATATAAAAATAACATCTGCTTGTGTAAATGAAATTTCAAATAATAGAAGTTAAAACAATGTGTAAAACTTCTCATATTGTGTTCCTGTATCTTTGTAGGAATTATGTTTTGGGTTGAAATGTGAGTATTTGGAGCTATATGGCAAGTCAGCAGATTTTTTAGGGTTTGTTTATTGTTAGAAATTATTTATTAATCGAGTATATTCATATGTTTTAAAAGGAGGAGGGAATGTTTGCCATCATAGCTGTAGTGATAAGTTATTTACACCAGAAGGGACTGGACCAAATATTGATATTCAGCCTTCTGATGCAGACTAGTTTGCAGCTAAATTTGTCTTTTTTAATAAGAATTCAGTTTACTGAATTAGAAATCTAATTTACTTTCTTGATAGCCTAACTTAAAAAATGTGGCTTACACTAAAACCTCAGTTTCACTGTGAGACGTGTGTACATCACCTTACATGGGGAGAGATAAACTGACTCTGGTAGGTGCTGGCTGTGTGCTGACTGTACATAGTTCATGGAATATTGGAGCACAAGAGGAAAAAAAACATAGGTTGAGGGATTTTTGTTTGTTTGTTGGGGTTGGGGTTTTTTTGTTCGTTTGTTTTGGTGCTTTTGTTATTATTTTTTTTGTCACCAGCTCATTTCTTAATGGGGCAGCAAGCTGATCCTATGTGAGGCAGCTGTCAAGGGCCCGTTACATAGAGTAGAGCACTTCACTTTATGTGGGGCCAGTGCCAGTGTGGGGAGCAGCCCTGGCTCTGGATATCTGGTGTTCAGGAGTCAGATATCTAAGAGACATGGCCAAGACTTTATTAAAAGTAGTGGTAAGGATAGGGGTGTCTCAAGTTACATTTTTGAGACTGCATTTAAGCACCCTCTGAAGCTCTGCACTCAGCAGCTGCCACTAAAGTCATTGGTGAGTGCTGACACTTGAAAAATGAAGAACCAGATGGGTTTTGGTGCTCTGCTTTTAAGCTCATGTTTATCTTCAGATGCCCAGTTCTGAAAGATCTTGTTCAGGATTGTAGTTGTAGTTCAGTGAAATTATAATTGAACTGTTGGTTTCAGCTTCCCTGAAGCTGTGTCTCCATTGAGAGGTTGGCTGTAAGCTTTCCAGCATTAGGGATGCTTGGAATTTGCTTGGGATTAGAATGGTGGGGATATGTGAGAATGTTTTGTCAGTTTACATATCTACTGTGCTTTCATTGTTTCAGACCTGAAATATAAAAATTACCTTCACTTCTCCTTTATACTGTAAACTTTTGAAACAGTTACTTTGCAGTTACTTTGGTTACTTGGAGGGATATTTTTAATTGATTTTTTTTTTATGTTTGCTCTTAGTATTTCACTCCAGATGATTTAGTACCTTAATAGGAACAAACCTAAGATGGTTAATAAGAATTGTCTGTTACTATCAAATTTGGAGCATTATGGTCAGATTAAGATGGGTTTTAAAAAACATTTTAATGCCTCTCATTTGTCAAGGAATAGCTAAGTTATGATCTTTGGTTATTAGATTAGGGGAGGTACTCCTATTCCCATCCCATAATGGAATACCAGCAAATCTAATGTCACCCACATATTTAAAATGCAACATATGACTTGCTTTGAAAAGCAAATGTACTTGTCTTTTTTTAGAAAAGTGGACATAATGAGTTACAATCTAGGGGTTTTTTTTCACATCTATAGAAAAAATATATCAGCTTAATTTCTTAATTTAGCAACCAACTTCAGGAAGAAATTTTCTTTTCAAACAAGACAATGGACAAAAAGCACAGTGTTCCTGAAAAGGGACTGGATACTGCCAGTTCCCATTTCACATGCTCCTAGGTCTGGTTTTAGGGGACAGATTTTTTTTTTTAATAAGTACTGCATAAAGAAAAAAATAGCTTGCTTTCTACCACAAAGCGTTGGTAGTTTCATTGTGGGGAGGCATCAGCTGGCAAAAAGAAACTTTAGGTATTTTTTTCCCCATGAATTCAGCTGGAAGAAGACCTTGGTTTTGCAGAGGTCCTGCTGTTTGAGAAAGCACTGCTAGCAAGTGGCAGCATATGAGCTACCTGGCAACCTGCTTTTATGTTACTTCTGAAAAATGTGGATGCCCTACTTCTGCAGTGTGATAGCAGTCCTGTTAGAACGAGCTCTGAGGGTTTGACTGCAGCACTTCCCTGGTTCCTGAGATTTGCAGCTATTGATTCTTGAGGCCCTCTAGCTTTAGAATCCCAAGTGCTGCATTTCCTCATGCTGAGAATATGGTACCTACTTGTGTCAGGGATGAAGCTTCACTTGACACTCAGGAAACAAAGATAAAATTCAGCAGGTGCAAATTGAAACTGATGTAAAAAACCCCATTGCTTAACTCATGATGTCCATTCTTTAGCAAAGGGAGGGTAAGCATTGTGGGGAGACACTAACAGTTCTTTAAAATAAACTTGTAGTTTGTGCCAGCCTGCATTTGTCAAAGTCTATTTAGAAGTAGTTGCATTTGTAGAGATATTTTGCCTTTTTAATACACTTTTTCTTAAAAAAAATAATAGTGAATTGGGCCTCAGATTCTTCTAACACTTCAGATGTGGACTTCACATATGTGAATAGTCCAATACAAAGAAACAGAAAACTCTAAGATAGTTAAAGGAAAACATGTAAGCACATGTGTTACTCAGCCTGTGCTTAAGAGTTTATAGGGTCGGGGCCATCAAAGAAAACAGCCCTCCTGCTAATAAATATATATATATATATAGGTGGTGAAGTTACTTGAATAAGCATCTGTCACACGTGGCAGGGTTTACCGAAGGAGAGTAGGAAAGAACATAACTGGAAAACACATCATCTGTTTAAACAGAGCTTGCTGGTGTCCTGTAGCTAACATTCTGAGATTTTCATGTTTGTTAAACAACTAAAAGCTGCTTAAAATAAATGCTAATGACTACTTTTGCATCTATATTCTATTTTTGAAAGTTGGTGAGTAACTTGAAAATTTCCATTTTGTGTGGGTAAACTTCATAAAACAGTTGTGTGTGGCATGTGGCGGAAAAACTAATTTGTTTTGAGCACAGCTTTCCTGTGTGTCCCTCTACTAATTTTTTTACACTTCTCTAAGTTCAATTTATGTAATCTTTTAAAAATAGCTTTCAAAAATCAATTTTAAATACTTATTGGATTAATATTATGTTGGTAGCTAGGGGGAAATAATTTCTATTTGCAGATAGTGTTTATTTATGGCTCTGGTAGAAAAATCTTACTGTAAGTCTAGGAAATGAAGTGCTCTGTAGGACTGTAAAGTTAGCTATATTTAGGGGGGGCTTTTATTACCTCAGAGGGACCCACCTAACTTTTATGTCAGTGTTGGAGCAGGTGAAGGGAAGAGTGAATTATGTTTTTATGTTAAATATTTTTCCCTACATATTGTTATTTTTGTAGATCTTTCTAAAATAAATTACTATATGCTGGAGATTGCAATTCCACTATAATATCCCACAATTCCAGTGTACAATATCAGATTGTTTGTATTGAAAAGAATGTATTTGATAAGTTAACAGGAAAAGTTATTTTCAAATTGTACTGTGTTTGTGTCTAGCTATTGGAAATACTTTTCCTATAGAAAATCAAAATTATATGTATATGTCCTCATATATACATTTGGATTACCTGTCTAATGATTACCCTAGGACTGCTATAAACTTATCTAAATAATTTAAGAATTGCCTCTTTTTAACTGTTTTAAAGCATTTTTTCTTGTCCTTTTTTTTTTTTTTTTTTGGCAGAAAGTAATTTTCCCTTGCTATGGATACAGTATGCTCAGACTTGCATATGTGCTCTGTTTGGGTTTCAAACTGAAAAAAATGTATAAAATGTGTATAAAGAAAAGTGTAAATAAAATATTTTTAATCTTTAAACACTCTTGTGTAAACTTTGTAGTACTCAAAAATGTAGTGGACCTGGATGTGACTGTGTTCACAGGGGTTCTTGGATGAGGGAAGAGACGAGAATGTTGACTCCACGTTCAAAAGGCTTGATTTATTATTTTATTTTATATATATATATATATTACATTATAACTATACTAAAAAGAAAAAGAAGGACAAGGTTTCCTCAGAAGCTAGCTAAGCTAAGAATAGTTAAGAAAAGAATGATAACAAAGGCAGCTCTCTCAGACTCTGTCCGAGATAGCTCGGTCCTTGATTGGCCATTAATTATAAACATCCCAGATGGGCCAGTCACAGGTGGACCTGTTGCATTCCACAGCAGCAGATAACCATTGTTTACATTCTGTCTCTGAGGCCTCTCAGCTTCTCAGAAGGAAAAATCCTAAAGAAAGGATTTTTAGTGAAAAGATGTCTGCAACACCTGGATTATCTTCTCCAGGACTTCAGAGATTACTCAGTTAAACAGCTCTTCAAAACCGTCTTGCTGCAATGTCTATGTAAGATTTTGTTAAAGTTGTCCCATCAAGTTGGATGTGCTTATATAAGCAATTTCAGGCTCTTCTCTTTAGCTGTATTTCAGTCTCCCCAATCCTAATCACTGTTCTCCCCAATCTTAATTATCTGTTCACTCTGCATTTCAGGCTTGAACGAATGTTTGGAGTTGACTTGGTTGTAACATTTGTCCCCTGGTGTGGAGTTCTGAATTCAAACTGCCGAGGCTGAACAGCCAGGGCAGCCTTGGTGCTGGTCAGCAGTCAGGAGAGAGGTTCCCTGCTCTGGGCTCCCAGACCAGGTGTTCATCTCACCCCTGGAGCTCAGAGTGCTACAAGGCCAGGTTATATTTCCTAACATTTCCTGTAACAGGAGGGGGAAGATTCATTTCAGGATTAAAGTGTCAGATCAGCATTCAGTGCCAGGGAGGAGGAGCAGGGTGGGAGGGCAGGTAAAACAGGTTATAATCCTATTTTCTCAAGCAGTCTGATGAAAGCCTTCCTTGTCAGTCCACTGCCACACTTTTACTTTCTCTCTCACTGTTTTGTCAAGTCTCTCTCAGATCAAAGCCCCTGGTTTAAAAGTCTGCTGTCAAGAATATTTGAAAATAGCTGTGGTGTCTTTATTTTTTTTCAATATTGAGTTCTAAAATAGCATTTTAATTTTATTTTAATAATTCAAATTACTTTAAACTTCATTTGCATAAAGTAACTTTCCCTACCCCCTCCTCCTTCCTCTCCTTTTTTAGTAACTTTTCTTCATCCTACACAGTGTACTGTTTAATGGGAGAATGCTGTGGATGAATTAAAGGGAGGAAGGGCCACTTTTAATTGTAATATGTACCTATTTTGAGTTCAAAAGGAGACTAAATGCATTAGACTGACACAGTGGAAGATGACAATCTCTTCACACTGTAAATATTACTTACATTTGGTTTTATTTGCCTTTTTAATTTCCCTTCTCAGTGAGCCAGGTTGAATTTTTGGCAATACCTTATTTCCAAGATGTCACAATGCCTGACTTATTAGCACTTCTGTCGTTCATCAGGCATCTCCAACAAACTTCCCATTATTTCACTAAGAACTGTCAGATTTTGACTGGTTCATACCAAATTCTTCACTTTGTGGTTTTTTTTTAATATGTGGCCTTAATTTTGACGGTAGTTAGTAATCTGTGTTCATTTGTTTTGTATGGTATGAAATTAATGTTATTTTGGCAAAGGGCTTATTTGGTGAATGCTTTCTATATTCTTTGCTATAAATTATTCTTGTTGACACGAAAATCTTAATTCCAACAGCTGTGTTCCCCCTTTGTTATGGGTTGGGGTTTTGGGGTTCCGCTTTTTGTGTTGGGTTTTTTTTGTTTGTTTATTTGTTTCTTTTTTTTAATCAATTCCCTATATAATACAGAAAGGCAGAGTGTTGTTTTGGGTGTTGCACAGATTCTGTATCAGTTCTGTACCTTTTGAGTCCATAATACTCTTGTGGAAACGTGATCCCTTACCCACCTCTAGCCTGTCAAATCTTCCTGATGGTTCAGTGACATCCTTTAACTGAAGGACCACCTGGACCAAGGCAACTTTCTTGGCATGTGCAAAACCTTCATTCAAGGAAGAGGGTAGGGAATATGTGTAAAGGCAGGTTCAATTTCTTGTTTTCACGAACACTTTCCACTTCTATATTCAATTCTATAGTTGTGCTGACAGCTGCTGTGGGCAATGTTTACAGGTAAAAATAAACCTCATCAGGATGTCTGGTTAAGCCTGCAGTGAATGGTCAGTCATTTACCCACTGGAATGAATGCCAGCATTAACATCATAAGCTGACACCAAACATTCTAGATTGATGGTATGTGGTATGTAAAGGAACTCAAAAAATACTCTTTGCTGTGTATCTGATGTCTTCAGATGTGTCCTGGTGGTGCCCCCCTTGGTAGCATTTCTCCTGTATTACAAATAAATGTTGTTCAATAAGTGATGCTGAATAAAATATCTGTTTTCTAATGAGATAGAAGGCTTTACTGGTTAACCCTTTTATTGCAGTATTTAATTTTACCAGACAGCTAAGTCTGTCTTTGGCTTAAAGTAGCAGCCTCCTTTCCCACAGCCTTTTCCCTATGTCCTCTGGCATGTTCTAAACATTGTTTGGACTTTGTCATGTGTTTCATCTCACAAGTTGGAGTTACACCATGTCATTTTTGGTTTTTTATGTGTGAGAATCTTTTCTTTCCTGTGGTGAATTGTGCATGGTATGGGTCTGTTTATGGGTCTATTTGTTTACATCAATAGTACTTGAGTGCTATTGATGAGACTTTCTGACTTTACCATCTTTCTTTGTCAAAGGAATTACATCATGCCAACAGAAACCAAGTACTTCCTCTGTGTTTGAGTTCTGTAACTTCAGGGTAAGAATTCTAATGTGGTCAGTGGGTTCCTCTTGTGTTTACCTTCCCAGATTGCCCAAGTCATACAAAATGCATGGGATTGTGCTTGTGGTGTCGATGGAAGGCATGCCTTTAGTGCTTCCCCTATGTTGGTGTAGAGGTGACCTTTATTTTCACTCCTGCAAAGCAAGGAGTTGCTCTGCTATCATTCTCCACCTCTCAGAAAGCCCTCCTGGCAAATTTATTCCCAGGAAGAGTCCAAGATCCTTAGGTGTCCTTGGTCAGCTGAGGATGTTTCATAGGATTTGCCTTGTGCCACACATGCTCTCACTTCTTCCTCTGGCTCTTACAGGTAGTTCTGCAAGGAGTTATTCATCTAACACAGGTGGCAACTTGATACCAAGAACTGAATTTTAACTTAATATAATGAAATCCAAAATACCAAAGTTTCAGAAGAAGATGTTTCAGAGGGCAAAAGCTTTATTTAAAATCTATATATTTCTTCTCCTGGGGATTTGGAGTTCATTTAATTGCAATCAGGAAGTTACTGTCAAATAATAACTTTTCCTAATCATTCTCCTGACAGATTATCCAAAGCACTGCAAAGCATTATGTAGTCAGAAGGAAAAAAAAGGTGATGATAATTAACTGAACTGTAGCTTTTAGTTGAATGACTTTTCATGGTCTTAAAGTTGGGAACTGATCCAATTAACAGCCTTCTTGGAAGTGTTTTAGCTGTTTTCTGAAAGAGGTGGATTTTGGCTTAGTGCTGTTCTTTGAAAACAAGGGGAGTAAGATTGACCTCTGTGTAAGTTAAATAAACTAAATACCTTAGCCAAGGAAATCTCAGTACAAAATTGTTAACACCCAAATAATAACCAACTGTACTCTGCAGAACTTATGCTCCTTAAAAAGTGATCAGAGTTTCTCAATTTTAGTTTTGTCCTAGCTTTGCTGTGCAGAGATTTTTATTTTTCCCATGGTAAAAATCAATTACAAGAATGTATTTTTTGCTAAACTTGTTAAACCAGAGTAGAAAGCCACAGAGAGATCCGCTCTCAGATCTGCAGCCTTGTTCAAAGCAGGGCAGAACACATTAAAGTGGCTGGATGGGTTAGCAATTTTCCAGTACTTTAACTTTTGACGATTTATGCATCTGCTGCAGATGGAAATAATCCAATATCCTCCAAAGATAATGCCTGGAACCAGACATACAATTTACCTGTTTCATATTCCCATTTTCTGTAACAATGGATTGATCCCTTAGGCTTTTCAGTTCATAAAATTACCACTCTTGATGTTCAGCCAAGTTGCTCCTATTTGTAACACCCAGTTTCTGGGCCTGTGTGGTACCCTGCATTGCTACATGCAGAGAAGAGGGAGAACCTATTTGATCACACTTGAGAAATGTGACATTTTTCTCATCTATACAAGAGCCAAAGCAAGCTAAGGCATTGTTTTTTGGTGTGCCAGCATCATATTGTACTAATTTATGAGTCTGAGGAAGTAGTTTCAAATGCTGTGCTGGATAGAAGCAGTTAAAGTAAAGACTCTGTCAGGCTGTGCCCAGCGCCCTGTGCCCCCTCGGTTCCTGCACCATGAGCTGCAGTCATGCCAGCCATGGCCCTTCTCCAGAGGGAGTGGGAGGTAGGCATCAATGGTGTCACAGAGGAGAAATGGTGGATAATGTGTGTTAAACAGATAAGGGATCATTAGGGGAAAGCACTGAAATGACTGCTTTCATTAGTGATTGTGAGACACCTGTCCTAGAGTTTCCTAAATGCACTTCAGCACTAAGCTTGTGTAAGGTTGGTGTTGCTCCCCTGTGGCAAATGCTCCTAGAAAGGAAGCAATAGGTGGAGCCACCAGATATGATGGGGTTTTATAAATATGAGGCAAAGGAATGCAAAGGTGCAAACCCAGCCTGAACAAAGGCTTTGGTACCACAGAGCAAGGAACTGCAGAAGGACTTCCTGACCAAGGAGTGCTCTGCACAGAAATCAGATTATGTCCCAGAAAGGGCATTTTGCTTCCAGAAGGAATGTGTACCTTTAATTGAAAATTATTTGGTAGACCTAGAAACTTGTTTAGGTAAATAATGTACTACATTTATGCATGTATATTTATGAATATATTTAAATCAGTACATTTACAGGCAAATGAGGTAAAGCTATTAAAATAACTTTGCTAAGAAATTAGGGATTACTGTGAAAATAATTTTTTAAGGTAAAAAAAAATTCATGCAGAAAATATATATAGACTGGCAACAGATGCAGGACCTCTCATCTTCTAGCCTCAGCTGATTTCCAGAATGTGTCCTGTTCAACTGAAATCTGAGGTGCACTTGAATTGTGAAAGGAGTGGAATTTTGTTCTTATGAATATTTAAGGGCATCAAAAAGCCGTTTGTATTTTCACTGCTACTGGTAGCCTGTTACCTGTGCTTGACTAGGCAATCCACACATCTCTGTTGGTGGTATCAACAACCTGTTAACAGAATGACAGAAGAATTACTCATTGTGGCTGGAAGGAGCAGCTGAAAAATTTGGAACCAGAGCTCCTGGTGGCTGCAGCAAGAAGCCAAGGATTTGAATTAGGGAAGGAACGTTTGGGTTTTTAACAATGATATATCAAAAGTGAAATAGGTGCAGTTGGATTATACTGGGGTTTTTTGCATTATGTATGTCTCTCTTCTACCTGCCTCTTGTCTTATTTTATAGAATCTTTATTTGGAAAGCACAGAGTGTATTATGGATGCTGTCAAAATGTGACAAAGCTGGTGAGAAAACAGGTGCTGAAATTCGTCCTGGTTTACCTCAGATGTGAATGCAGTAAAGCCTTTGCTGCAATTAAAGGTAGGTCAGTGGGAACGCACAAATAGCTCTGCAATGGCATCTGTTCTCAACAGCCAATTTACCTTCTGAATGTGTGAATTCAGACCTGTAGCTTCCAATAAAGTGCCTTTGACAAACGTCGAAAACCGACCCACCTTAGCTGTGAAAAGAAAAAGCACGGGGTAAGTTTCACTCTAAATAAGATGGTATCATTAAATACAAAAGCCTGTTCAATTTCGGTTTGTTTTTGTTTTTATTTCGGAAGTGAATGAAGTAGAAAGGATGAAGGGGTATTCTTAGGGATATGCAAACTACTCCCCCTTCACAAAGGCATTGTGAAAAGTGTCATCATGCACCCAATAAAAGCCAGTTCAGTTAGCTGCCTAACAAATATGTGCTAAAAGTGACAGGAACCTGAGGAATTGATCATGGCTTTGCAGACCCGCCCAGCAAAGCTGTGTGCCTGCCATGGCCCTCCCCCTATGCCTTGTGTGGGCATTTCCAGCGCCAGGCTCACAGCATTGGGTGAAGCTGCTTAACAGCTGAAACTGAATTTACTGGAGCCCTTGTGGTTGTGTATTTCCTATTAACTACATATTTTCAATGACCTTGAAGAGAGAGCTGCCAAACAACATTCTTTCCACTTACAACACAAACAAAAAGCTCTAAGAGGGGGAATAGCAGTTTATTTTATAAAGACATCAAAACCCAATTCTGAACAGGCTGGCAAAACTGTAGTGACGAGTCATGGTATTTTTTTAAAAGAATTTGTTTTAGTGTGAAAAGGTGCATGGAAAAAAATGGGGGATGTTGGGGTTGTTTGTTTGTTTTTTTAATATACAAGAAGATTTATCATGAAGGAGAACATCAAAATAAACCAGCCTTCCAGAATGACAATGTTTTCCAGTAATCAGTGTGAGTAGGTAACTTCATTGGTATTTGATGGACAGATGTTACACACTCATATTTTAACATTAATGTGCAACAAATCAATTTTTTCCTTACAGTTATACATGTGTGGCAAAGAACTGTAAGTGTATTAGTAGTAAAAGACTGATCTTATTTTCCTGACCAAAAAATAAACTGTAAACAAGCAATCTAATACAACATTATGAAAGCTCAGACCATAATGCCTAAGGCAATGGATTAAGATCAAGTTTCTTAAATTGTATTTCTGCCTGTGATTACATAGTTTATGAACTGTGGTGACATTTTCAAGCTTCTCTGAGCTGCAGTTTTCTGAGGGAAATGTGTCTTTCACAAGTATTAGAAAAGCCAATTTTCTAAAAATACTGGCATGCAAAATCAAACTGAAATTTGCTAGAGGTCCTTATATTAGAAATAGCCAGGAGTCAATCATGCCAAACCTCTTTATTCTGTGGCCTCAGCAGCAGAAACTTCTGCTCCTTTTTAAGCCTGTCTGACAGTGTTTTGGACTGTGCATAATCCATTATGGCATGTATTATTCTTGTCCCAAGGAAATTTGGCAGGGACAACCTCCTCCAGTTTAAGAAAAGACTACTGCTACATGAAAGCAAATATATTTGTATTGTTCTCTACAAAGGTTATCCCATTTATTTTAATCAGTCTAGCAGTAGTTTTAAAGATTAATATCCACATTAATGAAAAAAGTGCACTGAAGATGCCTGAGCTAATAAAACTATTTGGATTAAATTTTTTTTGAAACAACCATCTGTTCTTCAGATATTTATATGTGTTACATAATTGTATTAATAGTTGCTGTATAGCCACTACATATAAATTGACGACAAAAATACGTATTTGTAACATTTACACCATTTTATGTCCAGAAAGAATTGAAATGTTCTTTACTGTTCATGTACCAAACTTAAAAAGTGTATTTGAAATATTCTTATGACTGCTCCCTGCAAAAATTGAGGAACAGTTGATCCTACCCATGGCATGAGAATTAGCTTTGGTTGAGAACTAACCAGGGCAGGTGCCATTATTCACCTTGATGTTATCGCTCCTCTTGTGGGATCACCTGTAATTTTGAACTTTGAACATTTTCTTTCTCAAACTCCTTGAGAATTATTATTAAAATGCATCAAGAAATGCAAGTGCTTTGCAAACTACACCATCATTCCACATCCTGACAAAACCTCCACAAAATGCTGCAAAATCAGTTTCCATATACATTTGCTTCACTCTGGCTGCTTATATTCTGTAAATGTAACTGATTGTGCAAAGCATGGTGCAATGGAGAAAGAGGGCAATTAGTGTTCCTCGCTGATTGGTCATTTAGGTACCTTTTAGGTTTAACTTTTCCATGCTAAAATCTCTATAACCAAATCCATAATAAAATACCAGTATTGTCTGTGGGTACTGGGGCTCACTGTGTACCATTTGTTCGTGGTATTTCTGCTGTCCCATTAATTTGCCTGATAAGGAGCATTGCCCAGTTCTGCAATGCAGTGGTTAAACTTCTTCCTGCTGTAGCTGCTTCTGTTAGGTCTATAAAGAATCTGCAGTAAAGAAATTTTAAGAAGGAACAACAAAAATTATCATCACAAAGAAAATCGTGCAAGGGTGCCTACCTTGTCTGTCTTTCCACAGTACTGTTCCTGATGAAGTGTTTGCTACCATATTCTTCAGGTGATTCACCTTTTGCATTAAAATTCTAACAACGTTTTCTAGGACTAACATTCATATTCTAAAATCAATATTAGCTTTTTTTCAAGAAACTATGTTTCTATCTGCAGGGATGGTGACTCCACCACCTCCCTGGGCAGCCTGTTCCAAGTCCATTTTCTGACAGAAAGTTAGCACTCCTCATTTCTGATACTCATCTCCCACTGAGTTACAAGTCAGTCACTGTGGGATGTACACAAGACCCTCCCTTGCTGCAGATGTGAGCATTAAAAACTTGCACCTTCAAGTGAGCTGGGAGATGTCCCCAGGGGATGCAGAGATGAAAAGTGTAAAAATACTGGGAAAAGAGTGCTTGATTTTTATTTATTTAATTTTTAATATGAGATAGAAAGGCACAGAACACTATCCATACACTAGCCCCATTGTGCTGCTTTTGGCTGGGGTAGAGTTAATTCTCTTTACAGTGGCTGGTATGGGGCTGTGTATTGGATTAGTGCCGAACACAGGGTTGATAATACAGAGATGTTTTTGTTATTACTGAGCAGGGTTTGCATGGAGCCAAGGCTTTTTCTGCTTTTCATAAGGCCAGGCTGGTGAGGGGCAGGGAGTGCATGGGAGGACACACATCTG
The DNA here is from genome assembly GCF_037042795.1 of Molothrus aeneus. Lineage (NCBI taxonomy): Eukaryota > Metazoa > Chordata > Aves > Passeriformes > Icteridae > Molothrus > Molothrus aeneus. The sequence continues at coordinate 103,557,822 of NC_089647.1, read as the reverse complement.
GGACAGGTAACTCCAACGGACAAAAGGGATATTCTGTCTTCAACACACGAGTAACAAAAACATCTCTGTGTTATCAAGCCTGTGTTCAGCACTAATCCAGTACATAGCTGCTGTGAAGAGAATTAACTCTACCCCAAGCAGAACCAGCGCAGCCATCCACGTTATTCTGGCAGAGACAGAGGAGCAGTGGAGCTGGCGGGGGGCCTGGGGCAGGAATGCTGTGAGGAGGAGCTGCGGGTGTCCAGGGTGTGAGAGGGGCTCGGGTGCGTCCATCGCCCTCTCCGGCTCCCGGCAGGAGGGGGCGGCCGGCTGGGGCTCGGTCTCTTCTGCCAGACAGCCTGCGACAGGAGGAGAGGACACAGCTGTGCCAGGGAAGGGTTGGGTGGGACATCAGGAAGAATTTCTTCACACAAAGGGTGAGTAGGCATGGGAATGGACTGCTGTGGAGTCACCGTCCCTGGGGGTTTAAGGAAAGGCTGGACGTGGCACTCAGTGCCATGGTCTAGCTGACACGGTGGTGTTCGGTAACAGGTTGGATTCGACGCCCTCAGACGTCTTTTCCAACCTAACTCATTCCGTGATCCTATGACTGATCCTGTGATCTCTGAGCGGCCGAACCTTCTCTGTAAAGGTTGCAGGGTAACACACGGAGCCATGCCGCGGGGCTGAGGGCTAGTGTGTTAGCGCCTTCGGCCCTCCGGCACTACGTTTATCCCACACGAGCCCTGAGGCGCCATTACCGAGAAAGCGCTCGGACCCCTCCGCTTCCCGGGCAACGCCTGCAGCGGGGCGGGGCCGCCGCGTGACGTCACGCCGCGGTGACGCCATCGCCCCGTCGCCGCGCGCCCGGCGCCGCCATGTTCAAGGTGAGGAAGGGTCCCCGCGCCGGGCCGGGCCCGCGGCGCTCGGGGCCCCCCGCGCCCTTCTGCCTCCGTACTCTCCGCACGCTCCTGGGGCCGCGCTCCTTGCAGCTGCTTAACCGCTCCTTTTAGCGCTTCGGAACCTCGTGCCCTCCGTGTTGCATGGAAAGAGGCACATTCCTGAGTTAGAATTGCTTCTGGGCTGCAGCGGCGCTGCCGCAGAATGCGGATCGGTGCCTGCACCTTCTTTGCAGTGGCTTCTTATTTTGAAATTGCTTCCAGCAGCGTGGAGCTGTGGTACTGCAGACTTTGGGTTCGGGCAGTTGTCGCTTCAAAGTGTCAATTCGATCTTGAAAATTCTCCCTTTTAGTGCGTGAAGGTTGTCTGTGGGACCTGCGGAAAGCACGGTCCGGCTCTCGCTGTCTCAGAGGTCTTTGCCTCTGATCAGAGCAGCCCCAGATCAGACTAAAAGCGAGCTCTGTGCCAGTCAGGTCGCTGTTACGGCTGCTTGCTTAAAAAACCCAAAACAAACCACCAAAACCTGGTGATGCTCGATTCTTGGTATTCGTTTTCCTTGGTACCATTTTCCGAGTGAGGTGCTGATAATATCTCTAGATACCAATATACTGAGTATACTAAATACTAATATATAATTGAAGCACAAGAAGTTCCATCTCAACATGAGGAAGAACTTCTTTACGTTGAGGGTGGCAGAGCACTGGAACAGGTCCCCAGGTCGTGGAGTGCCTCTGGAGGCATCCAAAGCCCACCCACCTGGACATGTTCCTGTGTCACCTGCTCCAGGTGACCCTGCCTTGGCAGGGGGCTTGCACTGGGAGATCTCCAGAGGTCCCTTCCACCCCTGACAATTCTGTGAGTCTGTGGTACTGATGTGCTGAGCCCTTGCTTGCTCTGCTCATGTCACAAATTCCGTGTTCTTTTTGTGCTTTAATGTTGGAATTCTGTGCTCGGAATCATTGAGAATTCCATAATTGTCATTAGAAGGTTTATCTGTGGGCCTGTGCATTTAGGCACTATGTATATTAGTATATTAATACTTTTATACAGTCAGTGAGGATTTAGGTGCTTCAGGCCAACCTGATGTTATGCCTCCAAGAGTCAAAGGGAAGGTGGCTTTTTGTCCAGGATATTTGTACTTCAGGGACAGGAGTGTTCAAGAATTTGTATTTTGGTTTCATGTTTTTATAGTTCGTGTGGAGAAATAGGAGGGAGAATTGAAAAGATGAGAAAAATGAAGTGTTTTCATACTTTAGGACCAGTATCAGCCTTCTCAAAAGTATGCTCAAGCTTTTCCTATCTGGTGTCTAAAGATAAAATTGAATTCTTAGCTAGAGAGGAGTAAATGTATCTTTTTTGCTTAAAATAACTGCAGAGCATTGCCAATGGAAAAGAATGTTGGCTCTGCTTTTCTGATACTGAGTGGCTGTGAGACTGGCAGGCTGAAGGCACAGCTCAATCAGTCCAAATGTTTTACTAAAGCAATTGATTTAGTAATATGTGATTAGTATGGAATTCAAAAATGAGATCCTAAAGGGAGTTTTGGAAACAAAAAGTACAGCAGTTGATCTTTCATACTCCCAAATCCTTCTGTGTATGCAAATATGCAGTATTTCAGCAGCAGTTCTGTCTGTCCCATAAGGCAGCTGATGTAGGAGACCATTGCAGTATGACTTGAACAGCACATTTAAGAAGAGATTCAACTTGCACTTTCAGAGGTTAGTTTCATTTTGTTAAAAATTAAAACCAATGGAAAATGTCTGCACTTCATTATCTTGATAATATAAACAGTTAACATTTCAGTCTGAGTATTTTGTGATCACTGATACTGTTTTGTGAAACCCAGGTGCTTCCAGCCTTATGCTCTGCTGTTTGTGTCTTTATATAAAAATCTCAAATATCCAAAACATTTGGTTTTACTGTTTCTACTGGTGACACTTAGCACCATTTACACTGTTTGAAAACATATTTCTGAAAGAAAATGCATTTAGATTTTTGCCTTTTCAGTGACAGAACAGTTTTGCAGTGAAAAAAGGAAAGATTGAGGAAATAAACTCTACAGCTATTAATGGTTAGTAGCATTTGTTTTTGTCCTGGCTAATGGAAGTATGTGAAAAGTGTTTAAGCAAACACTATCAAAGATTATCCTTGTCTTTCCTTGGCTGTGAAACAGCTGATCCAGTCATTGTGGTGTTTCATTTATAGTGATTTAGTAACGAGTCCATAAAATCAGACAAGGAAAAACTTCCATTTTAAGCAAGTTTTTCCATACCTTTAGACCCATCAGATCCCTTATGTCTTCAAGAAGAGCAGTCCTGTGACCTAGTTCTTGTGTGCTGTTTCTCTACACCCAAACCAGCATTTTCAGGAAGTTTGACAACTGTATAGTCCAATTTTTAGTTTGAGGAGTCTATTGGTTACATTTAATGAATATTCCACCTGCAAGGCAGCGGAAGAAATTTAAGCTGCAAATGCTTGACTGCCTACCATAAGCTGATGTGGTGTGGATAATTTTAAAGCTATTTTCTAACAGTTCTGCAACAGCCAGAAAGAGCAATTGTGCCGTGGCTGGGCCAGTTACCACCATCACAGCATGGAGGAGGGGTGGTTTGACCATGGCTTCGGGGTCACAAGCAGCTAGGTCAAAGCCACAGACCCTGCTATTTGTGGAAGGAAGAGGCCTTGCTGCCTTCTCCTTTCTCAGCCCCTGTCCCCACAGCTCCTGTGGTGCTTGTCAGGCTGTTTCATGGAAGGGCTCCATTTGCTGACCTGCACAAAGCTCTCCCTTCTCTTGCAGGATTAATCTTTTGCCAAATTGGCGAGGTGAATTGCCTCACGGTGGGAGCCTCCGGCCACCAAAGCTAGGGCAAGGTGAGCAGCAGCACTTCTGGGAAGCAGTGCTGGAGAGGAGCCAGACGCCTCCAGTTTGGTGTTAGATCCACTCGAGCTGTAACCTGATCCAGCAAAACACAGGCTACTGTAACTCTGAGCAGTAACAGGAGTACCAGACATTGAAAGCTTTCCCATTTCAACTGACGTTTCTGGAGTTGTACTTTGCTGTCAAAAAAGATGTGCATTTGCTGGAAAATGCTCTCTGGGCATCTTGATTTACTCTGCAGCTAAGATTTTTATTTCTTCTGGTTTTTTTAAGTTAAAGCAGACTTTCCCATTAAGAAATTCAGTTTAGCATAGGTCCTGAATATTGGAAGAACTATATCCATCCACCTTACTCATGGTGGTTGTGTTGTGTGATTGGATTGATTTTAAGTATTCAAAAAACAGTCAAGTAATTCATGTTTCTTACAGAAAGTAGGAGACACTCCTAAAATTCTTATAAAGTATTGATCTTGTTCTAGTATTTATAGCTGTAGGTCTCATTGTTTTCCTAAATCTATGTGCAGATATTAAGTAGAAGTAAAACACTGAACTTCTTGGTACTAGCTATGGAAAAATGGAGGTATTATGGGCATACACAAAGTTGTTTAAAATATTAATATAATCTTGCTATTTAAGCTAAGAAAATTAATACAAAAATTACTTTAAACTAGAAAAAACAAGATCTTTTTTGTGAGATGAAAACTGATGAGATTAGCATTTATTTCTACTGCCTCCTTTAGCCTTAGGCTTTTCCAATTACCACCTGAGTGATTTAGGTGTTACCATATCAGTGCCTGAGAGCATTAGATTGTGTACTGCTGACCCTCCTTTCTCCTAATTTCCAAGCATCTGTTGAGATCCCTTTTTACCATGTAGAGGGACATAAACATTGTCTGCCTGGATGTGTTCAGCCACGTTGCAGTTTTGTTTGCACATAATGATGTTCTTGTCCTCGGTAATGTTTCCAGGTAATCCGGCTGGGGGCCGCCCCTGTCAGCCTCAGCTTGCTCTCTGTCCAGGTTTATGCTGCTTCCTCAGAGAAGACTTCCAAAAAGGAGTTACTGAAAATTGAGGAGGTAAGTGTGGTTAGAGTCTTAGTGCTCTCCTATCTAAAGAATTCTGGAAACATTGTGTTTTGATGTGTGAAAGCATTTAGGTACATCTTGTCACCTTTTGTATTCGTGCCTTCAAATTTGCTTCTCAGTTTTCCTCAACAGAGATGTCTGTACAGTTTTGCTTTTACCTGGGCATGGCATTTGCTGTTCTTCACTTGATAGGGCCAGGCTTGTTTATGTGTAAAATATTTTTTCTACAATAAAGTCTGTTATTCTTCATTCAGAAATTACATTTTCATGTTTGTAGATTTACTTATGGTTATATTCCAAGTTCACAGGAATATTTTCTTTCTTTTTTATCCAGATAATACCACTTGCTTTTTACTGTTAGTAGTGTTGGTAAATTCTAATAAAAATTCATTTATGTTCTCCACTAAAACAGTGAATCAGAATGTTTTCTTTCTAAAAATGTTGTCTTTTTTTATTATCGAAATTCTTGTCTGGCAATATTTGGAATCCATCATAGTAGCCTGCAGAATTTTATCAGTTTTCCTTTCTTCACAGTATTCGGACCTAAGCAATAGCAAATACAATAAGTAGTGGTAATACCTGTTATGTTTTCATTTCTTTAAGATGTTACAAATGTCTTGGTTATAAGTCAAGCCTTAAAATACCCTGTCAAACTCTAGACTCAGCAGCATTGTTACACAGGCTTTTAAAAGTCTCCAACACTAAAAAAATCAAAATAAGTAGTTCATGACTAAATCCAGCTTTATAGGCATGAGAGCATGCAGTTGTTTAAAAGTTTTGACTACTTCAACCCAACCCTGAGTGTTGTACTATAAGCACTGGAACTAAACCAGACTGGTGTTGTGCACACTCAGGTGTTGTGGCCGGCAGTTCCCTTGTGCAGTGAGAGGAGCTGCAGTTGCAGTGCCCACTCATGAGAGCCTCAGCCTGGGCCCAGCCTCTGCTGGCCTGAGTCAGCCCTGAGGCAGCAGCCTGGAGCTCATGTCAGCTGAGTAATGGGCTTGCCATCAGCTCCAGCTCAGCAGAATGTGCAAGCCGTGGACTTCTGGCTGCCTTTCTTGCCATTCATAGGCTCTTAGTTTGGATCTCTACTGTGTCAGCTGTCTAGTTTCATAAAATATATGGGAATTTCCTTATCTCTGAGGCTTCTGTCCTCGTGCCAGGCATTGCTGTTAGGTTGTCCAACAGGATCAAAGTTCAGCTTGTGGCTGTGATTGCCAGGGGTGACCTGGTTTCCTAGGGAAATGAGACTGAAAATCCTCATCTTTCGAAGTATTACAGGAAATCCAGCTGCACAAGTTACCAAATTATTGGATAAATTTGTTGTAATTTTGTATTATGTTAGGGTTAGCAGCTTTTTAAATTATGACATAGCTGATCTTGAAAAGAGAGCTAGCTACATTTTAATGCAGCAATACTTGTAATCATCAGATTATAATAAACTACTAAATGGAGTATAAATATGGTGTAAAATATAAGCTCTTTATACTGAACATCTGTGTAGTATATAAACTGCTAGAGATTTTAATAGGTTTTGTTTTGTTCTGAGCTTTGCTGTTCAACAGTACAAACTCAGGGTTTTTTTAATGGAATACAGTTTCAAATATGCTTAGATAATTGTAGTACATGTTGTGGTGATTCTAAACCCTAAACAAGGTGATTTAGCCTTTATTATGTGAAGGTGCCCATTGCTCATGACAGTTCCTCTTTGCTCAGAGCCAGGGTGCCATTAATGCTGTTGGTTGCTGATGTGGTTAATGACCAAAGGTTGGGATGTTGGACCCTTTTCCTGCTCAGTAACAAACAGGCACATGTGGATTGGATGTTACCTTTGTTAGAAGCTGCTTAGGCTCTTTAATGATGCCTTGTGCATATATAGAAAATGATTGATTGTCATTTCTAGTACATTCAGTATGTTAACTGGGAACCAGAAGTGCTGATTAAGGTGGGAAACATTTTTCACAAGTATGTTGTGTGTTCATATTAAACTAGTTTAATATTAATTTATAACTTGTGACTTGGATCATATAGCAGCTATGAATGAATTGTATAGCAGTTAGAAGTCATCTTCATCATAATTATGTGCTGTATAATTAAACTTTGCTCATAATGGTTGTCTCAGAGCTGTGTGAATTTTTATTATGCATTGTTTATGTAGTAAGCGCAGTGTTAGGTGTTCTCTGCTTAGACTGTTCATGCCCTGAAGACCTACTTACACAATTACACCTTTGTTTTTAACATCTTGTTTGCTAATATTCACAGCTGTCACTGTACTCCTCCCCAGCTCGTGAGACTAAATATGTGGAGAATCCCAAAACAGAATTGGAAGAGGGGGTTTCCCGTTTGCGGCATGTTTTGGAGCCATATACAGCCTGGTGTCAGGTACAATGGTTTGTATTGCAGCTGCTGATGCTTCAGGGGTAAAGTTCCAGCTGGGATTGTGGTTTGTTTTTTCTGACTTGGAATTAACAGGTAGCAGCAAAGTAAAAGCTGATAGCTGTAACAGCATTTTTCAAAAATGTGGCATCACTGAAAGTTTTCTGCATTGCATAAAATTTTCCACAGTTCAGGTCATAATGCTTTCCCCCTTCTCACACAGAACCAGCTGTGTGAGATTTATACTAATTTGCTGAACTAAACCCTGGGTTTAGGGGTTCTCTTTCCAAAAGACTTAAAATTAACTAAAGCATAGAATTGTTTTCTGAAGTGAACTTCAGGCTTAAATATATCTAGGGATGTCTGGATTTGGCACTGGTTCTGTGGCTGAGGAAGATAGGAGAGTGGTATTTGCAGTTTTCATGCTCAAGGAGGCCTTAAATTATCAAGCTGTATGTTTTGGAGCAGCGAAACCAAGTTGCCCTCGCTGCAACTGTGACAAAACACAACTTAGCAAAAAATAAATCACTATTTGCTGAACTGGAATGTTGAGGGAAGGAATTCAGCTCTCTGGAAGAGAGAAAAATCTCAGGCCACTAAGTACTGGTAAACCTAATTCCCAGACTTTGCCCCAAAACTTTCTCATATATATTTTATTAGGTAGTATGTTTAGAGTAAATAGTCATTAAATACAAAAATAGGCTCTGTAGTGGAGAGGAAAACCAAGATTTTTGTGATCAAGGCCTAAATTCTTGGTGTTAGATTGCAAAGCCCCGGGAGAGCTTTCTTGCTCTTTCCTGCCCAGGAAATGTTGAGGCTTATTTTGAAGTGAGGGAATCCTTGCCCTGTGGCTGTCTCTGGGCAGCTGTGGGTGATTCTGTGCTTTGCCCTCTGCCTGTTGTGAATCTGCTTGAGCTGCCAGCTGTGTGCCCAGCTCTCCACTGAAAGCTGTTCAAGCTGTTCAGATTCAGACTGGGGTGTCCTTTCTGCCTGGAAGTTCTGTGTGGTGCTGCCTTTAACAGGACTGAAACATTTTTTCAGGGTTCCTCAGTCTGGTGTTTCAAGTGCCCCCAGCAGGAGCCCTGGCTGCAGTTTGGCAGGGGAAGGGGTTTTCACAGGATAGTCAGAGCTCTGGCTCCTGAGTACATGGGTTGGCTTGGTTGCCTGTGGTATCCCTAACTGAGAGTGAAATTGGAGAGGAAGTTGGCCTTTAACCGTGCCTGATGTCTCGCTGACCTGTTGTCATCCTGTTAGTTTTATTGTTTTTGTCTGTCTGGTGATCATTGACATAAGATGTGCTCTTCTGCTCACACACAAGAAGCCATTTCCTGGCAGTGGTTTACTGACTCATTTTATGAAGTGGGCATGTAAACTTTATGGGTTTGGGGTAATATTGCTTAACTCTGGTCAGAGGTAGCTTTGATTTTACACCCCCTGCCCATCCCTGCTGTGTTGAAGAAAATAGTATTTAGGTGTGTCTCAGTTGTCTTTAAAATCAAACAGATAACCCAGGATAATCAGAATGAAATTGGTTATGTTTGTATATCCATTTTACTTTTCCAAAATTACTTAACTGTAGTGGAAATGCAGCTCAAACCTCAGATGCAGAAATGAGCCAGTTATATTTCAGTTATGACAGAAGATCAGACTTTGTCTTTGGGATCTTTAGAGCAAGTTCTTCTTAAATTGTCTTTTAATAAGACTAACATCCATTTAAAGTTATGTTGTGTGTCACATGCTAACACTTTTTCATTTTCATGCTGGGTGGGTTTTTCTACATCACTCTTGCCAGTGAGGAGATGAAAGTTCTAAAGATATCCCCATACAATATCCTAAACAAATGCTTTCACTTCTGCACAGGTGCAGTTCAGGTAGAATTGTAAGACTATTCTCTGCTTTAGCTTTGGGCATATGTGTTTAATTATGTGTTCCCTAATTTGTATACAGCCTTACACTGTTCCTCTGAAGCATTATTAGTGTAAATAACAATTAGCAGGGTTCTTTTTGAGATTTTTTTTTCTATTTGGATAAAAGGCAGTGTGCTTTCTTTTATTTCCTGAATATTCTCAGTCTGAAAATAATGTAGAACTGGTCTGTGGGGTTGATGCAGTGTCTTTGATTTGCTTTGGACATCTATGAACATCTAATTTTCCAAGTCACTTCCAAATGCAGTGTTGTTAGTGTAAGACAGTCTCCTGGAAAGTGGAATTTATCACCTTGCAGAATGAGTCACATACCCCTTTCTTCTTTTCTTTGCATCACCTCGAGTATTTTTGCAATACCTGTATACACTGAGAAACCCAAGATAATTCTGAGTTTCAGGTGCCTGATCTCAATAAAATACTGAGATTGATGTCTGTGTTTTGAAGTACTGTATTTTATCTCTCTCCAAAGAGTCCTTTGAGAAAAATCTGTAAGTTATGCTAAATGTAACATTGAGCAAGCATAGCCCTATAAATGATGGGTGGAAGTGGGAATAAAAGTTATTTTAGGGACCCATCACTTTTTTCTTTCTTGTTGTTTTTATTTCTCCTTTCTTTGTCAGCTCGGTTACAGTCTATAGTTAATATTTTACTTACTTGGTATCTATTTACCCTTGTTCTCTTTTTTTTTTAGGATCTTTATGCCAAAGCTGTGCCCAAGTTAGAAAAAGCTGTTGAGCATGGTAGAGGTAAATCAGCTTAGTTTTCTTAACTAGCAATTTAAAATGCAGGACTGTACTATATCTTCAGTTTACAGAGAATTCCATTAAGCATCATTGTATGTATAATCTCTAATGCATATAAGACTAATTTATTTCCATTGTGTATCTGTTTGAATTTCCTTTGTGGGTCACTTATGACACTAAATTTCTAAGCAATTAAAATCTGAGACCAGCACTTATGTTTATCAGTGTCACTAAAAATTAATTATGAAGGAAGAGAAGGGGAAAACCCCTCACAATTTATTCCCAGCCAGCAGTATTTGCTTGACCCAGCCTCCAGCAGTATTTGCTTGACTCAGCTTAGTAGCTGAAACCTCCTGTAGAGTTTATTATTTGTTGCAAGCATTAGGTCTTTTGTTTGTAATGTTTAGCCTTTTCGTTTTGGTTTGCTTCCATGGATCTCCTAAGAATTTTGAATTAATCCAAAATAATTTTAATTTGTTTTTATTTTTGGGAGCATCCTTTCACACATGGGCTTACCAGGACTGAGCATGGATTCTTTGTAGAGCTCATTTCAGATACTGCACCTCTTTTCTTTAAACTTAGCAGTTTCAGTCTTCTGAACTTGTTAGCATGGAAGATTTTCTATAGTTTTCCATTCCCCCACCGGACTCCCATCTTAGAGTGCACTTTGTTTTTGCTGTGTCTTTCCATTGTTCTCTGGTTTGGTTTTTGTACAGTATTTTACTGAAACTAGTTATTGTTAAAGTGTAACTGTGAAATTCCATTTTGCCAAGGTTTTTATCACTAATTTGGAAAAGATACGATTGAGATGCAAAGAGCAAAACAAAACAGATGGCCCAGGAGCAAAGGCAAAGCTCCTATGAAAATTGGTGAATACAATACAATATTCAGTTTCATTCATGTGTCACTAGAGAAGAACTCAAAGGCTTTGAATTTTTTGCCAGCATATCTAAAATGAGCATGATAGTTAAATGTGTTTTGATAACTCTTTGTGTTTTGTAACAATTGCCAGCGTGTATTGATGATTCCTTATCACAAAAACACTTTCACATTACATTAAAGCACTTTGTTCTGGCTTCTTTTCAGAGGGCTATGAATTTCTCCAAAAACCGCCTGCTGGATTTTATCCAAGGCTTGGTGTGATAAGTTTTGCTGGAATTATTGGATTGTTTCTTGCTAGAGGTAAGTGGGAACCATTTGGACTGGTTAAGTTACAATTTTGGATAAGTAATTTTTTGTGGGTTTTAGGGTACTAATTTTTAGTTGTGACAAGGAGATCTGAATTAACTGTTACAAGCATGTTTCTCCACTATTCCTTATAAAGAAACTGCATGGAAAAGGTGTTTAATAACCCACAGTTATTGTTTTATCATTGCTGTATTTGTTACTAAAATCTAGTCTTCCATTTTTCCCAGTAGTATTTTAGTATAACAAAAATGGCAGAGGACTGTTTTGGTATCTTTTAGCCTAAAAATATTTTTAATTATTGAAGTTCTTCATCACATCTGTTACTGTACAAAACAACTGTGGAATGAATTATGGTAAAATGCAGATGTTCCTGAACTATGGTATGTGTCCAATTAGGGATATATTCAAGTTTTTTCAAAGTATTGTGTGTTGACGTGCAGAGATGCTGCAGATGGTGATTCAGCAAATAGATTGGTGAACTGTGAGTGTGCTGTAAATACCTGCACTACAGAAAAATGATACAGTTAATTTCATCACACTTACTGAAGAAATGCTCATGCCTTCATAAATAGAAGCATTAATCTAAGAAATCTTAAGTATGAAGAAGTATTTTGTGCTTACATTAAGATATTCTTAATGCAGTGAAATGTAGGTAACAGAACTTTAAAACTGTAGAATTTAAATACCAGTGAGGACATGGTTTGGACAAAAATAAATCTTTGTGGGGCCTGAATGTGTTGCACTGGAAGTGTGTGCTTGGCTGTGTAGAAATTAGAAGTGCACCTCCAACTATTTAATTTTCCAGTGAAGCTGGTGAAAGCAGTACTTCACTTTTTTTTCTTGTGTATTTTTTCTAATGAAATCAAGGTAACTTCCCTGTTTGAAGTTCTTTTTCTTTGTATTCCTGCTTCTCAAGTAGTGTGATCATGAATGAGATCAGCTTCTATCATTTATGACTGTAGCAAAGTGAGGGGAGAGGACGGACTGCAGTCTTGGGACTGGAATTGGAAGATTAGAGGATCCTAAGTTTAATGAAAATGAAAATACCTCATACTAAAAATGTTAAATTTGTGAATCTTTTAGGATGAGAGCCATAATTTTAAAACTTTTTTTCTGGTAATAGTTTAAAATATGACTGTTATTTCCAAAAAAATACATATTCAAACCATAGAAGGAAGTGCCCCTTAATTTTGATGCTACTGAAAGTAGCATTCTTCATATTCTTCCTCATATTCTTCTTCATATTCTTCCTTCCCTTGGTCTTTGTGAAGAAATTGCCCTCTTGGAAGGTACAGATAAAATCCTCCAGATCTAATCATAACACTTGAATATGCACAGCTGCTCACTAAGTAGAAAATATGGTATTCAAAGTTTAATCATGTGAATACTGTGCAGTCATCCAGCTTGGTTTAAAATGCCATTAGAGATAATTAGTTTTAACTCACGTTGCAGATGGAGTGATGCACTTCACTTGTAAGAGAGCAGCAGCAATGTGTTTATTGAAATAAAGCAATGGTTTGAAAGCATTTGATGGTGACTTGATCCGTTTGTGCATAGAGGACAGGGTCAGACAGACCTGTCTGGGGGGGATCCTCCTCTTGGGTCACAGGATTTAGAGACTTTCCTTATAGACTTCTACTCAGAGGAGACTGGATATATCCAGTCCTAGTCCCAGACCTGGTCAGCAGTTTCTGTCCAAAGGATTTTATGTGCACAACCAATCTAAGATATGATCTTAGTGAAGCTTTCAAAGTTTAGTAAACTATTAGGGAGTCTCCTACTGATCAGAGTGATTATGTTTCTTAAGGAACTGGTAGGATGGAAAAGAAAATACACTAAAATGTATTTAAGAAAATTGTTTATAAATAAAATAGGGGCATTCAGCTGACTTGGCTAACATATACTCTAACAATGGTTTGTGGGTTTTGATTTGTTGTTACAAAACAGGCTCAAAAATAAAGAAGTTGGTGTATCCTGCAGCTCTCATGGGTATGGGTACCTCCATGTATTACCCTCAGCAAGCGGTGGCTATTGCAAAGGTCAGTGATAATTCCTTTCTTTGCAGAAGTGTCTCTTACTTTGATTGTTGCCTCCTAGCTTCAGATTAACTGGTCATCCATGTTTAAAAAGCCATGTCAGTGGCAATTAACAAAATTACTGTTATTTTGTCAAAGCAGATGCAGTCTGGGCTGAAAGATAATCAGACATGTTCCTTTTAGTAATTTTTTTTCTAACCTCTGCAGTAGTGTCTTCAGTTAGAGGAATGTTATTTCCTTTCAAAATCTCTAACCTCATGTAATACTAAATTAACATAATTATGCTGAGTACAGTTTGTGTGTTTACTTACAATACCAAGGAAATGTGAAGTATCTTGTGAGCAAATGAAAACAGTGTTTGAAAGAAAGAAAAAGAGTTTCTATAGACAAGTCATCATAACATTTTGAGAGAAATGTTATTGACATTTTCTGCTTTTTTTTTGTTGGGGCTTTAAGAAAGATAGCATGCACATTCTGGAAGAGGGTAAGAGTTCTGCTGCTAACTTACTGGATGCCTTCCCTATTTATGGATTTGTTGTTTCAGGCACACAAGAAACATGTTAACTTGCAGTTGCTGAAATGAGTTTCCTGTGAGAGAAAGAACTGAGGAGACCACAGAATTCCACAGCCCTTACTGATGTTAGATCACGTGCCTTGCTGTCCACACTTAGTACTGGCACATTCCTCAGTTCTCCACCACATTGTGTTTCATATCCAGCTTTTAACCACTCACAGTGCACATACTTGCATCCTTCAGAAATTCTTTATATTTCAGCCTTTGGTAAATTTGCTATCTAGTTACTGGCCACTTGTGAATAACCCTGAGATGTCAGAATGGTATATGATATTCTCAAGAACATAGCATGTTCTTTAAAAGCTGAAAGGTCATTGACTTAGGGAGATCAAAACTGCTGAGTTTGAGCTCCACCAGCATGGTGGTACTCTGATCTTTGATGGAATCTTTTTTTACTGCTTCCAGGATTCAGATGCTCTAAATACAGATAATTCTCTTGGCTTATTCTCAAAGAGTGAAAATTATGCAAGTGGCAGGAAAAAGACCTATCAAAATTTAAGAAGCTTAGACATTTCTGTTGGAAACTGTGTATTAAAATTCTGCTTGCCTTCTGAACAGTGAAGTGGGAAGTGATTGAACGCTGTTCAAACTGATGTTACTGTTTTTAAAGAAGCTCAGTTCAGGCTTAACTATGGATTTGGTGCTAACAGCTTCACAATACTTAGTTTATTTTATGAGAACTTTGAAGTGCATGGTTGCTCTTTGATTAATTCACAGTTCTTAGTTGGACTGTAATGAAAAATCTGATAGGAGATTGGAATGGGTTTAGCTTTGTTGACTTGGTCAGGACAGTAGACCTGAATTTGGAAACTTCTATGGGGAGAGTAATATCCTAGATACTGTTTTGGTTCCTCTAATCTATCTTCTGCTTTCTTTTCTTAAAAAAGCAAAGTTTTAAGCATATCATATCTTACCATCCATAATTTTTAGGCTTTAATCTGAAATTGGAAACACTTTCCTCTCTATTAATTATTTTTAAATGTTTCATACGCTTTTCAAAAAATGTCTGTAAACCTAGAAAGGAATGCCTGCAGTACAAAGCTCACTTGCCAAGTTAATGAAACAATATAGAAAATATTCTTTAACATAAATTTAAATTATTTTTTATGTTATGTTCTTTTTATTTTTCTTCCAAGCAGTACTTCATCACTGCTTTTTCTTTTACACTTGTATAATTCCCTTCACTGGGTATTGTGTTGTTTTTGGTTTTTTTAATTTGTGGGGGTTTTGTTTCTGTCCCGCTTTTATTTAAGACTTTCTAGTGGAGAGTTGGAAATAAACACAGCAAAATGTATTTGTAATTGAGGTTCAACACTTAATTCATCTAAGGTAAAAATTTTTCTTTAATTAAGATGTATGAATTCCTAATTGAAGTTGTAGCAACAACAGAGTTCATCATTGGTAGCAGGGAGTTTTCAGACACTAATCATCTAACTGAAGATGGAAGAAATTAATAGACTATTATTTTTCCTCTGCTTTAGGAAATAATCTAATAAATAATAGATCACAAATTTGTAAGGGATTTATTTCCTCACTCCTGGTATTACTATACTTTTAATAACTTTGAACAAAAGGTCAGACTGTATATGTGGTAGGGAACTGAATTTAATACTAAAGCTTATTTTATTCTGGTGGAACCTTCCTTCCTGTTTTGAAATGGTATTGCTTTCCAGCTAATCATAATATACTCAAAATACTTTGTATTTACTGTGGCTTATATTCCAGCTGGAAAGAACTTTCCATTATGCAGTTATTTAAATAACTCTATAATTGGAATTAAACTTTGTCCTTTGTTATTAGAACCTTTCAAATTTACTAAAGTATTGTGTGTTATGCTTTCATTCTTCTTGAAAGAAAGAAAAGCTTCCCAGTATAGCTTTGTTTTTTGACAGCAAACCACATTATTTCTGTGTCTTTTGAACCTGTACCTTGTCCCTTGCTGGGTTCATCTATAAGGCATGAACAGCTGTGCTGGCACAGCTGAGAGCAGGACACAGCTCCAGGAGCTGTGAGCTGGGGTCACTTCATCCATGGTTGCTGCTGAATGTTCCTGAAATGGCACTTTGTAAGTGTAGGAAAACCAGTGCATTCTCAGTTTGTAGTTTCAGTATATAGATGAAGAACTGCTAATCCAGGCTCTGCATGTGTGATTCTGTGTGACATCCAGTGTGGTCAGTAATGCATGCTCAGGGTGCTGTGTGCCACCTTAGGCCTTGGAGAGCACTGGTGCCACCCCCGGAGTGCCCAGTGTGGGTGTTGGTGGCCCATGGCCACCTCAAACTTTCAGAATCCCTGTTGAGAGCCACTCAATCTGACTTTTGAACTTGTTTGTTCAAACTTTAGCATACAAACCCACTTACGGTGCTGCATTCAGCAGCAATGGTATTTTAGCATGTTGACGTTGCAGCTTGCACTTCCAGTCTGCCTGGAACTGCATTTTTCAGCTGTGGAAGTGTTTGTGGGTCCTGGCTCTTGGAAGGTTTTTGCCATGGTGAAACATTGGTTGGTTTTGGCAGACTAAACTGTCTGGGTTGCTGTACCTTGTGATGTAGCTACTTAATCCAGCAACATGAATGACCAGTTTCTCATCTAATGCAATTCATAAATCACTTGGTCATATGACTCATTATATGACTATAAGAATATTTTAAAGTTTGTACTGTTGGGCATTTTGTGTGGTTTTAAATATTTCAATGGAGTATTTTTAAGCAGAAACAAAAATATAGCTTAAGGACAGTTGTTTTTTCTCATTTTATGTTGGTAGCTGTGTCTTCAGTGATATTGCAGACAAAACCAGCACTTTGTTTATTGTGATTATTTTTCAGATTTTTTCAGTGGTAGGTTTGTACTGTTTGCACTAGGGACTACCATCTTTCCAGATGAGCCAGCTAGTTTGTTGAAGTGCTAGATGCTGGAGAATGAACACTTATGATACTGAAAAATAAAATAGCTCTCTGTACCTGAAATACTTAAATTGAGCAGTTTTGGAGATTTAACTGGTTCACTTGATGTGCTTTTTTCTGATGACTCTTATCACTTTCAGCTGTAGAGAAAACTGAGTGCATCCAATGGACTTGTTTAAACCAAAATCATTGGTCAGATATGGTGACAAAAAGGATACTTTGTATTTAAGACAGCCTACATTTTGGATTTAGTTGTGATTTGAAAGTGTAGTTGCTGATTTGGGTTTGTTTTCTTTTAATTCTAGTTATTCAATAGCCTCCTTTGTAAGGTAGCAAGCACATGGTGTCTGCCCAGAAGCACATCCTTGTGCCATTGTGTAGTGACTGCTGTAACCAGCCTTGCTGATAACAGATCAGACAAACAAGGGGAAGTGGCTCCTCACACCACGTGTACCCAGCAGTGGAACCACTTGGCACAGGGATGCTAAAAATCTGCACTTCCCCTTGAACTCCATGCAAAAAGTTCAGAGAAGGGAAATTCCTTGGGCCTCTTTACACGCATAAAAATCACCTCTGGCTCAGGAAGTCTCTGAACAGTGAATTGATGGAGACTGGAAGAAACTGAAAAATGTAGTTCAGAAACTTTTTCAGAAATATCAGAAAATTGTTTTAGAAATATTTACACTTGCCCTGTTCTCAGTTTGCTTTTTGTGGCTTTGCCTGCTGTAGGAGATAGGGAAATACCTTCTTAGTTCTTGATTTCATAAGCTTTTTTTAGTTTAATAGCAGTTTAGTTGGACAAATTGTCCTTTTTGCTATTCCTCTTACAGAAACAGATATTGATATGAGAGTCAGTATAGACCTGAGCCTGGCTATAAAAAGCTAACACTCTTTACTTTTAAAGGGTACTATAAATGTTACAATTCCATGTCACAAAAGGGGCAAGGGATACTGTTTTATTAGACTTTGGGCCTTTCCCTGTCATAAAATACTTGTTGGTGTAATATAGCAAACACAGTCTTTCCTAGCTGTGTACTGTTTTGGGAGTTGACAGCTGGTTATTCATAACATTCATCTATCAGCAAGTTCTGAAAAACAAATAAGAAGAAAATCTAAAATTGCAAGCAATTACTGACAACCCTCAGTAGGGTCTTTGAAATGGGTATGGTCAAAATAAGAAATACTTTGCATATGTTAATTATGTTGAATGTCAAATACTAAGAAAACAGGGATTGTTTCCACACCGAATCATTCCACTCCTGTTTGTACAGATGCACATTCAGGTAGTCCTCAGACAGGTTTTTAGCACATTATTTTTTCTTATTCCTCATGGGACATTATTTTCCAAGATGTTTATTAATTCTGTACATTGTGAGCTTGGGTGGGAGGAGTTAAACATCTTGTGTTATGAGACTTTTTCCACTTAAATAAGAAGCAAGGCAATATTCCCCAGATTATTAAGTTCATGCTTTCTAAAAACTTTTGTTTCAAAGGTTGCTGGCACACAGCTGTATGACTGGAGTCTTCAAGGATATATTGCTGTAGAAGCTCTTTGGAAGGATACTCCTAAGAAGAAGAAATCAGGGGAAAAAGGTGATAAGGTAAGAAGTTTGAGGAACTTGATTTCTGAACTTACCACTGTCTTTTCAGAAAAGAAATTAGGAACAACAGTGGTTTTGTTCCACTGTGACTTGGCCTTTATTTCTGAAGAGAAATTTTTCATTCTCTCTTTCTAAGCTATAGAAAAACATTAGGCTTACTTCAAGCTAAACTTTTGGAAATCCTGTTTGGAAGCTTCCTTTAGTATAATCTGATACAGATAAGCAAACAGAATTCTAGGAAATATATGTACATGGCTTAGTGAAGCATAGTGTGAGAGACTGGAGAACTGAACAAGTTTATTAAATGTATGCCTAAGAAAGCCTGTAAGGTTTTAAGGTGTATTTTTTTTTAGCTGCTGCTTAAAGAAAGAAAAGTTAATGTGTGTTATATAAAGCTTCTGTTGTTTTAAATTCACTTCTAAACTCAGTGTGACTGGGAGAGAGGTGTTTTGGAGACAAAATTGCACTTGGATAGACCACGGGGATGGGACCAAGTTCCCTTGCTGAGGCTGGGTGTAGGACTGAAAACAAGCTGGGCTGGGGAAATGTTCACAGGTCCTGGCAGTTGCTGAGTCTTCTGAGAGTGAAGACTTTCATCAGTGGATACTTACCCTGTATTGGCCCAAGGCACTTCAGTAAATGAACTTGAATAAACAAAGGTTTGTTAATTGTCCTGTAGCTTTCCTAAAACCTAGGCTCTCAAAAAAAACCTCAAAAAAGAGGCAATGTTAAAATATTTCAGAAAGACAAACTGACAGCATTAGTAGAAAAAGCTGAAGTTTTTCTTTTATTGTGTCCCAGGCTTTCAAAAGGGAACACGTGGTTGTTATTGGAAAGCAAAAACTTTTGGCACTTTCATTTTGCTATAAGGCTTATTCAAGCACTTGCTACCTCAGCAGAAAAACAAACAGCCTGCAGCATTTCAGAGACCACTAAGTAAACACACTTCCTTCTCTTCCTCCTTGCAAAATCTTTAAATCACACCCTTTAGTTGCCAAAACATGTTACTTGCACAAAGGAGCAAAGTGCTCATGGATGGGTGTTCTGCAAAAGTTCATCTCATTGTTCAGGTGCTGTCTGTGTGAGCTGCTGCTGCTGTGATGGATTAGACAAGGTCCAAAACCCCTGTGACTCAAATGAAGAAGAAGTACTTGGTCACTTGATGAAACTGCTTGCATTTCCCATTACCACTGAGGCAAACAGCCCTACTGGGGCTGTGTCCTCAGAGTTCCTCAGGAGAGGCTCCTGTCTCCCTGCTCTGCAGAGAGGCTGAGCAGCAGCTGTAAGAAGTCACATGCTCTTGTCTAGAATGGGGACTGAGAAGTGATTCTAATGGAAGAAGTTTGCCCTGAAGCTTCCTTTGGCCAGGGAAACCATACAAAACACACAGTTGAGAATCTGGGTGGGTAGAGATGGGTTTGGTTTAGGTTTGTTCCAGATGGAAATAATCATACAGATTATTAGCACCACCAAATCAGTATCAATTTTTCAAGCAGAAGAATTTCTGTTTAAATTCCATTTTTTTATTGGAGGCTTTTACTCGTACAGAAGCATCATGGAAGAAAATGCTTTTAACTATCATATACAAAAAATTGGCAAAGCATTGTAGGATAGATTCTGTGTCTTCTGTTTTAATTTGACAACCTTGTGGAAGAATTTGGTTGCTTTTGTATATGTATTTCTTACTGTCACTCTAGGCAGCTAGATTCCTGAACTAGTGAAGACAGGTTTAAATGTGACTCTTGAGTTGTTGTTGCAGCAGATGTAACCCATTTAATGAAACTATGCCAGAGCAAAAGATGTTATTTTTGTTTTTGTGACATTTACTCCAGCATTTTCCTGTTGCTACACAAAGGATTCTTGCAAATAGTCAAGCAGTATATGGGTGGCTCTTCTTGGCTTCTGTTAATTTATTATGTTGCTCATAATTTGTTTGATAGTCATAGGTACCACAGCTGTGCATAACTTCATGTTTGTGCAGCAATATGTCATTAAAATAAATGTGGTATGTTAATTTTCTGAAGGTTTTATGAAACAAAATCCTGTGCCAAATTGAGGTCATATCAACTGAATTCTGAGTTCTGCCAAGAAAGATGAATTCTGGGACCTTCTGTGCCTCCATTTCAAAACATTGTGGCTGCAGCCCCTCCACAGAGCAAGTCAGGCAGATAAATGTTTTTAATATGCTGTTGAATGATGGAGCTCTTCAGGATGTCAGGATAAAATCTCTCTGCTAAAACTGAAGCACATAGAAAAATAATTTTCTTTTCTTAGTTCTCACTTTATCTTGTCTCTATACCATTCAAAGACTTTTGCTGTATTTTTAACAAATTTGGATTCTCTCTCTTCCAGCAGCACTGAATTGGGCACCCCTTGTTTTAGTGAAGAGGCCAAATTGTGTAAAAGCAGAAGAGCACTACAGCTCTAAGTACACCCTTCTTTCAGCCCTTGTTCCTTTCTTCTTGTGTTTGCTCTTTCCCACTTGGCCCAACTAGTAATGTAATCTCACAGAAAACTAATTTCCCTCTCAGCTTCAGAGACTGAGAAACTTTTATGACATATTACTTGGTTTGCATTCCTGTCTGGTGTGCTGATGGACACCACCAGTGACTTAGCAATACATGATACATACAGTTTTTAAACCCATATGTTTTTATTACACATGTAAACTATATACATGTATTTTATATTTATATATACATATATTTAAAATGTATCTCTATGGCAGTCTCTGGGTATTTTATTAAGCACTGGCTGGTTACAAAATGTCTCCAGGTGCAAAGAGGGCTCAGCTTTGGCTGATTTCCTGTACTTGCTTAAAACAAGTGTCAAGGAAATTGTGGACCAGAACCTTCCTCACTTGAAAGCTCTGTTGAAAATTGCGGTGTCAGTGTTTTGACTGGGGAGCCTCACCATCAGTATCACAGAGTTTGATCATAACAAACCTTAAATTGTGTTTTAAGAGAGTTTTGAAGTCACGTGTATTTTGGTCATCTTTTAAAACATAACATAAGCAGCTGAGGAAGCTTCTTCTACAAAAAATGCTTGTTAGGCTTGGCTTTGGTGGGTTCTGAATAGGCAGGCAAAAGTTTGGTCATCTCAATTAAAAGGTAAACTTATACTTCTGGCAGAAAATGCTGTTTCCTGTCACATGCCCTCCTTTTATTGTTTGGTAGTAGGAATAAAAACAATATGAAACTTGTAAGAAATACAAACAGACTTCTTTTGGAGTGGATTCTTAGTCTGGGCAGTGGGGAATTTAGATGTGCTAGAAGTGGATGGACAGAAAGAATGTACTCTGCAAAAAGTTAATCTCTCTAAGGGCAGCTTAGAGCAACATTTTTGAATGTACTTCATATTTTTGTGATAATTAAGTTCAAGGTCAACTTAAGTAAAAGAAGAAGTTACTGATTTACTGGGGGAGAATGAATAAGGTAAGGCAGTGATGTTCTCTTTATTCCAAGCAATACATTGCAAACCAAAGAGGACAGAAGGTAAATTATTAATCTGTGAGCCCAGGTGAGCCTTTGTTTTTGTTTTGCAGCTTGCAGCTGTGTTGGTTTTTGTTTTTTGGTTTTTTTTTCTAGTGGCCAGACTTTCCCTTTCAAGAGTTTCCATAAGCACAAAAGATACAGACCTATCTTACATCATGCTTTTGAAGTTGTAATTTCTAAGATTAGTGAACAGGGTCTGACCATCTGCAAGACTTCTGAGGTAGCAACAGAAACTTCTGCACCTGGTTCAACTGTAATGCAAGGGAAGGAGGCACCTCATGTTTGGGGGTTTGACATTTAGCTGGTTTGCTTTGGGGGCTTTTTCTTTGTATGGAAGGAAACTTTTCAGAGTAATCATGGTGGGTTTTTTGCCAAGTTTGTTGTTTAAGTTTAGGTCTCAGTGTATCTCTGTTAGATGCTGTGTGAGCTAAGTTGAGGTGGTTTTGAATCACTCATGTACTGAAACCGTACAGTCTCCTTAGTGCCAGAGTTATTTTTAGTTTCAAATTATTTCTTTTTTTCTTTTTTTTATCCCAAGGAATCTCTATTTATTGAACATTTGATAATAAATGTATTATGGAGATTTCTTACCAGTCACCTTTCACTTGAAACAGTCAGAAACACAAGAATGTAAAATATTTCCTCTTCTGCTGTGGAATAGAGCTCTGATGTGTGACCTCCTCTGGCCACCCAGATTTGTTATGGAGTGGTTGTGTTGAGCCAGAAAGCAGAAAGACTGTCTTGAATATGTGCCTGTTTCTGATTATGAGAGGATACCGTGGCACAGAGGAAGTCTGTCTTCTGAGTCATTGATCTAAACACATCTTTTGCTTCTGACCTGGTTTTGAGTGTGCTAGAAGACTTTGGCACCTTTTTCTAAAATGATGTGCCTGTGCCACAGAGTCCTTTTCTGGCTAACTCACATTACTGCTCGAGCTGTCTCACTTAGGCTCACTATTTACACTGTGGGCATATACAGTGGTTGGAGGTAAAAACTTCTTAACTGGTAATTCAGCAAAGGGCTTTGTGTGAGGAATGACAGTCATCAGTGGATTGGCTTGAATTAAATAACTCAGGTTTAACAGTTATACTGAAGGCAAGCCCTGTGATGAGATCTCCTGAGCTCATAGAAACAAAGGATTTAGCAAGACAACTCTTCCCTTGTGCATGTGTGTGTTGCTTTAGATTGTTTTCCTCTTTCAGGACATTAAAAAAAAAAAGCTTACCTAGACAATAATTACTTTTTACAAGTTAAAACAAGAAACTGGAAAAACACAGCCTTCTCTGTGAGGAGCTTATTTTTAGTTCATTTGTTCAGGATTGAGTAAACTCTGAGATGAGGCATCGTTAGTCAGATTATTCTTTGTAAATTTTAATAAAATGTCATAACTTAAAAGTTCCTGTACAGGCAAATTACAGAGTAGATTATTATTTTGAAATGGGTGTGGTTTGTGGATGTGATTTCCCCTACTATGAAATATCCAGGGTAGTAATCAAAACAAAATGGATTTTTCAAAGAAAGAATTACCTTTTAAAGGTCTTGCTAGGCATTTTTTGAGTAAGACATTTAAGAAATATCTTCATAATTGAATCTTGATATATTGAGTCCATATCTCCAGCACAGCATATGCAGGATTGCACAGACTTGGTGCCCTTATCATGTTTAACTGGTAATATATAAATTTGACCCATTCTTTGAAATATTTCCCAGTCTCTTCTAGCTTCCTTTGCTACATTTTCCATCACATTTAGTATTATAGAATCACAGAATAGTTTGGGATGGAAGGGATCTTAAAGATAATCTAGTTCCAACCCCCTGCAGGAGCAGCTTCCACTAGATCAGGTTTCTCAGAGCCCCATCCATCCTGGTCTTGAACACTTCCAGGGATGGGGCATCAACAGCTTCTCTGGACAACCTGTTCCAGGGCCTCACCACCCTACAGCAAAGAATTTCTTCCTGATGTCAAATCTAAACCTGCCCTCTTCCAATTTGAAGCCATTCCCCCTTGTCTGTCACTAGAGGCCGTTCTGAAGAGTCCCTCTCCAGCTCTCTTCAGGCACTGGAGAGCTGCTAGAAGTTTTCCCAAAGCTGCTCTTTTCCAGGCTGAACAACCCCAACTCTCTCAGCCTGTCTCTGTAGAAGAGGTGCTCCAACTCTCTGATGATCCCTTGGCCTCCTCTGGACTTGCTCCAACAAGTCCTCATCCTTCTTATGTCCCAGGCCCCAGAGCTGGACACAGCACTCGTGGTTTGCTTCCAGGAGCAAAGCAGACCTGCTGCCCACACTACTTTGGAAGCAGGATGTGGTTGGTTTCTGGGCTGCAAGGGCACATTGCTGGGTCATGGTGAGCTTTTCATCAATCAGCATCCCTAAATCCTCCTCCCCAGGGCTGTTCTCAATCCATTCTCTGCCCTGCCTGTGTTTGTGCTTGGGATTGTCCTGACCCAGGTGCAGGACCTTGCACTTGGCCTTGCTGAACTTCCTGAGGTTCACAGGGGCCCATCTTTAAAGCCTGTAAATGCCTCTGGATGACATCCCTTCCCTGCAGCACCTTGAGCACCACAGCTGGGGATTGTTGGCAGACTTGCTGAGGGTGCCCCCAATCCCAGGGTCCTTGCTGCTGGCAGAGGTGTCAGTGCCAGTCCCAGCACTGACCCCTGAGGAGCACCACTTATAAGGTGACAGAATATAAGAAAATAAAGATAGTGTAGAAAGTAATCTTACCCCTAAGGAGGGGTCAATTATTGCAGCTGGGCCAATTATCAAAGATTAGGAACAGGCCTGACTTTAACAGGCCACATCTGTAACCAATGAGAAGAAGAGAGCTATAAAAGAGTGGGGTGGCTGGCTGAGAAGGGAACTGGAGTCAGTGGCTGCTTTGTGAAGAAGAAAGAGTCAGTGCTGTGAGGAGCTGCCCATGAGAAAATATCAAGAAGGTGTGAAACTTTTGCAATAAGGAGACAGTGATGTCTGCAGCTCTGAGTGTGACCATCCAGCCAATTCCTTATCTGCCAAGTGCTCCATCCATCAAGTCCATGTCTCTGCAGCTCAGAGACAAGCATATCCTGCAGGACAGTGTCAAGCACTTTGCACAAGTCACAAATGACATCAGTCACTCTTCCTCGCTGTTGTAACCCTGTTATAAAAGGCCACCAAATTTGTCAGGCACACTTTGCCATTAGAGAAGCCATGTTGGCTGTCACCAATCATCTCTTTAATTAAGTCATGTTGGTAAAAATAGCCTTCTAGAATGAAGAGGAAATGCCATTTAATTTCCATGTGTAGAATTTAATAACAATTGAGGGTGGGTGCCACCTCTGATTATTTCACCCAAACCCCTGTTCAAAGCAGAGACAGTTTCAAAATTAGATTGGGTGGTTCAGGCCTTATATAATCATGTGCTGAATATTTCCTGGGGTGGACATTTAGAAAGTTGTCAGGAAAACCTGCTCCAGTGATCAGTGGTGTGATACATTTATAATTTTTTGCCCTTTGATCTAAGAGAAATCTGCCATGCTCCTCTGTCCTTTTCTCCCTGTCCTTTAGATGTTGACCTCTGAGAAGGATGTGGCTCTTCCAAATATGTAAATGCCCATTAAGAATTTGTGGATAGGAATTAGGTTTCCCCTTTGTCTGGTCCTCGCCAGTCTGAACAGATCCTCATCTCAGCTTGTCCTTCCATGTGCTTCAGTCCCCAAGGCATGTATGTGGCCCTTTAAGTATTTTTAAATGGATATCTATTTAAAGCTGTAATCAAATGCATGTTTGTTATAGCATCTTGGCAAATAGATAGACCAGACCCTGTAACAAGCTTCTCTTCATTCTTTGATTTCTGTCATTAATGTTGGGGAAAGTGTGAGAACACCCTCTAAAAGGGTATGTGCTAAAAGAGATCTATTGTATAAATCCACACAGAATTCAGAGAATGCAAAATAGCATCTACTCTATGGGTATTCATCCTCTGTTATTAATACAGGCAAAATGATTCAATTAAAGCACTTCTGTTGAAAATACTTGTTCTTTCAAACCCTTTAATTGCTTGGCTAGCTACAGGAAGACTAAAGTCTAGAAAGTGTTTGGTAGAAGATCATATTTGAGTGTATTATACTGAATTAGTCTCATGAAGCACTTGATTTTGTGAGATATTTTTGTTTCAGCTTTTGAAGAGGGTTTCTGTTCTGGTAAAAACATTAATTATGGATTGCCTCAATTGAGATGTTGTGCATATTTTTTTTCTTCCTCAAGGGTGATGCAGTGGGTGAGAAGCCCCTGGAAGTCCATGCTGCTTCAAATAAAGAGCAGACCCAGAAGTAGAATGCTACATCACCTGGCATCAGACAGGTAAAGGATAAAGACTGCTAATAGTTTGTGGCTAAGCAGCAGAGTAACTGGGAAAAGCTGAACATTTTCAAGTTTGACTTGTAGTTTTCTTCATAATGATTAGGAGAGTGCAGACAGATAATTTTATTTGTCCGAAAATTTATCAAGAATATATGCGCTCCCTAACACTATTCAAATTAAGAAATCGAAATTATTCATCTTTAGAGCATAACAAGTAAATACATGTCTGTTTGAAGAGTTCTGAATTAATTGAGGAAAGCCTTGTGATTGTGGTGTTGGTTGGTTTTGGCCTTTTATTTTCCTTTTTGTCTTCCCATTTCTGCCTTCCTTACCAAAAATCTCTTTGCCTTTTTTGTCATGCTTGCACAAGTATTAGGGTTGGGAAAGAAACCTCCTCCCTGCTGATAAGTTTTCTCTAAAGATTTGTGAGTGCCAGGGTACAGCACTGCCTTACAGCCTGTAAAAGTTCATGATGTGCCTGACCTTTCACGTTAAAGCAGCTCCCAAATGAGTCCTGTTGGGGACAAAAGATGGAGGAAATGAAGGCAGCATTTTCCAGGCTCTCCAAGGCAGAAACTCAAGTTGAGATACCAGTTCTGACTTGGCCTCGGGGCTGTGTTCTGAACTCAAGCAAGTCCTATGGTTACAGTTTCTAGAAAAGCAAAACAGAAACATCCTCTTGATTTTTTGTGATGGTTTGGTTTCACAGGATAAAAATTGCTCTGTATTTGAGGCTTATTACAAATAATTATAACATAATTGGATGTAATTTAGCACAAAATGTCAGATGTCTGCTCTGTTATCAGTTGATAAAGAATGTCTCTTCTGAACATGTTTTCTACTTGCTTCTCTTTGCCCTGTATTATTTTTGCATCATGTTAAAAACTTCCTTTTCATCAGAAAGTGATCCTGCCATTATAGGTACTCCTCATCATTTTTGTATGCAGTATTGCATTTACCAGAAAAATCTTATTTTTTTTCCTTGCTGCCAACTTGAGTCCAGATCTGGCAAACTGCATCAATTTTTTCCATGCCCCAGCATCAGTCACACATGTTTGCAGATGTGGTGGAGTCACCCATCTGCTGAGCAGCAGCATTCCACTGCTTCATGGGCAGCTCTAAAAGAAAACCTGGTTTTTAATGTTAAAGTGTTTTAATTGCTATTGCTAATTCTCACAACAGCAATGTGAGCTTGTTGACTGGCTGATGTACTGAGTACCTTAGCTTTCCCTTTAGAGCTATGAATATAAAGTCTTTAAGAATACATGTTTTCCAAATAGTTTGTAAGATAGTAATTTAAAATAAAAACTAAAAAAATAATAGAAGGATTTTTGAATATTATTGTGTAAAGAATCCCAAGAGAACTGAGAGGAAGAAAAGCCTCTCTAAAATTCACTGAAATATTGTTGTGCTTCTTGTCAACTAGGACAGAGCTAGTAAATGATAAAAACCCAAGAAAACTGAACTTTTGTTTGTGACACTGCACAAATATCAAGGTTCAAACAGAAATCCATAAATAGGTTTTATTTTCTTTTAGAATTTCTTGCTATGAATAGAATTTTTTTATTCACTTTTTGAAATGTCAGCCTTTTGCTTCAGGCACATATTCTTTCTTTGGGGAAGGTTTTAAAGAGTGAAAATAAATTGCCCAGGAGCTTGAAGAACCTGAGTGCTCCTGGATTTGAAACCTACATGCTTCACCTCATGTTGTTTCTGGAGGAGGCACATGAAGGGAACTGCTGGATTTTTGACCTAGGGCAACCAGATGGTGAAAGTTCAATTCAGTATCAAGTTCAGCTGCTCTGCGGGGGTGGCAGTTTGTTACTTGTGCTTGAAATCGAATCCTGTCATTTAACTGCATACCCAAGTCCAGATGTTTTGTTGGATTTGGGTGATCCCAAAGGTTGGAGAACATTGCTGTGATCTTTAAAAAGACACATTTTTTTATTCTAGATGAGATCAGTCCTGAAAGTCTCACTGCATTTTCAACTGCTGGGAATACTCCTAGTAGAATGTGGTTACTAAAATAAAGACCATCTTATTTCCTCTATGATTTGCCACAGCATGGGTCTCTGAACTGTGCAATGGTCAGCCAAGGACAAAATCCTATTGGGTTGAAAACAACAACATATTTCTCTATTCCAAAAACCAGCAGCACTGCACCTCCCTTATTATAGTTTGCCATCAAAAATGATATGCAAACTTCAGTTCAAACCACATCTCACTGTGGAAGAAAAAAATCTTTAATTTTATCCAGCTGTTGTATCTGGGAGTTGCACAGAAGTGACAGGGTTTTGTGATTTTCCATGAAGATGGCATATCTCATTTTCACTCTGTTCCAGATCTATATTTATGTAATTCCATTTCTTCTAGTTAAATTGCCCTAGTCTTACTCCAGAGTAAGTAAGATTAAGAAAACATGCATTTGATGGGAATTTAAAAGAATTATTTTTGAGAAAGTTGGTTGATTATACAAGATTCCAGTTGGTGTTTGGTTTGAAGTGTTCTCTTTTCTCTTTCCATTTAGTTCAACTATGGGAATTGAGTTCTCTAGAACAGACATGATGATTAGTGCTCTAATGTCAGTAATATGAAGAGTTAAATATCTCTACTGCAAGCAAATTGGTGTTGAGAATGTTCCTCAAACAGATTTTGATCAACTTGCCACAGCAAAGAAAAACGTTTTGATTACACTGTAAAAATGAAATGGCCTGTGATAAATTTAATTCTGCTTTCTCCCTCCATTCCTCTCCCCCTTAACCTCTGTCCCCTTTCTTTGGTTATAGGTGAACAAAAATATAGATATGAGCAACAATTTCCCAAGAAAAAGATGAAAACCACCTGAATCCATTTTGAATGTGACTAATCTGCCTTCTGCCTCAGGACAGTCTGATGATCTGCTCAGGCTGCTGGGATGGCTGCTGTGAAAGGGCACCACGTGCTTGGGTCAGTGCTGAGACTCTGTCCTCTGTTCTGCAGTGGCACTCAAGGCTGCCCATGCTTGTCCCATTGCAGGATCAACATTGCAAGTAGCAAGTCTCAAAATCCCTCGGTCTCTTTATTATTTATATATAAAATAAAATTCCAGTTACAGAAAATGGTCCATTTTTTCCCCTCCTCCTGTCTTCTTTTAACTCACAGATGTGATGTTTGCATAATCTGAGATGTTCTCTAGGTGCTGTTGACAGTGCCTGTACATTTTACCAGCGAGGAAAGCTGGAAGTTGTAGGATGTTTTGGCTAACATGAGCTCACAGAATTGGGAATGGGAACAATTACAATGACTCTTGTGTTTTGTCTGAGTCCCCCCCTCCTTTCTATACACGTCCTCTGCCTCATCAGTGCCAGCAGGAGGTGTGTAATGAAGCATCTGTGAGTTCCTGTCTGGTGGATGGATGGGAATGGAGCTGTTAATGCTTGTTCTTGTTTTTGCTTGAATGAGCAGCACAATGGGAGCCAGAATGTTACCATGGTGGGAACAAGCTATAGAATAAGTTGGCTGTTTCCTTATTCCCAGCCAGGGGAGGGGAGGAAAAAGTAATGTGGAGGGAAATACAAAAGGATTTCCAGCATTTTGAAATCTTTGCACAATAAAACCCTTTCATCATTTGCTGTCATTTCCATGAGTCTCTCTTTTGGGGCTTGATGCATTACAAGTTACTGTAATCCAAGTGGCTCAGAGCATTTAAAGCTGTGTGGGTGAGCCTTAAACACTCCTTAATTAATCAGTGAATATGAGGAATGGGGGAAGGATAACATGAAATACGTGTTTGTGTGATACATTAACTTTCTAAAAAGAGCAGGGAAGAAAATGCAAAGTAAATCAGATTCAAAATGCTTGTAAACATCTTTGTTATTCCATGATTAGGTATTCCTGTTATTGCATGGTTAGGTATTCCAGCTGAGCATATTCCACAGGCTTCTAGAGAAAAACAAACAGACCTTGTCAGTGTGAATGCCAGTCTGTGTGGGCATTGTAAAACAGGCCAGCTCTTTTTTAGTACGGGCAGTAAGGCATGTGGTTGCCTTAGGCAGAAAACCAGTATCTCCCAACATGTTCAGTGCATGTTTTTATGATTGTTTTAGGCTGGTAAAGATGTATGTTGATACAGGGAGCAGAGTTCTTGCATGGGGTTTGGGAGGTGTGTGTGTGTGTGGTTTTGTTTTTACTTGAAACTTGCCAAGATAGTTTAAGCAGGCTTGGGAGGATCAAAGTAGTGTTTTTGTCAGTAGTGGAAAGGAAACTTGGGAAATAGAGCAGTAAATGCTCTGTTACACCACTCCTGTGGTACAAGCATAGATTTGTTTCTGCCCTTAAGATAGTTCTTCACTTATGCGTTCTCATATCACATAGAGAATATCTCCCATAGAATTGGGAATACAGCTTTAGATGCCTGTTTTTTTTCAGTTTAATATTATTTCAATATTTGGCATATGCCACATTGGCATTTAAGGACGTGATTACTTGGTAATTCAGTTCTTTGTTTACATATACACATGTGCATGTTTAATAGCCTGGGTTAAATAAATATCACTTAAATGCTTTTCACTTGATCAGGTCTTAATTCAGCATATTTACACTGCTGCTTAAAAATGTCCCAAGTGATTGACATCAAACAGGAATGCTTTTATCTAGCAGGAAATGACTGCCTTCAAGCACCTGCATACACACATGACAAGGAGATGGTTCCAAAATGTGAGCAAGAGACAGCCTTAGCTGGAATCCTTTCCTTATGTCTTCTGGTTTTTATAACTGCAGGAAATAAAAAAGTGTCATGCTGGTAAGAGCCCAAGAGTTTGTAAACATTCAACTCTCTTGGCCCAGACGTTCCTAATGAGGAGCAGGAGAGGAGCTGACCACTGCTGGTGTCTATAGATATCTATATATGTGTGTGTGTGCACACATGGAACTAAATGGTGCATGCATGTGTTATCTTCTGCCAGACTGTGCCTGTGGGTATTACAGTGTAGGCTAAAAATGGTATATTCCCCACCCAAGTGTCATGTTGGGTCATCCTTCCACTTGAAGCATTTTGGCTTGGTAACTGGACTGCATGCAGCTGAAACAGTGTTCTGATCTCAGCATCCTTGGCTACACTGGCTGCAGCAGAGGTGGGGCAGTCCTGTCTCTTAAAAACACCGTATTTGAACTGCAGCATGTGAAGGTTGTAGAACTGGAGGTCATCAGGATGGCCCTACATTGGGATGAGGATTCTTGTAGGCAGCATGTCTCGTGTCAAAAGTGACAGTGAAGCATCTCTGCTAGAAGGAGCATCACCATCCTGGAATAATCCAGTTAGCCCAGGTAAATGTGCACAATCTTGCAGCCTTCAGTAAACACACAGGATTTTGCCACAAATGTTCATTGCAAAACTCTGGTTTAGACTCAGTCCTCTGATTGCAGGAGGCCCCTGACACAGGCTTCACAGCAGCCATATTGAAAATGTTTTGGAGCTTTTGTCATTGCATCTGTCACCTTCAAGGAGAGCAGTAAAGACCAAGATTGATGTGGAGGGAATTGCATTTTACCCTGTGAGAAAACAGTGCCCTGGGAGTTGAAGGGACTTGTTACTGCTGTTTATTGGCAGAAAAACCTCAGGGTGAGCACATTTGCTTCCGGACAAATAGAAACTGCTGCATTTGGTTCTTTTCCCCTTTTTTGTTTTGTTTTGTTATTATTATTTCTGTACCTTCCTATGAATTCTGAGCTACTTCTAAAGCCAAGTTTTATCACAACAAACTGCTATTGACAAAGAGCATTTTGGCTTCCCACTGGACCTTCCTGGATGCAGCCTTTCACAGCAGTGTTGGCTGTTGCACCTGGGTGGCCTGGCAGCTGCCTAGGTTAACCCCCTTCCAGAGAGGTTTTGACAGGTACAAAAGCTTCTTGTTTACAAGGAAGACATTTGATAACAATATCTAAACTACAAAGCAGAAGTTGTTTCAGTAGAAAAAAGTATGTTTCTAATTGTGCAACAACCCTCTGTCCTCGTAAGTCGGTACCATTAGCTGATTCTGGTATTTTTTGACTGGATATGGTTCTTAAGTTGACTGGAGCTGGCAGCTTCCTTAGTGTCCCTCTGGAGAAAATGTTGGTGTATTGATGCAATTGGAGTATTTTCTCCTATTTCAGGACAGTGAATACATCACTGGCTATCTCTGCCTAAAGATGAAACTCTAAGGTGGACTTGAAGTTCATGGATTCCCCCAGTGCCGCTCTCACAGCCACATTTTCAAGCTGGTGTTCTGGTAGCCATTGCACTGATGTTGAAAGCTGGCAAAATCAAAGGTGGGCTGAGGATGTCTCACAGCTGGTTACAAGTCTGCTCCCTCTAAAGGATTCCTCCCTCCCATTGTTCCATTGGAAATGGGCCCACAATGCCTGCAGTAGACTAAGCTCCTTGACTCCTCCTTACCCTTTGTGTGTGTGTGTGTGTGTGCATTTAAAGGTCTAAATCTACCAAGCAGCCCACAGCGCCAGTCAGTCACGTGTGCTGTGTCCTGCTGTGGCAGGTGAGCTGGATGCAGTGCTCCATCACCAGCCTCAGTTTCTGGGGCATGATCCTGTAGTGGATGAGCTTTGCTGGATCTTCTGAAGGGAGGAGGATCCCAGCTGACTTGCTTGCAGTGTGCCTGGCAGATAGTCATGGCACAGCCTGAGCTGTGCTCGTGATCCCAGAGCCTTTGTGCCCAACTGTGAAAGGAGCAGTGGGGACAATTGGACAGCCTGGTCAGGGAACTTCTCTTTTTGTTTATAGTGTGATTGTAAACATTCACAAGACTCAAAAATTTGATTGAGAGTAAAGCTAAAGGGTGCACTTTAGTGAGTGTCCAGCTCTTTCTCAGCAAAGAAGTGGCAGCATGGGTCATTTGCTCCACCCTTTTTGGCTGGGGGGACAGAAGGCTGTTGGTGCAGTCCTTTACCCACGGGGGCTGTGTAGACAAGTACTGGAGGGCTGTCAGAGAGCACCTCATCTTTTTCCAGGGGCTTGTGCAACGTGCATTGTAAGGGAGTAGTGAGTTCAGCCCCTGCATGCCCGGATAAAAGAATAACCTCACAAGGAGAACTTAATTCTCTCTGCTTCGGCCGCTACAGAGTGGAACCACAGGACCCACCACGTCCCGTACCAAAATCTTCCAAAATCCGCTGTTCTGTGTCCCACTGCATCTGAACCTTCCATGTCTTTATCTGGAGTACCTTCGTTCAACTCCAGGGCGCAGCACCCGTGCCTTTGGGGAAGTTCAGTCGGTTTCTTTGAACTGAAAGTGAGCCACACGCTTGGCTGGGAGCGCTGAGGAGCCCTGGAGGAGCCCCGGAGCCTGCCGTGCCCCCGCTCCGCGGGCAGAGGAGGGAAGGAGCCCCGAGCAGGGCGATGCTCTCTCCCTGCCAGCTCACATCTTCACCCCAGAGATGGAGGAGAGCTCTCACTGCCCCAGGGAAGGGGGGAATGCTGAAGCACGAAGCCAGAAATGTCTCCGTGGCTGTATGCACGTACCAGCTAGCGATCACAGGCAGCCAGCTGGAGACGGCTCTCACCACCACAGTTTTGGCCCATTTAATTTATTTTTGTTATTGTTAAAAACGGTACACACAAACACGGGGAGTTTGTGTATCAATCCTCAGTGAAAAGAGATTCATCCCTTCCCCCCACCCCCTGCCCCAGATTAAGTTCACCAACGTCCTCTTTGTAAATTTAGCAAGCTTCAGACTCACTTCCTTTTGTCAGGAGACCTGAAAGAGCCATTTCCTGATTCGTACAGGGCTCTTGTATGCGCACACTAAGTGCTCATTCATGCCGTGAATCATAAAGGTAACCTCAGTTCAAAGCACTGCGCTGATACTTCGGCGTGGGACCAAAAGAAAAAAAAAAAGAGAGAGAGAGAGAAAAAAAAAAGAGTTTTGTAATTCAGCGCAGCGCGCGTTGAAGTCATCTTTGCATTTACTGAGGAGCGGCGCCAGGGGGGTTTTGCTCTTCTGTCTAAAAGGCATCGTTTACAAACTGGCTGCACTAAAACGGGCTGGTGAAAGCACCAAAGCCAGCCCAAAGGATTATGTTTACTGTCGTGTGCCAGGCTTGACACATTTTTCATATCCTGCCAGAGACGAGGAATGGCATCAGGAGCTGCCGCTGAGTCAGGCCGGGCCCCGGCTGGGCTCAGCACGGCGCCTCTCACCGAGCTCGGTGATGGGGCTGGGGAAAACTCAGCTCTGCCACGAGCGAAGGACTCACTCTCCTGCCTGAGGTTCACTGGCAGGTCAGCGAGGCACGGTCTGTTGTGTTTATCTCTCCTGTACTCGCCTCCGGGTTCATCTGACAATGAAAGGGATGAGCTGTTTCTGGCTGAAAGAAGAAAGAAATGTGCGCTACTCGCCTCTCTCTATCCCTGCCAAGAGGGAGCGCCAGCCAATTCATACATAACATTGGAGTCTTCTGCCATTTAGCAGCTTTTGCACAGCATCCAACTGTACAAGGACACGTCCCTGGGGTCAAACAAACTTTGGCTGTACTTCTGCCTTGATGAAGTAAGATCAGTATGATCTCTCCCTGTTCAAGAGAGCAAAATACACAGATGCTAAAATCAGCAACTGTGTTTTGACCAAGAAGAAAACAGTAAAGGGGAAGGAGGCTTAGCTTGTGGTAAAAAAAAGGTAACATAAATGCGAGTCCATCCTCTTTTACTACCACAACCCTTCTTGAACTCTTAAAAAGGCCAGATATTCACCAGTTGCTTTTAACCATTATTGCTTTTGCACTACTGTCCTATTTCCAGATGAGGTTAGCCTGCTATGGAGAGTCTCTTGTTTGAGGAATGTTAGAGGAGCAGTGGTGTAAAAGCACTCTGCCCTGGGCTAGTCAGCCCGGGGTGACTCACACCCAAAAGTAACAGAACTATGGGAGCAAAAAACCCAAATGATTTTAGGCTCCCAGTGGGTGAGGTAAAGTGCAACATGGATGTGCAGGTAGAACTCTACATACCTCAGGCCACAAGGCTCTGAACTAAGATTGTGATGTGCTGTGATCAAAGCCTGATTTTTGTCCTGGAAGGCTACTACCATGAGTAAATCCATAGCCACCACTTGTAAGTAAACTGCAACAAATAAAATCACAACCACAAAGGAGGTGTGAGGCGCTAATTTTAATTGGTAGTCCTGTGGGACTTCCTGTACGTTTGTATTTTCCTTGGGGAGTGAAATGCACAAGAGGAGCAGTTTTATTTGCACAAGAATTCTCCACTCTCTGCCTGCAGCTGAAAGACTGCTCTGCCTGCAGGAAGGCTGAGGAGCATTGTGAGACCCATCTGGTTCACCTGACAGCTCCAGAGGGATGCTCCTGGAAAAAAAGGAGAATTCTGCAACATCCTTCCTGACTGGAAAAGTGGGACTCTTTTTGATCCGTGCAGGGTCTCAGTGGCAGGATTCCTGGGCAGAAGATTCTGTAATGTTTTTGTACTTGATTGTTGCCTTAATTCCCTGCAACAACTTGTTTTGTCTCAGCTTTTTTGTCTTGCTGTGTTTGTGATCCCTCTCTCCGGTAGACTTTCCTGGCTTTGCCCAAAGCACCTCCCTGGCCTGGGGGTCCTGCCGAGGTCTTCTTTACATTTCCTCTCTCACCTCAGTCATTTTCTTGAGGAATTCTGGCACCTCATCATCCCTGCTTTCAAGGTTTGTCATATACAGATGCTCAAGCTCCTCATATATGATTATCACTTTCAGCTTTTATCACTTTGGAATTTTGGAACAATGTTTCCTTAAAACCTGGCCAATTAATATTTTGAGAGCTGGAAAACAATAGGCTCAGTCTTTTAAAAAATGTAATTTATTTTAAACATCAAGGTTGTGAGCCAGGTCAATTCTTAGTGATGATGGCTGTGCTGACCCCATGGCCTCATCTGACCCAGTGCAGGGGACCACAGCTCTGCAGCAGCATGTCTGGAGCACTCCTGGAGCCCTTATTCCTGCACATATGGTGTGTGGGGCCATGGGTGATGTCCCACATCAGCCACTGCTGGCACAGGTGCCTGCAGGTTGCCTCCCCACTCTGGAACAGCAGCAGATCTGGGTGGCTGTCCCTAAAATCCTGGAAACAGCAACTTTGCAGCACTTCTGGTGCCCTGCACCCTGAAAGGGTGTTGTTGTGCCTTGCATAACAGGGACTTAATCAAGGTTATGAGTGTTTATTTATGAAGAGGTTGGCATGGTGTTTGTTTTTCTAACATTCAGTTTCCTGCTCACGTGAAGGCAGCTACAGGAGACAGCTGTGCTGACAGGGGGAACACTGTGGTGCCCTT
This sequence comes from Molothrus aeneus, assembly GCF_037042795.1. NCBI lineage: Eukaryota > Metazoa > Chordata > Aves > Passeriformes > Icteridae > Molothrus > Molothrus aeneus. The sequence goes on along the minus strand of NC_089647.1, from coordinate 103,521,511 downwards.
GGCCAGGTGAGCTCCTCAAACCTGACCTTCCCTCCACAGTGAGTGCAGGATGGGGACAAGAAAAAAAAGGAAAAGAAACATCAAAACAAGAGCGAGCAAACATGTGCACTATGGTTTCAAAAGGCCACAGTGAAAACCTGCAGTGGATTTTTTTATGCTTGCTCTCCATTGTTGATTTTCTCCCCACACTAGTAAGGATTGGTTTCTTACCAATCCCTTCCTCCTTTTTCCCCTTTCTTACTCCCAGCTCAGCAGTACAGTTGGAGGGGGCAACTCACTTCTCCCCAGGTTAAAGCTTAAGGGACATTTCTGTGGGGGATTTGCAGCTGTGTGAGAGGAAAACCTGTTCCTCCAGGATGCACAAAGCTGGAGATGGGAAGGCACCCAGTAGCACAGCCCTCCAAACCCCGATTTCACTCAAGCTGCTACAGTAACACCAAAGTCTTGTTATTGTATTTCATAATGAGTTGTATTTTGACTGCTATAGGTGATATATTCTTTAAACATTTTATTGTTTAAACATTTAAACTTCAGGAAAAGGAAAATAATTTGAGATTTTAAATAAATTTCATAGAGACCAACTTACTTGTAGCAAGGAAATCAAAAGGGGTCCTTGCTTCTGGGATGGAGATTTAGGCACTGATTTATTCACTTGATCTACTTCATTTGTCCTAAAAAAAGGAAGGAAAGAGACAAGCAAAATTGTGTTTATAAGAAAGAAGTTATCTGGGCCTTTTCAAGCATGCCTGTGCCATTACAGTGTCCTAATTCTCTTTAAGATTAACAGGCCTGAGCCATTGTTATCTTACTGAAAACATAACTAGACACAACAAATATGTCATATGATAATCCCAGTGCAGTGATGCTTTTGGATTGATAAATGTCATTAAACACTTTGCTGGAGAAGTGCACCAAATGTTTCTCCTGGGGCATTCTTGAAGGTTCCTTTTGATCAGGCTCAGCAGAGGTGAGGGTTTCCTGCCAAGTGCCAAGTTCCCTGGGCACTATTTACCTTCAGATGAGACATGGGATGAGGGGTTGTCACAGGGCAGGGAAGGACAGACAAAATCGAGTGTTGCAGAGCCTGTGACTAAAAAGAAACTGGCAGGTGCTGGGTGCCTGAAAAGAATTTTCAGGGCTCGTTTGCAGGAGGCGTTGGCAGCAGTGCTGGTGTGAGCTCACAGGGTCAGGCTGGGCTGAACTGAGCTGTCTTGGAAGGAGATGGCCCAAGGAAGGGTCTCAAGATGATGCTGAGCCCCCCACCCACACATCAGGTGACATGGGCAGCCTAGAGCACCACAGGACCTCCTGCCTTTTTCACAAAATAAAAGGCACAGGAAAAAGCCCAAATGGCACCCAGGCACTGCCCTCCAGGAAAAGAGAGGAGATGGGCTCATTGCACTGGAGCTGTGGCTCAGCCATTAGTCAGCCCCACCACAGGACTCTGTGGGATGTGGGCTCTCCTGCCATGCCAAACCCCTGTAACACCTCCAGGGAGGCAGGTACCAGCCAGTCCTTGCTGTGGGGACCAGGTCCTCACCCTGCTGGGACACACCCAGGGACACACTGGGGTTCCTGGTGGAATATGTCCTTTTTGGCTGGCCAAAGGACACGAAACATGGCACTTGACTGCAATGGGCAGCAATTTCCAAAACAGAGGGTGTAATACATACTTCTTATTGGTGGTTGTAACAGTCTCCTATTTAATTCTCTAGTCATACAGTTGTCTCAAGAATAAGACACTTACAATAAATTATTTTATATAAAAATGCAGTTTTTAGTGTCTTCAACACACTTTCTGCTGAAACTGTGAAACTGTTCTATTCTGCTCTGTTCTTTGTGATACAACAACACATCCTTGTGATCTAGTCCAACAGCCTGACCACTTCAGGGTGATCAAAAGCCAAAGCAGATTGCTAAGGGCATTGTCCAAATGCCTCTTAAACACTGACAGTCTTGGGCCATTGGCCACCTCTCTAGGAAGCCAGTTCCAGGGTTTGATCACACTCCTGCCAAAGAGGCTCCTAATGTCCAGTCTAAACCTCCCCTGATGATGCAGCTTTGAACCATTCCCACACATCCCATCACTGGATCCCAGGGAGAAGGGATCATCACTCCCCTCTCCAGGAAGCTGTAGAGAGCAACGAGATTGCCCTTCAGCCTCCTTTTATCCAAATATTGAACAGAACTGGCCCTAGAACTGAGCCCTGAAGAGCACCACTGGTGACCAAACACATGTAGACCCATTCACTACAACCCTCTGAGCCCTGCCCTTCAGCCAGATTTCACCCAGCCCACTGTAATCCCACTCATCCCACAGCTGGACATGAGCATTATAAATTCACTGCTACACCTTTAATGGATACTACTCAAAAAACTTATCATGATCAGGTGCAACTCATGTACTGTTCATGCACATTATCACTCAGGTACTAACTGTAATTGCTGTGAATGAAGTCAAGCTCCACTCAATGTCTGTGGGAAAAGTCTTTTAACTATGGCATTAACGGGGCAGAACAAGAGGAACTCACATACATGCGCTCACTCACACGGATGTGAGTCACACATAACTCTGAGACTATGTGATTAAATAAACTATGAAAAAAAGGGGATTTACTTAATGGTGTCAGCTCTGCTGGATGCCCGTGGAAGTTGTTCTCAGGTGTCACAGGGAAGGCTGATTTGAAGTCAGCCCTGGACATCCTGGCTGTACATGTCTGGCCTGGGGTGGTGGCTGAGTTTGAAGTGTTTTGGTAAAAGAGACTCTCTGGAAAAAATACTGATGTTTCATGCCAGCTGCATTGCAGAAAGCTGGTTTTGGGAAGACTTGCTGCTTCACTGCAGGGTGCTGTATTTCTTCACTTACAAAACCCAGTGTATGTTTTACCCATGTGAGACAGGGAGCCAAGTGTGCTGCTGTCCACGGCGCTGTAGCACACCCTTGGCCCTCATGCTCCAGTCTGAAAGTCTCTTCAGACAAGGCACTTCCCTGTCTGAAGAAGAAGTTTGAACTTCCTTTCCCTGTGATGCAGAGTAGCTGCTGAGGGGGCCAGCAGAGAGCAGAGCCATTGCCAGCCCTGCTCTGCCCTTGGCATGCCCAAAGGCCTGGGGAAGGATGAACCCACGCTTGCCCCCATGGCTGCCAGTGTTTGCCTCAGCAGGTTTCTCCTCCATCATGCTCCCACCATGTGGCCAGTGAGGCCACAGCTGTGACTCTGGCTGTGGTGTCCCAGCAGGCACTGAATCCTGACTGCCCAGCTCAGCCTCGCCGCAGAGAAGCAGGCTCAGACAAAGCCAGGCTCTCCTCAAACACTGTTTGCCGTGTCATGAGACTGCTGGGGCTCAGCCTTCCTGGAAAAGGGCGCAGTCTTGGCATTGGCTGGCGTGGTGTGTGCCTGTGTGTGTGTGTGTGTGTTGGCAGGTGCTGAGCCTGCAGGTGTCCCCCATGCTGCAGCCAGGCAGGTTTTGCTGGCTGCAGTCTCACCAGAAACAGCACTAGGAGGATTTGACACTTGGAGCTGTCTGTGGTTGTTTTCCCAGGCATCTCCTGTGGAGCACTCAGTGTGACCTTCAGTGTAGAGCAAATGCTTGGGTACCAAGGGTTTGGGAACAGCTCAGGGACACCTCTGTGCCCCTCTGTTCTGTGCCAGCTCCCACAGAAACTCCTCTGAAACATCCTGCAGCACCTGTGATGAGTGCTATTTAGAGCTGTGTAAGGCACCATGGTTGAGCCTGGAAAAGATAATGAAAGAGAAGGACCAGCTGCAAGTGCCCCTGTCCCCATAGTGTTGGGGCTTTGCACATGCAGGGCAGCCCAGCCAGATGAGGGGCTGTGTCTGCACTCTGGCAAGGGGTGAAGCCTGACCCAGCACAGCCCACAGCATGCTGGTGCTTCTAAACCTTTTATTGCAAGCTGCAAGAGCCTGAGGTGCATTTATATTTGATTTATATTCTTTACTTCTGTAAACAGGGGCACCTGATGCTTTATAACTTAAAGGAAAGGACTGCCACTGCTTGGATCCAAAAGGCTCAACAGTTTCCTTAAGAACAAACAGGAGATAATGTCACATCCTTCTCTACACCTCTACTTGCTTTTAGACCTGTGTAAAAGGACCTTTCATTTTTGCAATCCTGTGCTTATTGCAGAAAATACCCCAACTGAGAAACCAGATGTAGGCCTGTGTAAGGGAAGCCCCAGCTGCCCAAACTGCTGGAGAGGCACATGGCTATGGGTGCCTAGAAGCAAACCTGGCCCTGCCTTGGAGTGAAGGAGGGATGTCTGAGTATGTTGAGCTGTGGAGGTGAAAAGTGCTTTGGCTTTTAACAGCAGAAAATAGCTTGTTGACACCAAGCCCAAATGGCAAGTAAAGGAGCTCTGGGGTTCTGAGTCCCTGCAGAACTCCTGTAATCAAATTTCAAATTGTGGTCATGGCAAACCCAGCATGCAAATACAGAATAATTTTATTACTTTGTGCTGAGAAGGTCATCAACTCATGCCTATAAATCCTGAGTATTTGCTTACGTAATTTATTTTTGTTTTCCTTTGGGATTCTTTAGCCTTGTCCTGACTTCACTGTCATTTGGACCAGCTGTACTTTGTAATGCAGTGAACTTTGGTTTATCACCATGTTTTACAGTCTGGCAGTTTTACAGCTTTCAGAGAAATGTAGTTACATAAAATGGCTGTGCTTTCTTGCCTAGCTAAAGCATAGCCACTGTCCCTCAAAATTTCAGCTAGTTTTGGTTCTGTTTAAAACTGGATTAATAAGGTGCTATTTCTTTGATCCCAGCACTTGTTTCTGCCTTCATCTGCCAGTTCTGCTGTTGCTCTTCAGCAACAAATAATTCCTGTTCCTACACCACCAAATCCAAAATTAGTACTTGCTAATCCATTAAGTCATGGCTAATGACATCAATGGGAGGTAAAAATAATCCAGAAATTATCAATGTATCCCAAGAATATGCCTCTCAGGCTTCTGATTTTGTGAAATAAGTCTTACAGTTTGTTCTGATTACATTATCTGTAAAGAAAAAAGCTGAAACTGTCTCCCTTGATGCTGCTTCCTCTGCTGAGTGTGTGACTTCCTGTGGCAGGCTGTGGTCAGCCCCTGCACCTGGCCTCCTTCAGTGTTGCAGATCTCTTCTCTTGCCTCCTTTTTAATTTACATTTTCTGCCCCAGTGGCAAAGCTACACCTCTGTATGGAGGTTATGACCTCTAGGAGTGGTGAGGGCAGAGTTAGACCCATCTCTCTCTGTTAACTTTCAAAAAGACCCATCTGTGTACCTGCAACTGTAGCTGAAACACACTGAGGCAGGGGTTGGAAATGTTCTGGTACATTGTGCTAGGCCGTGGCAGGAAGCTGGCTGGGGGAGAAACCCAAATGCTGTCATGTGAACTGATTGCAAAAGGCACGAGACTACAGACCAAAACTACGAGTCTTGTTTCCTCCTGCACAAGGTGTGTGGTACTGTTTTTGTGTTGGTGACTCAAGTGGGCCAAATCTGGAAGTTCAGGGAGATCACAGAGAGCCCAGACTGGAGTTTGCTCATCATGAGAGCAATAAAGAAACTCTGTTCAAAGGTACCTCCACAGTGGTATCTGGGTGTCCAATTATAGTAGCCAGCTTTCCAAAGTCTCACCCTGAAGTTTTATCAGTGTGTTTTGAAAATAACACTGCAAATATCCAGTTACTTGGAAACACTGATGGGCTTTCATGTGGAAAGCTACCGTGTCTCTCACGTTTTTCCCTGTGTGGAGGAAAGTTTCTAGTAGGAATTCCAGGGATTCATGTCTTATCCCTGCACAGTGGGTTCCTGGGAGGTGATTGTGAAGATGTAAACCCACCTCATCATACTGTACAGCAAACTTTCAGTAGAGGATGGTGCCTGGTTTTGTCTTACCAAAGCATGTTATTTTTAGTCTGTTTTAGTGGTGAAAGGAAATAGTTCAAGAAAACGGAGGTTCCTTTTTCCTTTGAGTAGGTGTGACCATCTGACACCTGCTATATCAACAATTGAAATACGCAAAGTTTGGAACAAAATAAAGAGAACTATTTACCTGAGAGCAGTTTCTGAACAGGGTGTTTGTTTTCCATCCTCACAAGCAAATTATCCCCTGGGGCGTTTTGTTTCTTGCTTTGGCCTGAAGCAAATCTCTGAAATGAAACCGAAACTGGTTTGAAGATGGAATTTCTTCCCCCTCAGTCACTATTTTCAATTGAGGTGTGTACCTGTGCTTTATTCTGTTATCATACACAGAGTTTCTGATCACAGAAAAAGTCAGAGCTCGGCAGGGCAAGGCCTGAGGGTGGAGAGAGGTGCATTTCCCACGGCTGCACTGTGTTGGGCTGTGCTCCTGCCCCAGAGCCACATCCACCATCCTCAGCCTCACACCCTCTCCTCACAAGCTCCCTGTGGGGACAAGCCTGAGCTCCTGATGGGTACTGAAGCCCTCCATCAAGGCTGTATTTCCCCAAAAACGTCTGGACAGCAAAAAAAGTTAGCCAGGTCTTGGTGAGAGAAAGATGGTGAAGTTAGAGCCTGCTTTGAGTTTCCAGCAAGATTAAACATTAGCAGCAGGCTCGGTGCTGCTTTGCTGCTTGGTTTCAGACAACAGCTGAGACCTTCCTTTAAATTGCACCCACTTCTCTGACACCTGAGGTTAAAAAAATAAAATAAAATTAAGCAATCCTGCCCAGGCAAGCAAAACAACCGGGCACAGCCGAGTGTGTTGCGTGAGGTGTATTATTTAAATGCGCAGGTTTGGTCCCTCGGCCCGTCCGTCCGTGTGAGGGCCCGGAGCTCAGCTCAGCTTCCGCTCCCCGTGTGAGGGCCGCGGAGGGAGAGCTCAGGGAGCGAGCGCTGTGGAGAGGAAGCTTGAGCAAGCCGAAGGAAATAAAGCTCCTGGTCAGCTCAAAGAAAGGAGGCACGACACACACCCTTGGGCTGCCCTCCAGCCCGAGGCAGCGCTGCCTGGCGGGGATTCAGGCCGAGCTTTCCCGAGTCCCGCTCCGTACGGAGCTGGTGTCTGCCCTGAGCTGACACCTCGGCTCCCCGGGCCGGGCTCCAGGACGGCGACTCTCCCAAGGCAAAACACCGAGCAGGAATGCAGTAAAGCCCCCATGTGCTTTTTCACAAGAAAAGTTTGCATTGGCTTTTTGAATTACATCGACATCGAAGGCTCTGGACAAGAAGAGGGGAGGGGGAGGGGTTGTTTTTCTCACATATAATTTGTTTTAACTTATGTAGTCAAAAAAAGCCTCCTTCCACTATGTCGTCGCTATGGCTACGGCTCGGATCATTGTGCAGGAGCCTGTGAACAGGAAAAGGCCAAGCGGAGAGGGGGCGGCGAGCCCGGCGCTCCTCTGCACGGTCCTGACGCATCCTCCGGCCGCCAGTCTGTCCAAGGCCACCCTTCTGTCCCCACCCCATGGGAATGAGGAAACTCTGCCATTGCGAAACGTCCCGCTGGCTGGCTCAGCCTGAGGAGATCTTCCCGGGGCACGGGTTTGAGAGGGAGAGCGAGGAGGAGCTTTGTGCCTCGGCTGCCTGGAGATGTTATCAGCGCTGTAACACTCGCTGCCTGACTCTTGCCCGGAGGCAGGCTCGCTGCAGCCGGGCACGGCGCAGCGCTGGCAGAGCACGCTCCAGCCCTGGGCCTCTGCTGCCATGGCTCCCACAGGTGGGACACCAGCTGGTGTGGCTCAGCCCCCACCACAGGCTGGCTCTCAGCTTCGCCGTGTGGCTTTGTGGTCCTGGAACCGAGGAAAGTCACAGCAGGTGAGGTTTCTCCAGCACCTAAAGCCACAGAAAACACTCTGCTGCATGTCTCAGTTGTAGTTCCAGAGGCAATTTGGTCCTCCTGTAGCTTGAGGAAAAGTTACTGAGGGAATTTAAAATTGGTCTGTTCTTGACCCACGGCATTACCACATCACTGTTGGAGACTCTTACCAAAACTGTGAGAATTCTTCTGCTGGTTTTAAAAACCCTGCCTCTGACTAGGATCTCAGCAAAAGTCGTATCTGAAAGGTTGGTCCTTGCATTTCCTTTCAGGTGTGAATGTTTAAAATTATCCCCACTGGCTAGAAAACGTCTTCTCATTTAGCACTTGTTTTCTGTGACTGCCTGAGACTCCATTCCATCAGAATTCATTTAGAAAATGCAATAGTAAGCCACATTGGCAGAAGATGAACAAGATATGATAAACAATTTTAAATTGATTGAAAATTTGACTAAGCTGCTTACTTTTCTAATTATGATGCCTAATTAGTTAGCTTGTTCCATTCAGTCATGCAGCTTTGATAGCTTTATTGTGCTCCAGAAGTCTGGGGCCTGAGATTTAAGCTGGCCTGTCCTAGATATCTAATGAACTGTTAATTTCAAAATAAAACCACTCTTAAACTACTCTACTAGCAATCACCTTCTGGTCTGATAAATGGAGCCAGAAGCACAAGCTTAAAATAACTTCAAAACAGATTCCACTAGGACTGAGATGCAGGAGATGAGATGAGGTTAATGTAGCTCACAGAGTAACCAGTGAAGTTACTACCTCTTCACCAAGGAGAAGACACAACACCCTGATGCTCAGTGAGAACTGCTTGAGACCCTCTCCTCTTTCCCATTCTGCCTCCATCACCAGCTCTTGGGCTGGTTCCTTGGCTATGCTTGTTCTCCCTTCTTTTGACCTACTGAATTCCAGTAGAGAACAGAGTAGCAGCAAGGGTAGGGAGGTTTGTAACCTGGCATTTAATCTTCGGCCAAGCGAGAAACAGATTTCCACTCCCTTTGGGTAGGAGAGGGATTGAGCCTCGGGCTGCTGTGTGTGGTGTGAAGGCTGCCACAGCAGCTGAGGTGCTGCACACTGGGGTAGTCCTGGAAAGGGATGTTTCTTATGCAGAACCTGACCTGCTCAATCAAGGTAATTTTTGTGACAGATTCCATTTTCAGTCCAGCTGGAGTTAGTCCAGATAAGCCCTGGAACCATATCACAGGACCATAGAATGGTTTGGGTTAGAAGGGACCTCACAGGGCATGTCCTTCCAAGCTTCTCCATGGTCAGGGATGTCACCCACTAGACCACATTGCTCAAATCCAGCTTGGCCTTGAATGCTTCCAGGACTGAGACATCCATAACTCTGAGCAACCCATTCCAGTGCCTCACCACCCTCACAGTAAACATTTCTTCTTACTAGCTAGCCTAAACCTGCCCTCCTACAGCTTAAAGCCCTCTTGCCCCTGTGAAAGGTCCCTCTCGAGCTTTCCCCTTTAGGTACTGGAAAGCTGCTGGGTCTCCCTGGAGCCTTCTCTTTTCCAGGCTGAGCAGCTCCAGCTCTTTCAGTCTGTGTTCATGGGAGAGGTGCTCCAGCTCTCTGATCATCTTCATGGCCTCCTCTGGATTCACTCCAGCAGGTCCACATCCTTCTGACGTTGGGGACCCCAGGGCTGGATGCTGCACTCTGGGTGGGTCTCACCAGAGGGGAGCAGAGGAGCAGAGCCCCTTCCCCTGACCAGCTGCCCACAGGGCTTTGGATGAAGCCCAGGACATGGATTGTTTTCTGGGCTGCAAGTGCACATTGCCAAGACAATGTTGAGCTTCTTGTCCACCAATGCCCCCAAGGAAGAGCTACCTTCTGCTCTCCTCCAAGAGCGCCTCTATTTTTTATTAGTGTTCTCACTCTTGAAGCAACAGCTGACAGCCAAACCTCACACCTAGGCAGAGCTGGCACACTGCTGGCTACACATCAGCTAAAACCAAAAACAAAACAGAAAATAAGAACAGTTTCATGCACAGCTCTCTGTTGGGCCTGGGCAGAGCAATACCTTATTCTTAAAATTAGTGCAGCATTTCCCACGGCTGAAGCAGCCACTGCCCACTACTCTCCAGGATGAGGAAACATCTTCCATGTGACACATGATTTATGCAGTGAGCAACAGGTTTAAAACCTTGTTTTATTTAAACCAGTTTATGTTACAAGGCAGCTAAGTCTCTTCCCTTCTTTGAAGTGAAAGCAATGCTGGCCAAAAAAAGCCTTTTATTGCAGGGTTACCAGAGAGCAAAAGGAGGGCAGCACAAAGTTTGCAAGCATCCACTTTTGTCATCAGCTTATGAGATGTGCAAACACAGTACTGCAAAGTTGTTAATTTGTTTCAAAGACAACTAAAAAATTGATGAGCAGCATTGTTTTCACTTTCTACTGTATAAAGGCTGAAAAAAGAGGGCTGGTTTCCTACTGCTTAACACAGCACTTAGAGCTCAGCACAGCACTGAGGCTCAAAGGAAATGCTGAACCTGATCTAAAATCATGATCAGAAACACATTGCACCTGAATCATATAATTGAGCTGTAGATATACTTTCATTTCACATGACCAGTCAGAACCAATTTTTTGTTACTCAGGCCTTGAAACCACACCCGGATGGATCTTTCCCTTCAAGGCTGTGCCCTTCCAGCTGAGGTGCTCTGCAGGTAAGTGGAAGTCCCAAGCTCTGGACTTTCTGGGTCAGCTGTCCAGACAGCAGCAACCTCATTTAGGGACTCCAATCAATTGTACCTAAAAATATAGATCACAAGGCAGGATGCCCTGCACCACCAGCTGCCACAGGCACACAAGTGCCCTTTTATTATCCCACTGGGACCATGGTAAATCATTTAACTTGTGAGAAGGCTGACACCAAGCCAGTCTTTTGTTAATCTGTGTGTTTTTTGATGGAAAACTTTATATGAGAATTGAAGTCAAAACTACTGCCATGAAGTGAAAACACTATTTTATTTTTATAAAAGGCAATAATTAAAACAAACCCTACCAGTGTGTACATTGTACACATTTGAATGACACTTACAAGAATGAAGTCTCCATATACAGGGATTACAAGCCCACACTGGTAAAGGATGCAACACAAGCACATACTGAACTTCACAGATGCCTCAGCTCCAGAACACAGTACCATTACTCTATAATCACACCTGCACTGTCATTATTAGCATCCACACTACTTTATTCCACTACAAACTGTACATAGACAGAAAGCAAGGAGTTTATTCAGAGAGCACATATATTCACAGAAAACATTTATTTGCTGGAATAATCTCTCACTCTTCTGCTGCCATCTTCAAGAGATACTTCTTGTCAATCTTGAAGAGCCTCCAGCCCTCCTCGGTGGACAGATCCGAGGCGCCCCTTCTCTTGTAGAACCTGATGGAGGGTTCATTCCACTCGGCCACGAGGAAGTGCATGCTGCTGCAGCGGCACTTCACAGCCACCTGCAAACCAATGCCACACGGTCACAGTGCCCAGGGACAGCCCCAGTGACAACCAGCCACATTACTCACAACTGCACACCACCACAAGTCACTGAGTTCATGCCAGCAGCCACTGCAGCATTTCTCACAGTTTACCAGACTCTAGGCAATGTGTTAAGCTGTCTAGAGTCCTGCCACCTCCTTTAGTTCTTGTCTAGACTTAGCACTTAGACATACCTGACTCAAGTTCTTCAGAATTTCTGACCCAATACCAAGTCCTAAAAAAAACCAAAAAACAAGAAGCTTAAGTTTTAAATCTACAGAAGCCCTATGGGTAGTAACTCATCTAATTCTGCAATAGGTACCTCTGTACTCAGCCATCACATAAAAATCTTCTAGGTACAGCAGTTTTCCAATCCATGGATCATAAGTGAAGTAATACATGGCAAAGCCCACAACGCATGTTTCTGAAACAAAGGGTGTAACTTCAGCCAGAGAGAATTTACAAGGTAAAAATACTAAGTTTTACATGCATGTTTAAACATACAGATTCTCTGAGACATGCAGACATTTGATACTAGGTTACAATTAAAAATAAAGTTTGCAAATAAGCACACAATTGAAAACACAAGTTCTGACAAATTTGGATCAGCCTAATAAAAAAAAAGATTACTCAAAATCCTCAAAAGCACTGTCATAGTAAGTGCAAACATGGCCTTTTTCTACAAAATAATGCACACTCTACTGATTCATTTCCAGTCTGGAAGACAAGTAAATATTTTACACAGCACCTCACAATCTAGATAATTGCCCCAGCTCTTCTCCCTTAGGAATCATTTGTCAAACCCTGATCCTTCCATGTATATTCCTCAGTAACTACTGTTCCAGAAGGCCTATTTACAGGCCACCTTTACAGCAGCATTTCAAGCGCTTCCACTGAGCATCACACTGTTTTCTTTACCTTCAGCACCAGGAAGTCAAGATAAGTAAAGTTGCAGCTTCAATTTTAACTCTGTGGGCTCAAGAGAGAAGAGAAACCAACTCTTCCAACAAGCGCCCACTTGGACATAAACCCTGAGTATTTTAACTACATCTGCCATAACACTCTGCACATACTCTAAGAGAAGCGTGCAAACAGGTTTCTGCCATCTACTGTGTCTTTGGTAAAGGTTTGGGAATAGCACTTGTCCCTGTAGGCCTTACCTCATATTATGATCATCTACTTTATTGTGTAACGGATCTTTTAGTTACCTCCCCGCCCATCCATGTACACAGAAGGGCCATGTACATGGCGAAGCTAGAGACTGTAACCTGAAGATTGGGGACAAATTAAAGAAAAAAATGTGATTCAACAGAATTACATAAAGGTAAGTCAGGGTCAAACAAGAAAAGCCATTTAATAATCGGAGTCAAGCACATTATGTTATACCTGATCTCCCATGCTTCCAGGATTAGCAACCACTTCAGCAGAGTATCACTATACATTATTGAATTTTAGCAGTTAACCTAGTCCTCCTACCCCAGTCCATTGGTGGAACATCATCTACAATCATTAATATTAAGCAAATGATGCTTGTGTATTTAGCGTCCAAAAGTAAGTATCAGGAAGCCTCACCTTCAGACGACCACTGGTCTTTAGGCACTTCTGCAACCAGACAGTGGTAGAAAGGGTGCTCGCCAAAACCATCCTCAAGCAGCTCTAGAAAAGCAGAATACACAGGCACCTGAGCCACAGGCGCTATCATTCGGCCGCCAGCCGGGTGGCCTCACTCCTGCACCCTCCCTACCTTTCTCAGTTAGCACCACCTGGTCCTCCATGTCCTCGTATTTCGCCAGTTCCTGGAAGAGAAGGAGGATGTGAGCGGCCTCTCCCCACCCCCCGTCCCTTCCGCAACAGCTCGTTTTGTTTTGTTCCGGCACCGGGCAGCGCTGCCCCCCCCGCCGCGCATTCCGCCCGCACCTTGATCAGTCGCAGCAGCTCGGGACAGTCCTCGGGACGCGCGGCGCGGATGCTGAACGAGGCCATTTTCGGCGACGCTTCCCCCTGCGGCCCCCTCGGCTGACGAGTCCCCGGTGTGTGAACAGGAGGAGCAGCTGTTTCTTCATTCGTGTCCCGGGCGCGGCGGCCACCTGCGGTCAGTCAGGCTGCGAGCATGTCCCGGCGGCGTTCGGCTGCTGGCGGTCCCGGCTCGCTACCGCTGCTTCCCCGGCTCGGAGAGTGCAAGCTCGAGTTTCGGCCGCCGCATTTAAAGACGTCCTCGCCCCGCCTTCCCCACCACCAGCCAATAGGAGCGCCCGCGGTGCTCGCCCTCAGCCAATGGCCGCGCCCCTCCCCGGAATGCTGCCCGGGCCTGCCAGCAACAGCTGCGGCCGTCTTGTGACTCGCCCTCCCCCCCTCCCTGCTCCGTGCGCGGCGCCCCCTGGCGAAGCTGGGCGGCGCCGCAGGCGAGACCCCGGCGGCTCTCCGTGGGCGGCGGGACCGGTCCTCGGGCCCCCCGGCACCGCCGGCCCTGCTTCTCCCGGCACCGCCGGCCCTGCTTCTCCCGGCACCGGCTGCCGCGGGACCCCGAGAACTGAGCCCGACAGTGCCCTCAGCTCAGGGCTCTCCCTGCGCGGGCGCTGTCTAAGGGCCGTGGCGCCGCCCTGGCCGCAGAGCGCGGGGCGGGTTTGGGGCAGTTCGTGCACCGCTATGGGCAGAGAGGGAAAAGAGCCTCGGTGTTTGCGGGAGACGCGGAGCAGCGATCCGCATCCAAGCCGGGGCGCGGGGGAGCGTGTCTAGCACCCAGGTACGCCCCCGGGCAGGAGCGGCCTTACGGAGAAAGGTTCCAACCACTGAAGTTTAACCTTGGGACTGGGATGTTTCCCAGGCTGGAAACCGTCCCACCGTAACCCGCCTGACTGGAGGGGAAGGGGCTGGGCTAGGAGAAGCGCAAAGCAGGGGGATCTGCCAGGAGTCTGCCGTAAGGGAGGCTCCGACGCCATCCCAATGGAGGTATGGATGTCACTGAGGAGAAAGGTGGGCGTGATGAGGAAAATTCCATCTGAGTAGACTCAACAACATGACTTTGGAGTATGAGAGGATGGAGGAATTATCCTGAGCCCTGTGCTACCTCTGGATATTACCTAGAGATACTGCTGGATGCTGAGGAATGAGCTGGATCATGATATCAATGACCGTGGGGTCCGCGGACCTCCAGCTGGGCCATGCAGAGAAGTGCAACTCTTTGCAATATGTGTGGTTTTCTTTTCACCCTCTTCTATTAGCTGTGCCACTATTAGCTATTCTTAGATATTGTAAAGGAGCTCTTTATCTTTAATTTAGCTTAATTTGACTTGTTTTAAGAGTGGTTTGGGATATGGGAAGACATTAAGTTAAATCATGCTGTGACTCTCACAACACCCCCCCATTTTTTCATGTATCCAACAAGCTACAAGGTTGGCCCTCACTTAGACAGAGGGACCAGCATGGAACACGATACTGCAAGAGGATTGTATAAAGAAGTGTGTATAAAGTGTGTATTCGTGGGGCTGGTGCTAGCACACAGTGGAAAGTGCCTGAAGGCCTGGGAGAGTAATTTAGCATTTATGCAAACACCCTAACTGGCTTGCTTTACCCTCTACTGGAGCAAGAACAGAGATGCCCAAAGAACAGAAGTGTTTCCATATCACTAAGCAATCACCAGTGGCTAGTTAAAATTTATTTCATGAGTGAGTCTGGAAATCCCTCAGGACAGGGTGTTTAGTAGGGAGACTCAATCTGAATAAACTACCAAAGAACAGACTCAGCTTAACAACATACCTTTAACGAATACAGATATTTTCATTCCCTAGAAATGATTAGACTGGAATCAGAAATCGGAAATACTGTTTCTGTGAGAGACAACAGCCTTTGTGTTGTCTCAACTCTCTTTGTTTTGCATTTCACAATGAGGAAGTCACACTATCAGGAAACCTACTGCTGTGTAAGAACACAAAGTGCCTGGTTTCTTTCTTCTCAAGTCAGAAAAGTCACATGATTTAGAAGTTGAAGTCTCAGCAAAAAAAGACCCAAACATTTTCTCCCTTGACTGTTTTTGAAAGTCCTGCTTTAATGTGCTCGGAAATATGCTGATATTGTGTTGCTCAAGATAATACAGTTAATTTGATTTAGCTTTCAAATTCACAAGGCAGAAGGAAAAAATATTAAAAAAAATTCATGATGTGTCAAAAAGTTTCATTAAACAATAGGAAATGCATAGAATTTAGTGAAAAAAAAATAAAAATAGCTAATTAAGGTATCTAGATCTCAGAGACTATAGTACAATTACTTAGTTATTTATTATTAGGGGAATTTTCCCAGAATAAGTAAGTTTAATAAGAATGGTAAGAATATTTTACAAAAAGGTTCCCAAAGAACTCAGTTTGTGAATTAATCAGACTGATTGGGCATGTGTTTTACAGCTTCTTCCTTTTGTCTCTGGTCTGTTTATCTTTGAGCAGGTTTCATGTCATCTTGACATAGCTGAGGCCAATGATGAAATCTTTAATGACCTGCACAGGGCTTGGATTTTATCCTTCAGTGATCACAGCCTGCTATCTGCCCTTCTCTCCAAGGAATGAGTAGTGGCAAGTCTCCTGAAAAGGATCAACATTTTTTTTAAATTGTTCAAATATGTGTACTGGCAGGTGGCTAGCAAATGTGTTTAAGGTAAACCAATGTTGAAATAATCTGTTATAATGAAATATGCATTGAAGTCTGGGTTAGCTCTTCTGTACCAGCCAGCAGCTGCTTCCATGCAGAACCTGCTGACTGTGAATCCATCTGCATTTCCAAGAGGGTTGGACTTTGGTGTTTGAGATGATAAAATAGAACTATCTGAAATGTGCATAATTCCTATTATTCTTACTGTGTCTTTTCCCTAAATATTACTCATAAGAGGAACAGAAAAATGTGCGCAAAATAGCAAGCGGCACTTTCTTTTTTAGCATGCAACAGGAACTTTTATAAACAGCTGTTAATAAAAGTACGGGGAGTGTTATGTGGTGACTGAGGCAAGTTCTCCCCACATCCTGCCTGGAGATGGAGGGCTTTTCTAGTCTGAAGATACAGGAAACAGCCAAGCCAGTCCCCCCAGATCCTTTCACAGCAATGCAACTGAACACTTTATTCAGAGAGTTATGGGACGCCATCTGCACTTGTATCAAAAGCATGTTTTTATTTGCATCTAAATTTTCTAATGTTCTCTTTCCTTGGAGGAGGGACAGAAAAGCTCAAAGTAGGCACCAGCTTTCTTTCTTTACTGTTCAACTAATCAAACTCTCTTCCCCTGTTCTAATTTTTGATTTCCTCCTTTGGTAGGAAGATTCCCTGCATTCCTGTATGGATGCCTCTCTCATGCCTCAGAGGTTCTCTGTAATAAATAAGAGGAGAAGGAGAAAAACTCCTTGTTCCACATTAAAATGTAGTGAATTAACGATTTTTGATTGTGCTAATAAATTTTTTCCAAGTATTTCAATCCAAGTTGTATGTCCTGTCAAATCTCTGGAGCAACATATAGAAAGTGCAATTAATATTCAGTATTGACCTATAATTTTTCATGAGTTTGGACATTTGGGATTCTCTCATCATTTTCCACTGGTCGTTTTTTTCCTAATCCTTAGACCTTGTGTTGATATTTATGAGTTCACAATTACTTCTGATGTTTTATTCAAGCCATTTAAAATTAAAGTTTATCAGCACTAAGCTGTACATGGAAAAAAAATCTTTCAGAATAGTACAGATACTAAATAAATACTGCATGAGCAATGCTCAGAATTCAGGGCAAATGCAAAATTAACAGTTTCATGTGATAAAGCTACATGAATTTTCATATGCTGGCAATAAAAGTACCATAATTTTTCTTCATTATCTTTGAAAACATATCTTAGATCATTAGAACCCTATTCCTGTAAGTTAATTCATCTTATCTGCCATTTGTAATTATGGAATTTAATGAATTTGGGATTTAGACATAACTAATTATCTGCCTGAATCCAAAAATCATCTATGCCATGTACAAATGATTTGGGGTATAAAAGTTATAGAAATAAATGTTGGGAAAGAATCCAGCCAGGCCTCAGTTTTGGAGAGGGTAGAAGTATTGTATCTGGATACAGTAGAAGTCCCTTTGGCTCTGATTCTGCAGTGTACTTAAATTAGGGGGAAATATCTTAGGCTTTAAAAAGAAACCTATGAAATCTATTTTTTTCCTTATAACTAAGGGGGGGGGTTGCACAATGAGAAGGTGTTTTTATTATGTATCACAGTCACAGTTTTGTCTTTGGCACAGTTTTCTGCACTGCCTAGAGGTGATTCTTTCATGGCAGCTTGATTTTTGACCTTTCAGCATGCATGCATACCAGGCTTCCACATTTTTTTTTCCCACGACCAGATGAGTGAGAAGCTTTGCAACAGCGCCCTCAGCTTTTTTCACGGAATCACAGAATGGTTTCCGTCGGAAGGGACTTTAAAGACCATCTAGTTTTCAGGTGTTACCCTTACATGTAATGAATACTCTGGTTAATGTCCTTTGTGTTTGCCAGAACATGTTTTCTCATATCCTCCTCCAATCTCGCTGGTCATTTGCTAAGTCTTCAGCAAGGTGTGCTTAGCACCTTCATTGCTGCATACACTGTTCTGCTGGCAAGCTGAAATGGCCAGTGAGAACCACAAACATTGTGGCTGGTGTGGAAGCCACGGGCTGCACGGACACGTGTATAGATCCCAGTCCTGGGGAGGTGCAGCCAGGATTATGGAACTGCTCTGGTCCTTATGGGCTCTGGGGTGTCATGGCCCAGAGCCAGGGCTGCCCCTCTCACACACCCCAGTGCAGGCCCTGTGTCATCGCTGCTCTGAGTTTCTCCAGCTCCCAGGAATTTAAAAAAAAATAAATCTGATTAATTGAATTTGTTGATTATTTGCCAGTGCAAAGCACACAGTTTATTTAACACAGCTCTAGTTTCACAAAATCAATTATGTTGGAAAAGACCTGAGATTATCGAGTCCAACCTGTGACCGCACACGAACGTGTCAACCAGATCACGGCACTGAGTGCCACACCCAGTCTTTTTCTTAAACACTTCTAGGGACGGTGACTCCAGCAACCTCCCTGGGCAGTTCATTCCAAAGTCTAAACACCCTTTCCGTGAAGAAATTGCTCTGCCTAATGTCCAACCTAAATCTCCCCTGGTGCAGGATAAGACTATGTCCTCTCGCCCTGTCGCTGGTTGCCTGGGAGAAGAGGCTGACCCCCACCTGGCTACACCCTCCTTTCAGGGAATTGCACAGAGTTAATAACGTCACTCTTCAAGATTTTAAACCTCTTCTCCTTAGGAAATTCCGAGCCTCTCAGTTACCTTCCCTAGCAGTGCCACCAAGTGACGGGCCGGGGCAGGAGGCCGTGTTCCCCACGGCCGTGTGACGGCTTGGGGCGCGCCTCAGGCTCCGGGCACCGCGCCCAGCTGAGCGCCGCCAGCCCGCCTTCCTCACGGCACAGTGAAAAAACGGAGCATTAAAAAGAAAAAATAACGATGTTTATTAAGAGCGAGTCCCGGCAGGGCCCGCCCGCTCTGCCGGGCCCGCCCGACGACTAACGGTGTCCTGCCCCAACCTCCGCCCCGGGGAGCGGCCGCGCTGCCACGGGGACACGGGGCAGGCCGGGGCCGGCGGTGCCACCCGGGGATCCCGGCGGAGCGAGCGCTTCCAGCTGCGGCCGGCCCTGAGCCCTTTCTGTGCGCGGCGAGCCGGGAGTGGCCGGTGCGGGAGGACCGTGTGGCTGCGGCAGGCGCGGCCCCGCGGTGACAGCCCCGGCGAGCACCATGCTGCCCACCCGGTAAGGCGCGTCCTCCGGCGCGGGTGGGGAATGGCGGCCGGGGGAGATGGTGCTCCCGGCGGACCCAGGCCCGGGGCTGGGCAAGGAGGCCGTGCCCCGACCCTTGCTCCGCGGCCGAGACACGCTCCGCCATGAGGGGCTCGGGGCGCGGCCAGGGCGGGGCACCCCGAAACTTGAGCAGCGCCGCAGGCAGCGCGGCCTCGGGCGCGGCGCCTGGGCCGGGCTGGGGCAGCGGGCGGGCGTGAAGGGGCCCTGCGGGCTGCGGCTGTGCCGGGAGGGCGTTTGCTGGCCCTGCCGTGACACGCCGAGCCCAAGGGCTGCAGCACTCACAGAGGCGTTTCACATCGCCATCCACGTCATTCCTGTGCATACGGGACTCCGCTGCCTTCGGAGGTGTTTTGTTTTTTGTTTTTTTTTTTTTTTTTTTTTTTTTGTGTGTGTGTGTGTCTGTGTTCCCGTTTACTCTTTTAAGTCCTCCATGAGGACTTAACATCTGCAGACAGTGAGGGCTTGTGTGTACATGATACATATGTGTAGATAGTGTAGATTTGCATGAAGGGGGGAGAGAGAGAGATGTGTAAATGGCCTTGCTTTTCTGTTGGACCTGCCACCTTTCCTTTTTTGAGGTGGAACCTTAGTCCCAAAGGAAGAAAGTTAAAGGACCAGCAATCCATATTCCTTGTCAGGATGATGCTGTGAACTGTCACAAGGGGATTTACACACCCTCTGTGTGTTTTTGTGTTAGCACAGTTATGCTTGCCTAGAGGAGTAGTGCTGGCTAGTTACCTTGTAGAAAGAACACTTAGTGAATTGTGGGTGGATTACATTCTCTGAAGGGTTTCACGGTTGTTCCTTCTTGCTTAATGGCTAAGAGGTTTATATCCTGCACTTTAGGCTTTTTTGAATTGCTGCAGCACTAAGCCATGGAGGAGAAAACCAGGCTTAGCTGAATGGAACTGCTTGTGATACCTTGTGAAATCTTTTTTAGTATATTCCTCCTTCCACTGCTATGCATACCAGCCAAGTGCAGGAGAAGTGTATGTTTAGGGTCATGGATGATTTCCTGGAGGCACATGGACCCCATCTGTGTTAAGATGCTACAGGGTAGAAGCTGCTGTTGAGTCTAAGTTGGTTGTCTTGGGGCATCTGAGTAGTCAGTGAAGAAAGCAATTACTGACAGTGAAGCATTCTTCTTTCTCGTTTATAGATAACAAAAGGTATCAGTTGGAATTTCAACTGTCTTGGAACTGTTGCACTGATAGTATCTAGTTCTAAAAATCAAGCTGAAAATAAGGACTGGTGTTTCTGAAACCACCAGAATAATTCCAAAATTAAATCCTAAATTCTTTTTGTGGGATTATTTTTAATGACACAAAATTCTTCTGCTCTGCCTATAGGTTGTGCATCATGAGGAAGCTTCCTTCTGTTCTGGCTAGGACACTCACTTTTGGGACCAGTGCCTCCCCAGGGCTTCCTGACATGTCTGAAGGTAAGGTAGATGGCTGTGCTCTGGAAGATTTCATGATGTTACTGAGGAGTTTATTTTTCCAGGTGATGTCCCTCCATGTATTAGTATGGTTTGGATAATGAATGTGCCCTTGTCTGTTAGCTCATAGTAGTAGTGTTCAGGAAGCAGCAGACAATCACTGGATGTTTGGAGGTGGATGGCACAAATATCCATAATCATTGAAACTGCAGATTTAGAGGCTCCTCTGGTTCTTCAGCCTTGGCAGAGCTTGGTTCTTTTCTGGCAGCATAACTGCTGCTCAGCTTGGGTCTTGATAGAAAGCCCATGTAGTGCAGATAGTTACAATGAGACTGGAGAGAATGACCAAGAAATAGGGAACTGAGAGGAAATAATGCTGTACAGAACTTTTAATCCGTCAATCCTGTCAATTTCACAAACTTGTAGAAATCCTTAAATCGGATCAGCAGCATTGCCTCATGAAATTGCTCTTGTCAATAGAGCTTTGTATTGAAAGGTTGTTTCAGTGCTCCAATAGTAATAAACCATAATGCTCCTGTTTCAGAAGCTTTTAAAAAAAATTTCTTGCATTCCAATCCCTTGTACTTTGAAAAGGGCAGGAGGAAAAAGGCTGGAGCCACTTACAAGTAATTCCTTCATGGAGTTCTGCTTATTTCTGAGATCTTCTTTTTTCCTTTGTTTTCTAAACAGAAGACACCAACAGTTACTGGTTATCCAATAAAAGAGAAAATGAGGGTTATTTGTTGTTAGAGAACTTATTTTCATTGTTGTTAATAAATGGCAATTTAGGAGGTTAAAGGAGTGAAGCAAAGATACATGATGTTGCATACTTGCAGCTTGCCCTGAGTGTTTATTTGAAGATTTGGAAATGATGACATCTAGAAGGCCAGTAAAAACAGTGAAACAGTGAGGTCATCCTGGTACATCCAAGGGGTACTAATATTTTGTGGACTACAATAACTGTAAATATTTGAGATTCTGTTTCAAAATTGTTCAAATTCAAAGTTTTGCTGATATGTAAACTATTCTAGTGTTGTGTAAACTATACCTTCAATTTGATATCCATGCTTTCACAAAACACCAAATACTTTTTCTTACTTGTTTTTCACATGCTTCCTTCTCACAATTTTGGGTTCCCATTGTGAATGCCCTCACTTCTTCCATGGCTCTCCCAAAGGCTACACAAAGCAGGACTTTGGAATTTTCCTCTGAAAAAACTCTCATCCCACTTCCTGAGAAATGCTACAGGTGGTCTTTCCAAAGTTAACACTGTTTGTCAACAGTACATGGTAGCCCTGAGTTTGAAGAACTGTTTGGGGTTACACTGCAAGCAGATGCCACACAGACTCAGACAGAGAACTGGAAAGCTGGCTTGAAAGGAAAGCACAAACTGAGTTGAAAACAAAAGGACACTGACTGTAAATCAGGCAAGGATAGATTGCCTGCAGTTACTAAAATTAAGGAACATCTGCCTAAGCAGAACAGAAGCAGGTAGAATAATCAGATAACTCCTTAGTAGGTGTAAATTGCATTGTTTCTTTTCACTGTTAATCTAACCTGTGTTTTGTACTCCACAGGACAGTCACCCATTCATGTGAATAATGGTGTGTTGTGGTAATTTGTACATATTAAAATATTTGCTATAACACTAAACTTACTCAGCTACTTTTTTTCCTTACTTTAGCATTGATGAAAAATGAGGTGCTGTTATTCTTCTCTGTTGCCTTGCTTAAAGCCTCTTTGCCTTTGGTGAATGGTCCTGGTCTTAATTGTGGCAGTGTTGCACTAAATCTCTGTCAGCACACTCTGTCTATGGTGCTGGATAAAACATTTCTAAGAGGCTTGTGGGTTACAAAATCTCTCACTGCAGCTGCTCCTGCAGTACTTGGCTTCATTTTAGACATTTGAATCTGTGTCCTTCACCTCAGTCAGAGCAAGCTCTGTACCAAATCTGGTGTTCTTCCTGAACCTGGATGCAGCTGGGGAGGCATCAGCACGAGGGGCATGGATCTCACTGGTAGAGGTGAATGCAGTGTCTTGTCCAGCTGCTCTCCTTGTGTCCTTTTCCACAGCACAGTGCAAATAAACTCAGACCCTGCTGCTGTGGCACTGGTGATCCACTGATGCCAGTTTAGGAGATACTGTGCAATATGCTATGTGAGCACTATGGAGAGGTCCCATTTGCTATAACTGTTTTACACACTTGAGACATTTTCCAGATAAGAAAAAAAAAGCTTATAGATTTTTGTTCTTAATTTTCTTACTTAAATTTCTGTTGTTACTTACTTAAATTTCTAATATCTAGAAGAGCAGGATAGTCTTCCCAGAAGGAAAAAAAGGAAAAAGTTAAAAGCCATGTACTTATGAACTGTAAAATGGACAGTTTTGTTGTTAAGCCAAATCTAGTATTAGTAATCTTCTAAACAACATTTAGAAACACTTTACATTTTGTCCCTTTTATTGTCAAGATAAACATTTTAATGTTTTCTTAGCCTGGAAAATATTTATTTTTATGCCTAAAACTGAAATCAGATGTATTAAATGGGACTAACAGCTTGTAGATATTCTTGCAGGTTTGGACCCGAGATTTTTTTTTCAGAGCTTTTTACCTCTTTAGAGATGAAAAGGAAGATGAGTTTAGTTTAAACAAAGAGAAAGTGCTGTTTATTCCCTGTCCATCCCAGCACAGTCTGCACACTGTTGAAAACTTGATGTTTTGTGTTCTAGAAGCTGTAACAGTGTTTCTGCTAACACTGTGTTGATCAAATGCATGCTATGGCAGCTTCACAGGTGGAGTATGAGTAACAAGACAGTAATACCTATTCTGTAAGCCTGCTGCTGCTTAAGGAAAAAGGAATCAGACCTTCCCTGTTTTCAAAAGAAGTCAACTCTCAAGATTTTCAGTCAGGTTCTCTCCTTGAAATTTTTTTTGTTCTTAGAATTAGTAGTAGAAGTCTTCTAATTTCAAAACATGTTTTTAGCCTAATTTTCTAAAGAAATGAGGTCTAAGCAATCTGTTTCTTTGTCTTTGTCTGCCTATCTTCTTGTCTTCCTCATCTTCCAGAACCTTTTGTTGATGTCAACCAAAATAGATGAGCCACCAGTCTCAAAGAGAAACATATTTCCACAAATTTTGTGAGAATTGGCTTCCAAATGAGAGATTTGTTAGGGTGCCAGAGCTGGTGCTGGAGTCAGGCGTGGACACTGGTGTTTGCTGGCTGTTGGTGAGTCACTGGATCCATGTGCTGGCTGCAGTCATTCCCTTGCCTGCCTCTGGCTCAGGCTGGTGCTTCTCTGGCAGGCAGGCAGAGCAGAAACAGGCTGGGAGTGCAGGGACAGGGGTTGAGGGTGCTGCAGGGAAGGAGCAGGGAAGGGGAGCTTTGGGGTACAGCACTAGTGGTGGTGTGGGGGCACTTGGGCAGAAGCTGAAGTGACTGAGGAGGAGGGCAGCAGAGCTGAGTGGATCTGACTGAGAGAGTGGAATGTGATTTAAATCCTAGGAATTCAGCTAGGCTCCTCCAGGGTTTATAGGCCAGCTTGCTGATCACTGTGAATACTCTGATCAGGCATTTAGTTTGAAAAATGCCAAGCCTGATAAAGAATCAGCTTGTGACTCACCAGCAGCCTCTTTCAATTTCACCAATGAAATTCCATCAGTGAAATTCTGGATATTTTTTGGTTGCTCTTCCTTGATGTGTCCCCAACAGTTGAACCTCCTGGTATAAAAGATCTTTGTATATAAGCAAGGGATCTCTTCTATACAATTCTCAGCTTTTCTTCTGAGCTTGGGAATTGTTGCTGCTTGTTTTCAGATGTTTCCAAATAGCCAACATTCACCAGCCATGAAGTAGTTTGGTAAATTTGATGGGACCTTAGCACACCTAATAATCTCATTTGAGAAAGAGTAGAGAAGATGCTTATGTACATTATTGTTTAGGAAAAACTTGTGCAGAACTACTGTTAACTCTGAGAGTGCAAACAGGGCCAGAATAAATTGTACAGGCCTGTCTTCAGTGTCTTAACACTGTATTCTTTCAGACTGCTAAAAATTTGGGCTATGAAACCTCGCTGGCAAGAACCAGTCTGCTGATACTGCCTGCCTTCGTGGGTGGGATTATTTAATTGGTATTCTCCTCATTCCATTTCCCAGCTGCACTGTTCCCTTTTATGTTCTTCTATGACTTTCTGATTTATGTTATCTCCACAGTTTGTGTTTAGGCTTAATATTTTCACATCAAAATTCCCCAATCTAATCTTGATGCATGCTGTCTTTCAGCTGTTAATTAGCACTGGAGGTGACTGATTGCCCTAACAAACACTCTTTGTTGACTATATGCAATAAGCTATGGCATCATGTTACTCAGCCCATTCCTGTGATATGCCTACTAACAGCAGCAGTCAATTTGGCCACACTTTCATTTCTGGGCTGCTATTTGCATGAATTTGCTTAATTTTCCTGTTCTGGGATGAGGATTTTGCCTTTAACACCAGGCAACCTCATGTTTATCACTTGCAGAACTAAGCTTGATTTGCTTTGATTTCTTTTTTTTCCAGTGCGGAGCAAATTGAGGGATATAGTGGGAGCATCTACCAACTGGAGGTACAGTGTGCATTACATCTATTTTACTTCATTTGTGAAACCAAGGTGGAGTTCAGGGTTGTGGTAGTGAAAGTTAACAATAGTTAGCTTGTTGTCAGGGGAAATAAAAGATCCCACTAAAAGGTAATTGAAACAAAGCTTCTGCATTGATACTTTGTGGATCACAAATTTCTAAGATTTCTCTGGTAGAAACAAAATATCTGATACTGGTGCTTACCAGATTGTCCTACTAGCTTTGAGTCCAGTGGGAGTTAGGAGCTGTAGAGTCTGGCTGTCAATGCTGTGTTGCTGTTACCTCCTGAGTTATCTCTAGGTGGGTTGCCTGCCTGGTGGATTTCTCCTGCACTGGATTCAGAGGTAGCTGAGCTTGTTCACTGTGTACCAGGCTGGTTCTAAATGGCACCTGTGTCTCTTTGGAAAATTGTCAGCTTGGGATCTGGGTGTCCTTAATCAGGAGCATCTTGAGCATTTCCTTCGTCTGCTCTAATTTAATTTTTGATTAATTTACATATACTTTAAATAATTGCTGGTTTGGCTTTATTCAAGTTACTTTCCTCCTCCTCTATTACATTGAATAAGCCAGAGTTGACTGTAACCCTCTGCTGTTACAGTCTGGAAAAATCAATTTAGCAGTCTGGAGGAATTACACATTGCAGTTTGGTTGGTCCCATGTGTTTTGTTAATTTTGACTGTGTTTGCTGAGCTCTTTTTTCCCACTTTGTGCAGTGAAAGAGAAACGAAGAGAGGTATGCCTGGATGAAGTGTCTGATGTGTCCAGGCCTTCTGACTCAGTTTATCTAAACACAGCTTCAGTCATTCTAACAAAAATGCCTGAATCTGGGAACCTGATTTTTGATTAGTAAGAGTAGTATCTAAGCATGAGGGGGCTTGAACTTTTCATCAAGTCAGCTAGAAAGGGCCCTAGAAATTGTTTATGAAAAAGCCTTTCCCACATCCCTGAATGGCTGAGGAGGAATGATGCCATATGCCATTCGAAAATCGAGATTTTAGAGGGCTCTGGTCAAGTTTGATCTTCCATCTATTTTGTTTCCCCCACTTTTCCCATCCTGGAGGGAGAGCAGACAGGCCAGATCACCACAGCAGTGTTTTTCTTAGACAGGTACTTCTCTCATGCTGTACAAAATACAGCAGAAATGGTTTGCAGATTAATGGATCCTTTCGCTAACAAAGAAGTAAAGCCAGGGAGACCACAGATGGGAATGCTTGAGAATGACAGGTTAAATACAGAGAGGTTTGGTGGACATGGATTGTGTAGCTTGAGAGAGTCCACTTTAAAAATAGAGTGACAAAGAGTTGATACATGTGGAGACTGAACAGCTGGGGATTTAACTGAGTTAGGCCACAGAAAGACTAAAGAGGACAAGAGTGAGGAACAGCTTGATAGGGGTCCTGAAAAGGGAGCTGGGGAAGGACTGATGTACATGTCTGGAATGCTGGGAGAGAGAAGGAATGTGTGTTGGAGGAACATCTTTAACCATTGATTTTGCTAAAAGGAGACTTTGGTTTGTGATTTCTCTTGTAATGGCCAGTGGCATTTTGTATTTGTTATGAAAAAGAAGTATCTTGCTTACGTGTTTATTCTGTTTTTGTGCTTCTAGTTAAAACTATTAATCTCTTCATTGTTAAATATAATCTAGATGGGGTTGTGGCTATTTTGGAAATATATAAACATTTATCAGGATGTTTAGGGGAGGTGCTAGTTAATATTTAGATGAATTATTGTTACTGTATGAGTAGTACTGCAGTGTGTAACAGTATTTGTCTGTTGAAAAATGTTACTGCTTTGAGCCTGATACTTCTGCATATTGAAGAACACATTCTGAAGTGGAAGTCAAGAATTCTGCTGCTGATCTCAGAGGAGCCAGGATGGAGCTGGTGAAAACAGAATATAGTTAAATTTTTATTGTTAGGTTTCTTTATGTTTGTAGACAAATTTCTGATTTACTTTCTGATTAATTTCTTCTAAGCCTTTCACTGAAAGAACTTGGAAAAAACTTTCTTAAAGAGCATTAAGATGCATCATCTTGAACCTTGCATCTTTCTTTAGTCATCCAGTAATATTCCATTTCTGTTTAGTGGCATAACTTTTAACATTAACCCTCTGCAGAGGCCGTTATCTTTCTGTTTCCTGTAAACTGCATGGTAATCATATTTCCCAGATGAGGTAAACCACATCTAATGTTTAAAACAAACAAACAAATGAAACTAACTGAAGTTTTCTGCTTCACTTTCACTCTCTTTGATCATGGATTATTTGCATTTTCCCAAAGCTTATTAAACAGAAAAGAGGTAATATACATATGTTGAAGCTTGACTTTCTGAAGTAATACTCAGCCAAGCAAACCTTCATATTAAGTGGCTAATACCCAGAATTCATCCAAAGTCAAAACATAAGACAAAATTTCTTTTTGGTGAAAAGGTTTTTCTGTTGTTTTCTTTATTTCTTCTTCTTCTTTTTTTAATTGGTTTTGTTAAACACAATGTCACTGAAATCTCAGCAATGCAGCAAGCACAACTTGAAGGAATGGCACGCATCCAGAAATTTACATTAAGTTTGGTTGCTTCGTGTTTTATGCATTCTCTTGCTCTATGAAATGGATCCATATTTTTGCTTACTGCTTGGCTTTATGCAACCAGAACTGTTGCATGTTTAACCCTTAGGTTTTTAATAGATGGGTATAGATTCTAGGGATGTTATGAAATACTTGCTTTATTCAGTCAGGTTGCACTTCTAAGGGGAGGAAACTTTGGAACAGTTAAGAGAGCATGTTGGGCAAGACTGTTACATCTTGTAGATAGATACCTGTGCAAGGAGCCAATGTGGTGGATTGGAAAGAAGTGGAAAAGCAACTCTGAAGGAATTGTTCTCCCTTTTCTGTGTTGTTTCTTTCTGTAATTTTCTATAATTTTAAGATGTCTGTGTAGAAAGAGAGAAGCAAAAGTAGGTTAGTTTTCTTTGTCTTTTAGCTTACTCTTAGAACTGATGCTGCAAAGGATCAGTTTTTAGAACTGAATTCACCTGTGGATGATGGCAAGTCCTAGCAGATTAGTTCACTTGTCATTAGTGCTAGCCAGCACTGTGCATCTACTTTACTTCTTGAGAGAGATTGTAAATTGGTGGTCAGTCCTTTAAAATTGGCAGTGTGGAAGATGTGTGGTACTGTAGCTCTGGAAGACATGCACAGAATCTCATAGGTTAAATTATGTGTGATCTGTTCTTTTCAAGGGGAATGATTTTGGTAGCATTCAGAATTTGTTCATCTCATTAGTGTGGAGTATGTGCTTGCCACTTGTACACAAACTATTTAAAAGATTTCTGTAGTAGTCTTGCTTAAGATCTCTCATTTTGTGCATTTCACTTTCTTTTCAAGGCACGCTCACTGTGCCTTGCTATATCTACGATTTGGTTTTAACTTTGATCATCATTGATGTGACATCTTTTAGTTAGGGTTTCAGTTCTCTTGCTGTACTTCGGAGTAAAAGTTTTTTTCTTACCAGGGATCATGTGCAAGCAATGCAAGAAAGAAAAGCTCTCCATACTTTACTGGCAAAACAGCAGGAAGATCTCCCTCCTAGGAGAATGAAGGATAGCTACTTGGAAGTTATTCTGCCTCTAGGAAGTCAGCCTGAAATAAGAGAAAAATACCTGAATGTATACAACAGTGTAAGGTAACAAACCATGTTACACCTACAGGAAACTGTTAACTTCTGTTTGCCATATATGTAATTATTTCATTGTCAATCTCCTATATTGCAGGTTTGGAAGGATACTTGAAGATCTTGACAGTTTAGGAGGTATGTACCTATGTCTTTGTAAAGGCTGCACAAAGTGAGTTTGATTACTGCTGAGCACTGGTTGGTATGACACAGTAGGGCCTTGGAAGGAAACCCATAATTCTGCCATCTCAGAAGGAAGGAAAAAAAGAAGACACTGGTACTGAAAGAGAAGGAAGGATGATAAAGAATAGATGGATGCAAAATTGTTTGGCTTCCTGCCTCTGTCAGATTTTTAAAGGACCAGCTACAAAAATAATTTACTGAAAGGGGATCCCAAATTATGAATTTGCATTTTCAGTGTGAACTCAGAGAAAATTTGCAGAGTGCATATTAAAAATGAAAACTTATGATTTTTTTAAATTGTAAAAAAAATCTCAACCAAAATTGCCACAAATACCAACAGTTAATGAGATGCAAATATCTTTATATTATATATAAGAGAGTATAATCTGGAAAGCATGTCATGTATCCATTGGAACAAATTAAAAACAATTGAGGTAAGTTCTTGGGTTCTGCAAATTGTTGTTAAGGGTAAAACCAACTCAGTTATTTAATGAGTACTTATTTGTGGTCTTGAAAGGTTTACCATCTTTTTCTTTTGTGTAATAAGTGTGAGGTTGTTAATAGAACTGGGAGATATTTTTTTCTTAAAACATTACCACGTGACTTCCTCCTTCATCCTAGTTCCATAACTGGTTGGGAACTTTTTGATGGAGTTTTTTGACAAAGAATTAAGTACTTAATAAGGGGAAGTTGTGAATAGGACATCTTTTTTCTGTTCCTTCTGAGAGTTCAGATGGACGAAATTGAGGAAGGCAGAGAAAGAAATGAATGAGTGAACAAATGCATGTACATTGTCAGATGAGATGAGCCTGTTTTTCATTCTGTGCCTTGTTTAATTTCCTCAGAAATCTGTGAAGATCTAATTTTTTTCCTGTGACAGCACAGAATGCCTTTACTTTGTTTACAGTCATACTGGGCTTCAGTCAGTCCCACTGGGGATGTATTGTTTTGGGTTCATCAAGATTCTGTCCCAGTTAAACAATATTCAGGGTGGTCATATTGATACAATAAGTTGATAGGCTTAACAGGTTTTAGAATTGTGACTTCAGTAAACATAGGGAAAAACAATCTTAGATTACTGGGAACGATGGAGATCTTCCAGATCACAGATCACAGAATATTCTGGTTGGAAGGGCCCCACAAGGATCATTAAGTCCAACTCTGAAGTGTATGGTCCATATGGGGATTCCTTCTCTCTTATCTCAGTAAGTACAAGACAGATACTTTTGATAATGAAGATCTGTATTGAGTGAAAATTACATGAACACTAGGAAAAAAACATATCTTTGCAGCCTTGAATTACTCCAAGGAGTCTGTTTACTTGGGTGTCCTCTTATGAACAAAGCTAATTAGTTTAAGTAGTGGTTTGCCTAGTAGTAATTGCAGTGTGATAAATACCTCTGACTATGGTTTTGTGCCTGTAAGGCACAGTTTATTTAATCTCCACCTCTTAAAAGGAATCAGTATTTAAAAAGTCCTCAGATAGCATATATCCTTGGACAGCCTTCATGAAATCAAAACAGAAGCTAGGAGAGTCTGAGACAGGGAGCTGCTGAGGTAGAGCGAAGAGATTGTGTGGGATTGGAAGTCAAGTGATGAGCTGGTTTAAAATGCTTAGTTAAATTTATCTTTGTAGTAAGTAAATATGCAGAGAACTGAGGTAGCTGCTGCTGTTTTCTTTATAGCAATCCCATGTGTTACATACATGAAGATGTGGAAGCTCTGCTCTCCTATAGTAGGATACTTTAGTTTGTGTTTTCTTATGCTTTGCAAAGATGACTTTGATCTGCTCCACTTAAGTTTTTGCTAAAGAGCTGGCTCCATTTTTGATCTCTTCACAGTTCTTATCTGCTACACTCACACCAAGCAGGAAATGCAGCAAAGGTCTCCTTTGTCCATAGTTACAGCTCTGGTGGATAAAATCAGTAAGTGGCAATTTAGTAAATACAATAGTTTCATCTGCTTGTCTTGCTCTTTCATCAGCTACTGCCTTCTCATGGTTGTTATTGAGGATACCTTTTTCACTCCTGTTTAGTTCACTTCATCTTGTTTTAGCTTTGAAGTTTTCTGGCTTTTGTTGACAAGAGGTGGGAAGAGGCTTCTGTAGATGCTTTTCAGCATTTCATGTCATTTCCCTTCAAAATGCAACTTAATGGTTCCTGCGCTTTTGTGTTTAGTTTAATTTTGGTGTGCAGATTCTTAGCTTCATTTTTGAACAGAGTTTGTTCTGGTGAGTTGGACCTTGCTTATGTTGCCTGGTCTGCTGAACACTCCCTTGGATCTGCTGTCCACCTCTGTGTCTCCTTCCTACTCCTGGTTTCAAAAGTCTGCAGAGGCAGAAACTGCAGACAAGCAGTGTGGTCCCTTGCAACAACTGTCTTTTCTGGGTTGTCTTTGTGTGTGTTGCCACTTTCTGATCACATAAAGGTCTTAGGAAATCTGACCTGTCTAGTATTAGCTGTGAGTGATCTGTCTCCAGTAACCCCTAATGTTTGTCTTGTAGATTTGTGCCAGAAGATTATACATCCAGACTGTGACATCAAATTCACAGGCAATGTTTCTTGGGTTGGGAAGACCTCCATGGAAGTGAGGATGCACATGCTGCAGGTTGGTTCCTGGGACTTCTCTCCATCTTATGACGGGTATGAGGTGCCTCAGGGGAAATTTGCAGGAGCATATAGTGACAGCACAAGGGGGGATGGCTTCAGACTGAGAGAATGGATTTAGATGAGAGAGTGGGAAGAAATTATTTACTGTGAGGACAGTGAGGTACTGGAACAGGTTGCCCAGAGAAGTAGAGATGCCCCATACCTGGAAGTGTT
Organism: Molothrus aeneus; assembly: GCF_037042795.1. Classification (NCBI taxonomy): domain Eukaryota; kingdom Metazoa; phylum Chordata; class Aves; order Passeriformes; family Icteridae; genus Molothrus; species Molothrus aeneus. Next base: position 103,489,652 of record NC_089647.1, on the reverse strand, counting down.
CAAGGCTGGGTTGGATGGGGCTTTGAGCCATCTGATCTTGGAAGGTGTCCCTGCCCATGGCAGGGGGATTGGAACAGGATGTCTTTAAGGTTCCTTCAAACCCAAATCATTCTGTGATTCTATGATAATTCAGGTAAACAGGTACATTTTTTAAATTCAGTTGTTCTCCTTAAGTAAAGTCTCTGATGTAGAAGCTAATGTTACACCTTTTTGTTCTGAACTCCTTACAGTGCTGGCATTAGTGGCAATTAGTGGTATATATAAAAAAAAAACTATGGCATTTCTCAGAGTAAAGGTTAAGTGGGTCCTTATACAATGACAGTGTTGATTTCCTCTCCTCCCTGCTCAAAGTTTTTAATAAGCATTCCCTGGTAAATGTTTACATTGCAGAATTCCTGAAATGAAAGTTTTTATTATTTCCTTATGTTTGACTGATTGTGAGAGGTGTTGGAAGGAATGACAGAATGTGAAAGTAAGCAGAATTAACAGTATGATTGAATAGTTTATGTCAACTAAATAGCTTGCTAAGCACATTTCCAATTTTAGAGCTCAGGAATGTATTTTTCTGTGTCTCTTTTAGCAACATGATGGTGATTACAGCCCTGTGTTAGATGCAACCTTTGTCATGGTGGCCCGGGACCCAGAGAACAAACGGTAATTTGTAGGATGGGAAAACTTTCCTGACTTCTGCTGTGCTGAAAATGGCAAACATGGCAGCTTGCTCTGTATGTGTAGAAGCCATATAATGTAGGTGGTAAATAAACCACATAGTTGATACTTTCTGCTTGCTAGTGTTAACTTTCCTGTGACAAGCTTCAGACTTTAGCAGTCATGATACCAGGAATTGCTGGTAGTCTTGGGATCTGACCCTTTTTTTTTAAACCAGATTTTTCTATGTGTTTAAGTGACTGGTCTGAATGAACACAGAAGTGAATGAGTCTGCTAGAAACCCACCTGCATTCTAGTAGTTGTTAGAATTAATGATTGAGTTTCAGTGGTTAAATAGTCTTTGAGTGATTAATACCATTAATTCCCTAATAGACACTTAATAGGTGTAATCAGAATAATTCAGGTTAAAACTTGCTTGTGTAACTAAAATGAAACTGTTAAGTATTCCCACAGAACATAAAAAACCCCAGACATTTATTTTGTTATTTTTCTGGTTTTACTTTCCCTATAATTCCTTAGCTATTGGATTAAAAGGCTTCTCAGTTGCCCTCTAGGTTTATGAGTTCAGCATCAGAAAAATTGGCTGTAATTCTTACCTCTTTCCTATATAGCCTGCCCAAGTAATAAACATTTCTCTGTTTCTAATTAGCTGAAATAATTGCTTGTATTTAACAAAGATATGTTTAATGAAGGGGTTTTACTTGATATAATTATGTGGTCCTGATAACATTAGAAGTAGTTTCTAGATTTTTTTCCTTCAGATTTGAAGGAAAAAACCTAGAAACAGTGAATATACTATACATTAAGAAAACAAATTATATTATGGTTCCCATTTTAAAGACTAATTTTTCAAAATAATGACATCAAACCTAATGTAATTACACAGTAGCAGATTGACTGAGGACAAGATTACATGGACTTGTGCAGATAGATGCAAACTTCCTTGGCTGCTGTACAAGCTAGCTGGCCACAGGCCAGCTGTGTTGTGGAAGCATTCTGTCCATATATGGAGGGTATTTATGTGAGGTCAAAACCCTTCAGAGAGGTACAGGATATGTTAGTTTGGCTGTAGCCCCACAGAAGCAGCATTGTGTGGCTTTGGGAAGCTGGTATTTCAGCAGCTTGGGGCTTGGCCAGGAGAGATGATGTGTGCTGAGCTGACAGGAGATGAGCTCTGTGATGGACAAGGAGCTGGTGGATGTCCAAAATCCAGAGGTTTAGCAAACCAGGAAAGATCAGTTTGTTGTAAGAAAAAAGCACCTCTCTGCCTCTTGTTGCCAGCCCAAGTAAAGGCTAGGGGTAGAGGTGAATTGTTCAGCAGGTCTCTGTGTGTGTGCATGTATGTATATGTATGTTGTTCTCAGCATTTATATAAATGCTGAAAGTTAAAATATAATAAAATTATAAATATAATATAATTATATATATATAATATAATTATAAATAAAATATAATAAAATATAATAAAATTAGAAACTATGGGGAAGAACAGTTCTTGAAAATAAGTGTTTGTCTTTACTTGTGCAAATAATTAAATGTTATATAATTAGGTTAAAGTAAACTGATTTTTGCAGTAGAATAAACATAGAAATGTTGTGCTCAAGGCATGTCATAACCTTTGATAAGTGGTACACGTGGTAAACAGCTTTTGGCTGTTGATAAGGCTGTCAAGGGAGCATGTAGATTATAAAAACACTTGCTGGCTCCAGCACTGTGCTTCTTCTATTCCAGGAGGAATGGTACCAGTCAAGTTTTGGTTTAAACTATCCTAGATCATCATGTTTCATTTGCTGAGTTTCTGAACAGCTTTATTCTTGAACAATTTTCATTATAATTTATGAGTACAATTTTAGCTTCTTAAGAACCATAGATGTGTTACTTTCTCTTTCCTGATTGCACTAGGTGGTGGTTGGATCATTTAACTGCCTCTTCAGACCTCAAGCTAATGTCATATTGTATTGGCAGCCATATTTATTTTTATCATATTACCTGAAGTATGTAATTTCATCTTGTACTGTGTATGTGAGCAGAAATGGAAGACTGTTACAATGTATTTATGGGACAAATTCTTGTAAAATTTGTAACTTAAAAATACCTTCCTGTCCATAGGCCAGCATTTGTTAATCCACTCATTCCTGAGAGCCCTGAGGAGGAAGAAATCTTCAAGCAAGGGGAATGTATGTCATATTTCCTGGTAGTATGCACATCTGCCTCAGTTTCAACTTAATAGCTGGGAGGAAGAAAAGTTCAGGAATTCTGCTACTTAGAAATGTTCCTAATTTGTTTAAAATCAGAGTTTTGTTCTGTCTCATTTGTGTCAGTAGAGTAAGAGAGTTGAAAAGCCTGCTACCACATGCTTGGAAACTCTTTGGCTAAACTGACAGACACTCCTGATGTGCTCTGCACACCCTCTGGACCTCTCCCTTGGCAAGATGCTCCCCCTGCTTTGGATCTGAGTGCAGCACAGGGGCTCCTAATACTCTGGCCAACTGATTACCCCATGGTGGGCCTGCAGGACATCACAGCTCCTCACCTGTCTGGGTCCCCATGTTCTTTTTGGAAAGAAACTCAGGGGAAAAAAAGGGGGAGAGCAGGGGAAGGAGCATGTAGCTCCATCCTCATTTGTTTCAAGCTGGGGTTTTTAAGTGGAGAATTGGAAAAACACTGAAGACTGAATAAACTGGACAGAAGATCTTTTAAGCTAAAATTTCAATCACTGCAGCCTATGGTAATGAGTTCTGTCATAAACTTTCATTTTGTGCCATTGGCAAAACCTGAAGCTGATTGTTCTGTACGGTTTCTTGTTAAATATGTTCTTTGAGGGCAGTACTCAAGTTGTCTGTAGGATCAGTTTGTGTATGGGTGTCATAAAATATGTGTAGAAGTTCTTCATCACATTGGTGAGGAAGTTCACATTAGTGAACTTCTGCTTTATTTTTATTTCACTGCAGTCAAAGTTCTCTTTGGAGCCAAATTTCTCTTTGGATCTATAGCACCATGAAGTTACAGCTTTTAACTTGTGGGGGAAAAGGAAAAATAAATGGAAAGATGGTTGATTTCAGGTTAAAATCTTCAGAGCCATTATTTGTTTTTTCTTTGAACTTTAACACTATGGTTTTGTTTTTGTTTTTTTTTTTTTTTTTAATATTCAGTGAACAAGCTGAAGAGGATTGAATTCAGCACTGCTTCCTTACTGAAAATGGCTCCCACTGCAGAAGAAAGAAACATTGTGCATGACATATTCCTTAATACACTGGACCCAAGGCAAGAAGGGGAGGGGTGAAGGAGAACTAACATCTTGTGGAAGAGAAAATTGCCTTTTGAGTGGGCATTCATAACAGAGTAGTCTGCAATAAGTGCTCATTTAAATTCGGTGGCAATTTATTTGAAATGCAGGTACAAACTTTAATATGAAATCTGCAGCTCTTAGAGCAGTCTTCTGTTGTTCTAAACAAGCTGTTAGGAATAATTTTGAGGAAAAATGTTAATAATGTTTAAGCAGATAAGAGAATTGAATGGTTTTGCACTCATGACTTGCACAATCAGTTTTCTGCCATGATATCTAATTAAAAAAACGGTGAGGGCAGGAACTGGTCACCTTTTAACCAAATAACCTTGCAATGTGTTTTAAATACAGTACTTGACAACATTATTTGAGGGAGTTGTTAGCATGCTTTTCTTATACTTGAGATTGGTGTGAAGTCATCTGATGCCAACAGCAATAGAACAATGTTTAATTACATTAGTGCAGTGTTGTATTTACAATAATTTATCATTTCTGTGACTTATTAGCCTATACAATTGTTATTTTTAAAGCTGTTTACCAAGGGCAGACCTGCTTTCTCTTAAAATTAGTGGTTGTACTTCTGTCTGGGTTTGAAAACTTCAAAAACTCTCTGCGTGTTTGATGTTGAATTATTCCATTAGCTCACTGTGTGCTTTTATTTCCTATTACGACTTAAAAAACAGAGCAAGGCTTTTCTGACAAAGAGTGCACTTTGTGGTTGTGATTCATCTTTCCTTTCATGTACCTTTCTCAAGCCTCTTCATTCACATAAACTTGCACTTTAGCAGAAGCTTTTGAAAGATCAGGAGCATAAGTTTATTGCAGTAACAAATCGAAGGACAGCTTTAGATAAGGCTTCAAGGTCAGCTGGAACACTGTTTAGTGATACCATTTCTGTTTTGGGTTTATTTTAGTGTTCTATATTTTTGTGGCTTTTTTTAGTATGTGTCTGCATTTGCTGTTTCTGCTTTTTTGGCATGCTGAATTCTGCTAATTCTGTGGACTGTAAAGTTTATTGTCTCTTCCAAAGGACAGTGAGTTTCCGGAGTCGTAAATTACCACCCAATTCAGTGTGGATTGAAGATGCAAAGCTAAAAGGCCTGGAGATTTGCCATCCTGAGGTATTTTGAAAAATATTAATGTATTACAGAAAGTTACTTAAGAAGTAACTGTGAGAGAGAATTTTACAGGGACACAGTGAAAGAACAAGGAGTAAGGGCTTTAAACTGAAAGAGGAGAGGTTCAGAATAGGTATTAGGAAGAAATTTTTACTGTGATTGTGGTAAGGCTCTGGAACAGGTTGCCCAGAGAATTTGTGGATGCCCCGTCCCTGGAAATGTTCAGAGCCAGATTGGGTGGGGCTCTGAGCAACCTGGTCCAGTGCAAGGTGTCTCTGCTTATGGCAAGGAGGTTGGAACTAGATGTCTTTAAGATCCCTTCCAACCCAAACCATTCTATGACTCTGAATTTTTGCCTAAGATTAATCAAACCACTATTTTGTGACTATGACTCTGAATTTTTGCCTAAGATTAATCAAACCACTATTTTGACCATTCTATGACTCTGAATTTTTGCCTAAGACTAATCAAACCACTATTTTGTTTGGCTTCTGCAGTCCTTGAAATTTAGAGCCTAGTTTCTTTTGCCAGTTTTTTGTTATTTGGTTGGATTACCCCTGCAAAATGGATGATTTTTAATGACCTTGTTTTCTTACCAGACTGTTCATTCTGTGTAAAGAAATTCCTTTGCAAAGTGTTTGCAAAAAGTTTCGCCTTTGGTTGCTGATACAATTTTGAATTGTTATCTTATGCTGTCAAATTAGTCAGATGAGCTCCTATTAAGTAAAGTTGCCTTGGGCATTTTGAATTTTGCATACATATTTCAGTAGTGATTTTTATATATTCAGGTGTTGGGACTTCTGTTAAATACAGTGAACTGAATTGCAGACTTCAACACAAGGCTTTGAAAAGCATTTGGTATTTGTTTCTTTGTGCAGGAACGGAACATCTTCAATAGGATCTTTGGGGGTTTTCTCATGAGAAAGGCATTTGAACTGGGATGGGCAACTGCTTGCAGCTATGGGTGAGTTGTGGACCTTCAATATTTATATAATCCAGAGCATTTTGCTCATACACAGAGATGGGGAACCCAAGCTAACCAACCTAATGACAATCTGAGCTGAAAATACTTAGGTGTCTGGTGGAATGGTGCACTATTAGTGCACAGTGCTGCTGTACTTGGAGCATCTATCATATTTACAAAGAGATTGGCATCTTGCTCCTTGGAGCTTGGGTTTTAAGCATTACTTGTCAAGAAAAAAAATACATCAATTTTCTGTTTTCTTTTATCTTACCAAGCTATTGAGATAGACTTTATAACCATATAACATATTTATTCTATTAAATAAATATTACATCTTTGCATTTAGTACACAAGAGGAGTGGGTTCTAAACTTCTTCTGTTAACTGCTTGAGCTTAGGAAGTGTGACTGAAGTCATCACCCAGCAAAGGTCTATGTATAAGTTTAATGGGGTATGCAAAGCCTGATATAAAGTTAAGTGGTTTGTATCAGTGCTTGAAAAACTTATGCCTGAGCAATGATGGAATGATGGCATGAAGATTGTCCAGCAAGTGTAAGTTATAAGATACAATAATGGTGCAATAATGTATCTTTAGAAAGTGTGTACTTCATTGATGTGAGAGATTTCCTCCAATGATGACATAACTCCTTACTATTCTGGTGCCTCTGTTTAAGAAGAGATTTATTCTCTAATGGCCTTCATTAAAATGCTGACAAGAAGATATTTTAAATTTTTGAAAACATCCCTTTTATTCTTTTATGAGAAGAAATTTCTCTTTTGTTTCCTCAGGGGTTCCAGACCCTTTATTGTATCTGTTGATGATATCATGTTTCAGAAGCCAGTAGAAGTTGGATCCTTATTACTGCTTTCTGGACAGGTAGGAGTTGATTTCCTTTTGAAAAGGAGCAAACCTTGTCTTTGCTGTCACCAATGTTACTCACTGATAATGAACAACATGTTATGAGAGTGTGTGACTTTTCTTGTTAAATGATATAATGAAATCTGTTACAGTTTTCAGCACTGCTGATAAATTACAATCTCTAACTCTTGTTTTAACTGTATAGGTCTGTTACACAGAAAAAAACTACATCCAAATTCGAGTACACAGTGAAGTTTACAATGCAAATACCAAGGAGCACCATACTACCAATATTTTCCATTTTACATTTATATCAGAAAATGAGGTCCCACAAGTTGTACCTAAGACATATGGAGGCAAGTATCCCATTAATATGTTGTCATCATAATTCTGTAAAAAAAAGATTTTTTACAAAATTTGTTTCTCTTAGAACACTGGTCATTTTAATAGATGAACTATTGGCATTTAAATAACTCATCAGGATTGCATGGCAATAGATAGATTTTATAGATTTTATGCTTTGATGACAGTGTGGATTACTTCTTCCTTTTGCCAGTCTGTTTAGTTGTAGTTGCCCAGTATTGATACACATTTACTAATGTGGTTCTCTCTTTTCTCCCCTTTATTTCAGAGTCCATGTTGTATTTAGATGGGAAGCGACACTTTACTGCAGTCATGAAAGAAATCTGACAGGCACGGGGTGCTGCAGCAGCAGTGCACCAGCATGCTGTCTTGGCAAGAGCTGGCACTAGAGGTGCCTAATGGACAGGTGCTTGTAATACTCAAAGAAAAACCCAACAACCACCCAAAACCAAACCAACCAAACCCAAACTCCACACCAAAACCTGCCTTTTCAGTACTCTTCATGTATTTGCATATATTTGGATTTTTTATTCTTTACTACTAGAATTCCTGGAAATCTTTTACATGCAAATGCTAGGAAAAGAGGCTGAAAAATGCAGTCTTAGGCTTTGGAGAGACTCTCTTTGTCTACTTTGAGAGATCTCATTGCAATCTTGGCTGTCTTGTCACCATCTGCTGCCTTTCCCTAAGTAGCTCTCTTTTGTGTTTCCCTGATAAGGGATAGAAGTTCTGTCAGAAAAAGGTGTGCAATAAGTAGATACTCACAGGTGAAGCAATTTGACCTCCATTCTTGTGTAAATTAGGTTAAGGGTCATAATTCCTTTTTGAGCAAGGACACGTGCATCTAAGCAGCAGCAGAGGCTCAGAAGTTAGTAGTGTGTGCACAATGGAAAGCAAGTGTTTCCCATCACTGGGGATTTTACCAGGTTATTGCAGCTTCTGTTTGGATGGTTTTCATGTTCCCTTGGGAGGAAACTGATTTTTGCAATGAAAATAGGTGGCTAGATGGTTATTTTTTGGCATTCTGTTTGTGTCCTTGCCAGCCTCTTCTATTTTTTTTTTGTTTTAATATATAACTGTGAGTTCCTTAGTGAATTAGTTCTCATGGCTTGGAGACTAGAGATCTGACTGGTGGGACTGGATGGGACTGGGAAATGGCATTGTAGAACAGAACATTTTTGTTTGTTAAGGACTGGGAACAGAAAAGGTAAAATGCTGCCCAAATGGTAATGGTGATGTTTGGTGCTGCAGTTAGGGGTCTTGAGAATCTGTGTTGAGCAGCTCCCAGGCCAGCTGCTGAATGATGGGATCTTTATCCCACTGAGGGGTTGTACAGCTAGGGGACAGTCTTCTCCTCAGCTGGATTATTTATCTGTTCCCTTGGACTGAAGTGCAGTATGAATATTGCACAGCTCTAAAAGTTGTCAAGTTTACCTGTGAAGGACAGAGAACTTCCCCAACATAGAGGGGACACTATGGTGGTCATAACTATGGCAAATACATAACAGGAAGAGAGTACTTGGTACTGAAGTGCTTTTGATGTAACGGAGAAAGTTAAATAATATCCAATTTCTGGCACATAAAGCCCAATTTCTTGAAATCAGGAAGCTGAGTGGATGGGAGGTGTCAACTTTTAGCAGTGAGTATGTCACAAGCGTGAAACTGGTTCTCTGGTACCTTCACATCAAGATTGGTCAGGACACCCAAAGAGGAGTTGGGCTCAGGGGTTAAACAGAAATGTGATGTCTTACAATACACGGATTCTGGCTTCCCTGTGAGGTTTAAAATCTTTTGAAAAGAGGATGCAGCAAATAGTGATTATGTCAATCAGCACAGATGCATGGACCATGTTGACAAAATTAAGTAGCATGTTGAGCTTTTCTTTCTGAGTAAGAAACCTGAGACAGTCACAATTAGGAGCATTTCCTTTGGTGCTAGGATGGCATGAAGTTCATAACCCCTAGCAGCTCTTTGCTATTCCTGTAAGGAATTGTAATAGAGCACTGTAATAATCAGCATGTTACATACCAGCCTTTCCTTCTTAAGATTCAGCTGCTGCATTGGGTAAGTTAGATTGTTTTCCAGAGTAGATACAGGGGTGTGGCCTGATCCAGAACAGATTATTGCATTGCTCTGATGGTAAGCTCTTGGTTCCTTCCATAGTTTCTCTTCAGCCACACTCCAGTGCTGACTCAGCTCTTTGACATTAAAATCTTTCATGGTTATGATGCTGTGGAGATAAATTGTATTTTCTGGGTTTTTCCTTTTTAAAACTGACTCTATTAGACTGACCACATAAATAAAGAACTGAAATTGTATCTCACCTTCTTCCCCCTTGTTGCAGGGATCAATGTTGACTGTTAAAAAATAGATCCTTTCATTTCCTGCCTTCCTATTTATTTCAGAACTATGTTCTACTCCTGAGTACCTGCAGGTTTTTATCACTGACCCAGTGATCCTACCCAGATCACTTTTTTATAACACACATAAGTTAAGGGGATCCCAAATTCATCCTCCACTGACTTTTCAGCTGCATTTAAAGATAAATTTATCATAATTTTTAAATTCAGCCTTTGGGAAGGGGTTGGAGAGAAGAAGAGGTAATAGAGTATGGAGGAAGGTGTGACATCAGAACCTCTGGATGCAGTATGCCACAAATGAAGATGTGTAGAAGAATTGATGTGTTCTCAAAGTTCATGATAACTTAATCATATACCACAATGACAGTAGTTTCAGAATGTATATGAAGCCATACAGAAAATGTGTGTGTGTGTATATGCACATATGTAAACGATAAATGCTTTTCTGTTTATTGCTATGTATATGTATTCATGTATTTTTTACCTCAAGATGGTGACTCCAAGCTGTCCCCTCTCTGGTATCTTTGTTCAAGGGTATGCATGCTGCTTTGTGCCTTTGTGTGTACGGGAGAAAAATATTCTCTGATCTCACGTTTGGAATTAAAATATTTCAACATAGTAATTCATGTTGGGTTTATGTTGCAACTTCTATCCAGCCTGTCACTGCTGTAGGTGACTAACCATTACCACAGAAGCCTAAAGGAACTGCTAGAAAATATTTTTATTTATTGTAAGCTTAACCATACAATTTTTTTAAACAAAATTAATTGACTGTGGCTCTGTAGCAGGAAGAAAATGTCTGTGCCCATTGTTTCTTGGAATAAGTGAGGAGGAGCAGGATTGCCTCCCCTTACCCTTTCACTTAATAGTGATATAAAAAGAGATTTCTGTAGGATTGGCTGAACTCAGGGCCCAAAGGAATGCCTTGTTTCAAATGTTTTTATTCTGTGGTTAAAAAAGTACTAAAATTACTCAAACTTCATATAACAGCTTCTGGTAGCCCTTTTTCAAATAGGGCCCATTCCTGTCAGATTTTGTAGCCATGTCACATTGTACAGCACTCTGGAAAAAGTTTGCAGGTGTAATGTGGGATATTGAGCAACAGTTTTAGTTCAGAAACCTGCTCTAAACTCACTGCATGCTCAATTGGTTTTACTGCACATCCAGTCCAGCCTTTGGTGACAGTGGTTTGATTGCTGATCCTGCTCTGAATACATTCCTAACTAGGCATGGGAGAGATAATTTCTTCATGGGCTAGGCACAAGCCAACAGGAAAATAAAAGGGCAAATACTCAGCTTTCATGAAAGAGAAACTGGGGACTCCTTTTGTGGAAGGTGTAGTTGGATGACCAGAGCTGCACAGAAAATACACTGGAGCACTTCTCTGCCAGCAGAGATCCTCAGCCCTGCAGGGCTCCTGTCCATGAGGCAGGAGGCACTGCTGGGCATTGGCAGGTTGGAAAATACCTGTAAGATAAATATTAAGTCCCACTGTAAACCTAATACCAGTACAGGCTCCCAGCAACGTGGTGGTTATTTTTTGGATATACTTGAGTTTGCAGAGGAAGAGGTTTCTGTGGGCAAGGAATGAGCATAACCCAGGAAAGCTGCAGAGGGCTACATCAGCTAAAACATCAAAAATCTGTGCCTTTATTATTATCTGAATTGATGCTTCTTCGATATTTCTGGAAGTTACATCCAGGAAGTTACATCCATATGTAGCTTAACAGCTGAGGGGGCACTAGAGGGGTGTGGGATGTTTGCCCAAAATAGCAGAAGAAGTTGAAGACTGCATCTCATTATTAGTCATTACTTGCCTTGCAGGAGCATTTTTTGCTTTTTCTGTAGAAGACAAGCTCACAATGGCATCTGCATTTTATGCACTTCCAAGAGAGGCCCCTGAATATATACTGGGGTTTGGGAAAGCAGAGATGTATGAAATTTAAGTTTCCCATTATTTCAAACCTCAGTTGGAGTACTGGAAGAACAGAGTGCTTTGTCATTTGTTCATTTCAAATATGTACAATCACATGGCAACTCAAGTCTTTGCTTAAGGACTACTTCCCTATTTCCCTAATACTTTTTATCCCCATTGAATTGCATTAAAAAAACCCCAGCAACCCTATGCCATCCCTTACCACATGTTTAAAATGTAAATGTGCGATTATAAAAACCTTGAAAGTTTACTCAGCTACGCTGCTGTGACTTAAACTTGCAATGATCAGAGCAGGCAGATGGCCCCAGTTTTCTTCAGTCACTAAGTGTTCTCAGCACAATTTTCTGTTCTTCACTCAGGCTGTGTAAGCTTTTGACGTGTGCTGGTGCTGACTGCTACAGAGATACACCCTGTGGCTGTGTTGCTGTAACTCACTGCTCACTGGGCTCTGCAAGGAGCCATGAGCTGGGTGGAGCATGTTCAGCACATGGCAGATAACTCATCTCTGTCTTTATCAGTGTCACTGGCTGGCTCAGTGCCAGAGGTTCCTGCAGCTGGGAGAGCATTAGGTGTGACTGAGCCAGCTGGCTGGAGAGGGGCAAAGACTCTCAGCACCAGGGCACCAGTTCTAAAGGGGGCACAAGCACCTGTTTGTTTTGTGCCTTGGGCTGCTGCTGAATGTCCATGTGATAGCTGGGCCTGCATTTCTCACACTGCAGCGGCTTGGGTCATTTGAACATTCTGTGTGATGTTCTTGGTGCTTCAGGGCTGATGTAAACAGAATCCAGAGCAAAATTCAAGGTGATTTACATCCTAGTCATGTGAGAAAGCACATCTCTCTACATGCTGCCCTCTGGTCTTTGCTATCACAGGCTGGAGCAGCACAGCAGGAGCCTTTGGGGTTTGGCATTGATCCCATTCTGCCTGTTACCCTCTGGATGGGATGAGGCACTTCCTTCCCCAGACCTCACAGGAACAGGGAGGCTGAGGCTCAGTGAAGCTCTGCTTGCCCTGGCTGTGGTTCCCTCTGCCAGTGCCATTGCATGGGTGTTACTTGTATCAGAGCTGAAGAGAAGGAAGGAGCTGTTCCTGCTCTGTGTCTGCAGCAACCAACAGGGAGAGCTGCTCAGTACTCACCCAAGTCCACAAAATCACGTAACTTCACAGGGCAAATGCAAGTCCTGGCCTGGTTCTGCAGAACTGTAGTGAAGAGTCTGTGTATAGGGCAGGGAATTGTATGGTCTGGTGAGGGAAGGGAAGTGAGTTCTCAGGCAGTTGGGATCCAATCAAGAGTAATAAAGTAGTGGTGCAGATTGGAGACAGAAGGTGCCTGTTGACTTTTCAAGGATAACCCTGGTGCAAAAGGGTCACACATTTCAGTTGCTGTTTTTCCAGTTTCACAGAATTTAGAATACTGTGTCAAAAACAGGAAGAGGTGAGAAGAAGCAAGATGACATCCTCAGTAAAGGGTTCTCCAGTGCACACAAGTATGTCTTACATGGAGATGTTCTTCTCACTTCAAAGAAGAAATTCTTGTCCATCAGCCACAAGAGTTGCTGATGATCACATGTCAGTACTTCTCTCAGGAAAGACTACAACTTGTCGCAGACATCTTTCATGAAAAATCCTTTCTTAGGATTTTTCCTTGTGAGAAGCTGCAGTTTCAGCAACCAAAAGTAAACAATGGTTATCTGCTGCTGTGGAATGCAACAGGTAGACCCGTGATTGGTCTCCTGTGGATGTTTGGATTTCCTGACTCATGGCAGAGTTGGTTCTTGCTCTCTGTCTGAGACACAGATCTTTGTTATTAATTATTTTCTATTCTTAGCTTAGCTAGCTGCTGAAGAAACCTTTTCCTTTCTATTTCTTTTTAGTATAGTCTTAATGTAACCTATATCATAAAATAATATATCAAGCCTTCTGATCGTGGAGTCAACATTCTCGTCTCTTCTTCATCCTGAAAACCCTTGTGACCACAGTAACAACAACTATGTCCTTAAAACTAGGAGCCACAATTAGGGAGTGGATTGGCACAGGACACTATCCCCCACATCCATCTGTTAACAGTATAGGGACAGGGCCAAAACTCAGAAAATGTGAAACAGAATTGATCTTATCAGCAAATACACTACAAAATTTAAGCATAGAAAAATTTACTGGTTCAGCCCTTGAATCACGTGAACTGGTAGAGGTGTGGTTTTTTCAGTGCAGATGTACTGATTTATATAGTGTAGGGTATGTTCTTAGAAGTTGAAGAATGTTTTCAAGCTTTACACAGACTGGACATTTAATTCAGCAACTGTAACTTATTCCCGGCTTTTAAGTTAGCTGCTATTGCCACTGGACTACAGACAAATGTACCATAACCAAGTGGCTCTTTTCTAGCTGTAGTTTATAGAATGTGACCAAACACACAAGATTTTTGCAGAAATTAAGAAATCTATTAATAGCAAAAGTCATGAATCTATGCCCAAGATGCTAAATGGATTTGGGAAGACTGAGCATTTAAATACCACTTAAAGAGAAAGCATGCATTTCATAAGAATATTCTCTGATAACTAATGAGGTACCTGTGCCTCACATAGGTTAGATTTCTATTTAAACAATGAGCCCTTTAATGTTTTACTGTTACATATTAATCAAACTCACAAAAGTACCAAAATTAATGAAATTTTATTGGCAAAAATCAAGTTGAATGTAACCTATTGAATTCAACAGAAGTGAGCCTCAGTTTAGTTTATCAAAATACTTCAGTTTTCCAGCTGGATCTGGAATTATCTGTGCAAGAAAGAAAATGAAAATGTTAGTCAAAAACCAAAGCCACAAAAACAATACAAACTATAAAGCCAGAAAAGCACAGTATTTCACAGTAAGATGTTACTGCCAACTCACTTGCAACACTGAAGAGTAATTTATCAGTTGATTTGGTACTAGATTACTATTAATCTCTAAAAGTACCTAACAGCAGTAGCAGAGAGATTCAACCAATTGAGGCATGAGAGAGTGCAGCCTACCAAAGGAAGAATTTTGACAGCTTGCCCCAAAAGCAAGATATTTTGGTAAATTAATATGTGTAATCTAGAGGCTCAGAATTTACTTACAGTTCTTCCCTTGGCCACCACACTCTCATGGCTTCCTCTGGTTTGATCTAATTAAATCAAACACATTTAGAAGGCATGACTACATCTTTGAGAAAGGCTTTTTCAACCACTCTGCTATTGTTTGCATCTTTTGCACAGAGGAGGTGGAGAATGCTTCAGTACTGCTTTACATTACTAAATTGGCAGTGTTGGAGCTGTTAGCATCAGCATTGTCAGACTGTTTGTTAGAAAAGATATCCATGTCATGTTATCTAGGTGATCCTAGTTATGGAGGGCAGAACTTTTCAGTGCCAAAATACAAATGGTGGGCCAGCCCACCCCCTTTCATTTTACAGTCTTAATATCCAGCTTCCCCCATTACGACACTCCTCTGCTAGCTTGAAAAAACTGACTCCCAGCCTCAAGTCATCCTAGGAAACTTTCCCATCCAGCAAAGAAACATGGTTTAACATCAAGTTATCAAGTACAGTGCTCATTAACTCTGCTTAGCAGCTGCTGGGACCTGGTTTTTGTTGAGCCAGCTCTTTAACAACAGTGCTCTGTCATCACCAGATGGTTCAGAAGGAAGCCACATGCTCAAGTAAGTGACAGTGATCTCATCTGAGTGAGGCAGCTCAGACCTCTGATGAAAGTTTCATTATTCTGCTGAGGCTTGCTCTGGGCCAGGGAACACAAACAAGTTCAGTGAGTGTTTATGTGAACTCTGGCTTCTCTGCCTCCAGTCACATGGAGCCCAGGAGTAGCAAAGAAGGGAGGGGAATTGCACAGGAAAGCTCTGCTCCCTGCTGGAGTGCTGACAGTGGCACTGGCTCTGGCACATACCACAGCAGCCTGGGAACTTCTGTCTTTTTTTAGGTAGTGCTCAGGATGTGCAGTAAGAACCACCAAGAATTTATATGGACAAATAACCAAGAAGATACAACAATCTCAAGAGTTTTGAACTTTCCCTCACAAGGTGTTAACAGGAAAAAGTTCTTGATCCCAAACTCACTGCTGGTCAAGTGAATTTTGTTTCCATACCAGGAGTTTGAAACAACTGGGAGATGTCTAATGTGAGGGAAACAATCCCCTAATGAAATCAGTAGTAATCCAAATGGTCTAAGTTTAATAATGTGACATTACTCATACTTTCTCACTGGAAGTTGCTGAGATTTTGGATTTGGCTCTAGTAGAAATGGTAACTGAGTGCTTGTTAGTACTACATGCATGTTAATATAAACAGTGACTTACTGTTTCACTGCCAGGTTTCCAACCAGCAGGGCAAACTGAAAAAAAAAAAAAGGACAAAGTTAGCTCAAGTATTTTTACATACACAGACTTTTGTGTGCTTAATATTCTCTTTCTGACCTTAAAGTAAAACACCATCAAGTGTCACATGTCAGTATCTCAAACTATTAAATGTGCAGTTTTCTTTACACATAGGATGGTGACCTAGCAGTTTACACCTGACACCACCCACCACTTCAGTCACCTGAAAGCTGCAGATCTCTGCATGGATGCCTATGCTTTAGTTTAATTCTTGTGTCCCTCTACACAAAGTACTGGCAAAGCAGTATCTGAGATGAACACCTATTCTAGTAAAACAGAAGTTTTGCAATAAAATTCAGGTGACTGCATAGAGACCTACCTTTCTTTCTTTAAAACCAAAACTAGGAGCATTTTTTAGCAAAGAGATCAGTTCAAAGATTTCACAAGACACTAATTTTATTTGTAACCTTGCTTAGGAGCAAAGGGATTGGCAGCATGTGCTTACCACAGTGTGGCTGGGAGCCCTGGGAACACCTGAACAGCTGCACATTCTGGAGTAAAGCTCTCATCTATTCAGAACTCTCCCTCTGAGGCTACAGCCCAAGCAGTTATATCATATTACACTGCTTTAAGACAGGCTGGCAGACAAAATGCCCCACATGCTAGTAGGAATTGTGGAGAACTTTTGTTCCGTGCAAAGAAACCAATGAGGTGTCTACAGAAACTTTCCTCAACATTCATGTAAAAGCTGGAAAAAAAGTAATCAAATCAACATTCTGTAAGCTGGCTTTGCACTAAATGTGGGGAAATTTCCTTAGTCAGATGTGCATAGCCTAAGTATCAACATCTATCTTTTGAAGTCTGTACAGCACAGTAGAATAATGATTTGTACCTTCATATAAAGGTACTTTCAAATGCTTGGAGACATTGAATTGAACTGGAAGTTAAGTTGCTAAATGTGTATTCTTCAAATCTTCAAATAAGTTATTTAATGAAATGTCAAAAAGTTCACCCCATGCTTGAACAGGAGGAATAAGAATTCTTGATACAAAGTAATGATATGAAGACAGTAAAATTTGTTTGTTGGGGAAAGATGATCACACAGCACTTATACAGAAAACACAAGTAATGGTGCTATAATTTCTACAGTATCACTATGTATATTGACATGAAACACTCATTGTCACAGGTCCTCAGTGAATGGCCCAGGACAAGGATGGTCTGCATCTCCATTATTTTAGTATGCAAAAATGTACTGAAATATTGGGCCTCATTCTTCACAGCCTCATATTTTGTACAAATTTATGCTTGTGACATATGGTACATCATGCCAAAATTCAGACTAGAGGAATGCTTTATGCTCACATTTTCATGAATGTCAATCAAAATGTAAATGACTATTCTAGAAACAACCTAAGGACCTGGGACCACAGAATCAAGCAGGGCAATCAAAGCACTTCAGTCACTGTATGAGGCCAGTCCTTAATGCTACTGAGCATCTTTTCTCCAAAAAGCTAATACAGCTTCCAGGCTAGGTAAACCAATTTTCAATATGGCAAAAGTTAAAAGAGCACCTTCTCCATGTTTGTCTGTGTACTGGAATGCTTGCACTAAACGAAGTGTTTCATCCACTGATCTCCCAACAGGAAGGTCATTCATTGTGATCTGTCGAAGGATTCTCTTATTGTCAATAATGAAAAGGCCTCTGTGGGTAAAAAAATTGGGTGTTAGGAAACAGAATTAATAATAGTGGTGTTTTCATGCATTATTTTATGTCTGCTGGATGGGAGGAATTTGATCTTTGCAAACACCACGTAATACTCACCACCAGTAACCTACTATTCTTTACCTGGGTATCAGAGGACTTGAGCTGAGCTCCAGTTAAAACAAAAAACATATACTTCTTTGCAGAACTAACACAGAACTAAGCTCTGACAGGCCCTGCCAGGGCATGCTGCAGATGCTATGGCATTACAGGGATCCCCAAAGAAACTATTCAGTTTTAGGCAGATGTATCTCTTCAGGTAACCTTAGTCTTGACTCCACCTGGACTTGAGAGGTCCCTGAGCAGCTGCAGTTCTGGGGAATCCTGCACATTTGCCCTGCCCTAGGTATCTACTGATGCCTGCTGTTACACAGGATATTAACCTTGATCCCTCTTCTGACTCATTATGACTACATTTTTTGTGTTCTTCAATATTTGCTACTCTCCGTGAATCCCCAAGTAAAAGCTGCTCTAAAAGAAAAGTTTCAAATGCTTCTTTAAATATAAAGCAGGAAGTATTACCCCAGCAAAAACCCAACAAAACTGCAACCCAGTGAAATACCTAAGTGTATGTCCTTGATCTTCCAGATACACTCCATAATCCTTTGAAATCTGGTGTGTCAGATCAGAAAGAAGGGGAATCTTCATTGGTCCAAGTCCTCCTTGTTTACGAGGAGTATTAATCCTTTGAAGGAAAGGAAATATAGATGTATTTCTCATACAGATTTATATTCCCTACACAAGTCAGAAATCACAAACTACATCAGTACGGACAGAAGGATTTAGTGCAAGTGACATTTTTTCTGTTCTGCACACAAAGGAAATGAATTTGTGGCTTGAACAAAATGTTCAGTAGATCTTTTGCAGTTAATGATGACCTTTTTCTTATCAGTTGCATTTGCTTTATGCCAACGTGCTCGTGACCTGGGACAAGTGAAGCATTTACTGACAGTTTCCTTAATACTTTCTTTTTGTATTAGTAGTATTTTTTGGACTGAGACATAACATATTGCAATACACATTAAAGAAACTTAAAAAATAAAGGTACTTTCACACACTAGGGTAAAAACTTACTTTAAACATTTGTGTCAATAGCATTGCACTTTCACACATGATGATTTATCTCCACAGGCTAAAAATCTGGGGAGTGCTGTTCTTTCACTATGTTGGAACTATGAATAATAATTCCAACATAGTGAAAGACAAGGGAAAGATACATACCAGGCTAAGTGAGTGAACTTTGAGTCCACAGAACATGCTACCACTTCAGTATTTATTGCTCTGAATTCTTCAATTCGGTCACTGAAGGCAATTATCTCAGTTGGACAGACAAACGTACTAGAAGATTGAAGAAAAGATGAAGTCAGAATTTCATGAGAAAGCCAGTAAATTCTCTGCCTAACTTAAAATGGTGTATTTATCATAAATTATTTCAGCTTTTGCTTATTTCTATTGCTCTTTCAAGTCTTTAACCAAAATGCTGCCTGACAAATCCTCCACCCTCAGACTCCAGCTTTGTTACAAATGGATTATTTCTGAAGACTACAAATCTATGGTTATTTTACTATCTGGATTCAGAGCTGTTACTTTTACTTTTACTTTTACAGAGCTGTTACTGTTACTTTCTTTTAGACTTTACAAATGTGGCTGAATTTAAGCACTGTAAGCCAATTTTTTCAGAGGATCATACTATAATTTGTTGTTACTGTGCAAATCTGCAACTTTTAACTAATTTGTCTTCAACTTTTTTCTATTACAGAAGAACTAAAGTAGTAAAGCTAATGATGATATAATATTAAAAGTAGTTATGCATCTCTGTCCTCTTATCTTCATTTTGTGGAAAAGAATGGGATTGTCCTTTAAAAAGCAGAGATGTTTTCACTCAGTCAGTGAAGTTACTGCATTCTAAATAAAGGAGGTTAATGCCAAGTGCTCTTAGGATGTTATGGGATAAGCTTAAAGGGAAAATGCCCTCTTGAATATATTATATATTATATCCTCTAGAAAGGATGCTCTCTTCTATTTGCAGCACTGGTTTACAGCATGAAACAGAACATAGAGTCTGCCTAACTGGGTAACTACAAAGTTTTTTGTTTTGTGTGGAGACACAAATTAGTGGACACAGTTACTAGGACAAAGACTGTGTTGCAATTTTACCAATGCAAGATGAGAAAACAAATGCAAAGAATATATCTTCTTCCGTCACTCCTTTCTTCTCTCCTAAATTCTTACCAAACAAAAAATACAAGACCTCAAAAAAAGAGAAGAATTAATAAATTATGAATCTAGTGTAGCTGCACTCAGTGGTATGCCTACAGTGCTCTTACTTACAAGTCAAGAGGATAGAAGAAGAAGACAAGATATTTTCCTTCGTAATCTGTTAGCTTCAGCTCTTTAAACTCTCCATTAATGACTGCTGTTCCCTCCCAGTAAGGTGCTGGCTTGGAGACTGAAACACAAAGAATGTTGAATTAGAAGTCAGAATATAACACCTGTGTTCAAACCAAGCTGCCCAAGGACAGCTGTTCTTCCTTTTGCTTGAAAAACAACCTGCAGCACAGTTCCAAGATGAAACTGCTTTCTAAACAGGGGGGCACAGAATGATGAAGAAATGAAGGCTTTAGTACACACACAAAGTAAATAATCTGACCAACTTGTGCTCACACATGAGCGCTGCTGATCACTGATAATCAAGGCCACACAAACCTTATCTGGGCTGACTGAACAAACCCTGTGTGCACTGCCAGCTCAGGGCACCTGCTAGACTGAAGGGGAAAGCTCTTTAATACTGCAGGTACTCTCATTGTTCTGTTAAAAATAGCTGTTGGGAACCACAAGCACAAAATAGTTCAAACTCACTTTGCTACTTTTTAACAATGGAAACCTGTCTGGAATTCTGGTCCACAAAAAATACATGCCACAGTATAGTTAAAGACAGATACCTAAAAATGCAGCATATGTTTATTAAATTACAACTCCTAAGCAAATTTTAACTTGAAGATAGCTGTGTTTTGGAAAAAATATCCAGTTGAAAATCATGAAATATATTTACTATTCCTATCAGAAGGGATTAACCTTGAATTTAAAATATTAAAAATTAATCTGCCAGGTTCTATTTTCATACCACTGTGAATTCTGACACAAAGGATAGGGTATGCTGGATTACAGGGTGGTCTGAATACACTTGCCATGTCAAGGACATTGACATACATCTCCAGCAAATTAGGCAAAAGCTTATGAGAAAAATATATGGAATCTTAAATATTATCTGGACGGTGCCTGAATTGCTTGGCTCTCCTTTCTTAGGCTGACCCACAGCTGCAGAATATAGTTAGCAAGGATGTATAACAACGACCTTCAGATTAGGAGGGAGAAGGAAAAGATATTAAATGAAATACTGTATATCTTGAACCCTTTCTAAACTAGGGTAGCTGTTTTTGCAGTTATAAACATCTGTCTGTAATAACTTACATTGCAAAGGGAGAACAACCCAAACAGTATCGGTTACAAATATCTTGGCTGCTTTTCCTTTTTTTTTTTTTGGTAGCATCTGCTTGCAAACGTTTAAAACAGAACATATGCCCTGGTTCAGTAATGGAAAAGGATTTCAAATTGAAGATAATATCTGTGTGATGTCTCTGTACTCTATGTCCGGCAGGACGGGACTTTGAGCAGTGTCCCTGAACATCTCCCAGCGATGCCATTTACGGTGTTTGTCCCCAGGTCTGTCACGTAAAGCACTGAAAACCACAGAGCACAGGCACAAAGGCAGCGCCGAAGGCAGCGCGTTACGAGGGGCGCCCGTTCATTGTTTCACATCGCAGTGTGAGCACAGAACATTCCTGTGGACCCCTCGAAGCGCTCCCCTGAACTCGTTCGCCATTTCTGGAACCGCGGACCTCTCCGGACGCCCGTGAGACGGCGACGCTGACCACGATGGGGATGCAGCTCCCCCTCCTCCCCTCTCCCCTGCCGGCCGAGGCCGCCCGGAGGCCGCAGGCACAGCGGGCTGGGGACGGGAAGGGCCCGGGAGCCCCCGCGCTCCGCCTGACGTGGCGCTGCCGCCGCCGCCGCCCCGCTCCGCAGCCCCGAGCGCACTGCGGGCACATCCCCGCCCTGGCCCCGGCCCCGGCCCCGGCGCTCCCCGCAGCTCCGGCCGCGCCCGGCACCTACTCTTGGCCTGGCTGAGGTGCAGCGAGTGGTCGGAGACGGGCAGCCGGGCCGCCTCCCCGGGGTACACCTGCCCGCCCGCGTAGTAATGGCACTGCTCGTCCCCGCGCTGCCGCGCCGGCCGCGGCTCCTCCGCCTCCGCCTCCGCCTCGCCTCCCAGCGCCGCCGCCAGCAGGAGCAGCAGCAGCGCGGGGCACCGGGCCCCGGCCCCGCCGCCCGCCTCCATGGCCCGCCGAGCCACTGCACGTCCCCGCGGCGCGGCGAGGGGCGGCGGCGGCGGGGAGGAGCTTGGCCCGCACATGGCCACACTCCCGCCGCATGGCCGGGCCGGGCCGGGGCTCAGGGAGGGGCCCCGAGGGGCTGGGGCTGTGGCAGCCCGGAGCTCTGCACAGCCACCCGGGGCACAGCACGGCCACCCCGGATCCCGCACAGGACCCCCATCTCGCCACGGGAACCCCATCCCGGCACAGCCGCCCCATCCCGGCACAGGACCCCCATCTCGCCACGGGAACCCCATCCCGGCACGGGAACCCCATCCCGGCACAGCCGCCCCATCCCGGCACAGCCGCCCCGGGCCCTGCCCCGGCCGTGGGGCGGGCGCTGAGCGCGGGCAGTGCCGGCGGGGCTGCGGGCTCATCCTTCCGCCTCGGGGGAAACGGGGAACGATGTTCGTGTGTAGAGAAACGGGAAAAGAACGCGTGTGTGTGCAGAGAGAGCGCGCACGTATCCGAGTGATTGCAGAAGGAAAATGATTGTGAGAGGCTCCCCATCTGCTATCATCGCTTATCTGTGGCAGCGTGGCTTCTGTGGGGGCACGGCACCACTCGCGGTCATAGCCAGCTGTGCCAAATGCAGATTGTGCATTCTGGCCTCATGAATACAGGAAATGCAGAAACGGGTACTGCCTCAGACCCAAAACCTTGAATTGTTGCCAGCTCGGCAGCAACTCGTGAATGGGCACCATGTAGTGCACGTGGTGACTGTGTAAGAGTGTGGCTAGGCAGAAATGAAATAATAAGTGCTTTAATTCACAGAAAGGACCTTTAAAGATAATCTATTCTAATGCCCCTCCAATGGCAGGGTCATTTTCAGCTAGATCAGGCTGCTCACAGCCCTGTCCAGCCTGATCTTGAATGTTTCCAGGGTTGGGGCGTCCACCTCTGGTCACCCTGTGCCAGTGTTTTGTACTCAAAACCATTACTCCTTTTCCTATCACAGTAGGCCTTGCTAAAAAGTCTGACCCCGTCTTTCTTATAAGCCCCCTTCAGGTAGTGGAAGGCTGCTCTAAGGTCTCCCTGGAGCCTTCTCCAGGCTGAACAACCTCAATGTTTGCAGAAGAGATTCTCCAGCACTGTGATCATCTCTGTGACCCAGATGCCTTGGTTCAAGTTTGCCTAGTGAGAGGTCATTTTTCCCAGTGCTGAGTGAATTGTGGTTCATCTCACAAAACAATTACATATGTCACAGATAAGCATAGCTAGAATGTAATTCCACAGTGCATTTAATAACAAGATTTTGAAGACAGTAAGTAAGCTTTGACAAACAGTTGGTAAGGCTTTGCAGCACCATTTCTGGTTGAGCTAGGCATACCCATTGGACAGGTCAAGTCATCTGTCAAGTGTATCCATTAAATTGTACCCAGGGTCCTTAAAAATAAGAGTGTGGAAGAGCTGGAGCTGTCCCTTATTGAAAGTGTTGACCTTTTGTACTTTGAGCAGTGTGGGTGCCATCCATCCTCTGGGACAACTCAGGTGGTCCAACAACAGCTCTCCAGACTGACAATGTCAGGAATGTCTGCATTGCAGCCTGTCTCTGCAGAGGATCTGTGATAAATGCTTCAGGATGCTGTGGTACCTGTGCCAGAATGGACAGTACAATTTCTCTTTTTTTTTTCCCCTCAAATGTTACAGAACAGACATGTAAAGAACAGAGGCAAAAGAAAATGCTGAGAGCCATTTTCAAAGAATACAGGCTCTGTAAAAGAAGAAAAGAATTAGCAAGGCACCTGTGATTATATGTTGTGTCTTGAAAATATCCT
The DNA here is from genome assembly GCF_037042795.1 of Molothrus aeneus. Taxonomy (NCBI): domain Eukaryota; kingdom Metazoa; phylum Chordata; class Aves; order Passeriformes; family Icteridae; genus Molothrus; species Molothrus aeneus. The sequence goes on along the minus strand of NC_089647.1, from coordinate 103,465,776 downwards.
AATATTTTTCTGGTTTCCTGTAACAGATTTCACTCTTCAGAAAGATACTTCACAGAATTAAATTCACAGGAGTGGGAGAAACAAGATCTTGTGGGCATGCTTGGACTTCTTAACCTATGATGTTAGCGTTCCTTTCTCCCAAAGCTTGGACCTCTCTCCAGAAAGGTCTCCTTTTCTTTCCCATCTCTTCTGGTATTTGCCTTTAAGTTCCAGTCTAGGTTCTACAAATTCTAGTCATGCCACTCATATCCTTACTTAATCCATATTGCCACAGTAATAATCTTCCTTGCCCACCTGAAGGAAGGGATTGAAGATTACTGAGGGTCAGAAGTGTAACGCTCTGGGACAGCCCCCTCATGAATACAGAAGCAAAACACCTGCATATTTTCCAGGCTTGATCAGCATGTATGGAATTATAAAAAAATTGTATTAAATGTCTGCCTAAAGGGGAAATGGACTTGATGGCACATGAGATCCCTTTGTCCTGTTTCTTTCACAGGGAGTTGGTGGTGGCCATTCTTTGTTTATACCTCCCCAAGTGTTGAAAGCGGGATAAAACCTGTTATTTTCAGTGCTACTGTTTGAGTTTGACACCCTCCCCTATCAAGGTCATGTCATTAAAAAGAGGATGAAGAAAACCTGTTTGCTCATGTTAAGCACTCTGGCTGTGGTGGAAAAAAGCACTTAAACAATCTGTGTATTCCCACTGATCTCAGAATCACACGAGCTTTGCATTTAAGCTCACTAAAATGTGTTGATGGACTACTGTCTTACATAGTCTAACTCTAGTAGCACTGAATTTAATATCAAGAGTTCACAGAGAAAGTTATTTTGGTTGGCCCTACTCTTTTCTTTGTGCTGGTGTTTTGAGCTGTAGGAAATAGCAGTGATTTGAAAGGTAGACATACAGTAAGGTTGTTAAAAAAAAGAGCAGTTGCAAGGTATGCACTTTGCATAATGTTAACATCCTTCAGTTGAAAGATATTCCCATTTATCTGTAAATGAGAGAGAAAAGCAGTAAAATCAATGCAGTAAAAATAGAAAAAAAACAGGCCTATGATGAGTTGAGAAAATGCTGAAGGACAAAAATGGGTTTTATCTGCAGAATATAATGTTAGTTTAATAGCACTAATTTGAGTTTCATATGTGATTAAGTGTATATAGGCATGGAATGGAGTTCAAAAGAGCAATAAGAAAGACTTTCTGGCTGATGCTGTACTCTCAAGACTTCTGCAAGTGATTAAAAAATGAAAAAAATTCATAAATGGAATCCATGATGAAATCCAAATATATATCACTCTTCAAAGTCTGAATGGAGAAGATGGGCAGCATTCTTTCTTTTCCCAGTGATTAAATTCTTGACTGAATGCTGATTGTTATATTTGAATTGGTGATATTAAGTGATGCTGGTAAAATGTGATAAGAGAAACACTGCTACCTTCACCCTGTCACACAGCTCTGCTGAAGCTGGGAAGGCTCAGCATGTGTAAAGGGAAATCTCCTCAATCCTTCCTTTCCCCCACTGCACTCAGGCACTGTTCCTCCTGTCATGCCCTATCCAGGCCCATGAGGAAGGTTCAGTTTTGGCCAAGGGCTCGACAGTGGCAGGATGTCATTGCCACAGTGGCACTGAAGTTATGTAAGGCAGTGATTTAAGGTACTGAAACAGTTTAGAAGTGGTTATGGAGGTTCTGTGTGGTAATAAAATACCTCACTGCAGTTTAAATGACCAAACATAAAAATATCTTGGAAAAATTAGTGTAATATATTGTAGCAAGATACCCATCACCATTTCCTGGGACAGATGGAGCAGATGTTCAATATTGTGCTGGTGAAACTAGCAGTTGGTTTTATCTTCTCATGGTTTACAGGGACATTTTAACAAATATATTGCATTGCTCATCATGCATGACAAAAAAATCTATAGCATAGGAAACTTTGCTGGAGAAAGGAGGGTAGAAAACATCTGTTTTGTGAGAAGGATTGGAACAGAGTGACCATAATTAAAATGAACAATTAGAGAAGACTTCTTCTCTTTGGCTCTTGCTAAGGCCAGACTGGTGGGGTCAGCTGTGTGTGCTGGCTGCAAAGGGGCCTTGAAGAAAAAGTGTATCAAGCTGAGAAGTGTTGGGTGATGCCATTTGCTTTAACAGGAGCTGCATCCTGACTTCTGACTGCTGCTTGTGTTGTCAGCTACTGGAAGCAGGATGAGTGAGTAAACATAAACATAGACTTAGTAAAATCTGCCACTTTATACTATAGAAGCATCAACGATGTGTTTATTCCTGCAGCCTACCTTTGGGGAATGCATTAGTGTTTAGAGATGAATTTGTTTTTCCTCTGCAAACACACCTGCCATAGAAAAGTTCTGCTTCATTTCTTTCTCCTCCAGCAGCTCTGCTTCCTGTGTCATTGGTGTCAAAACCCTGCAGGGCTGTGGGATAGGAGCAGGGCAGAGCAGGTGCCTGATGTGTCTGAGCCTGGCAACAAAGGGTGGTTGGTGCTGCTAGTCCCTGGGAGAGGGGGGAGTATGGTTCCTAAAGCACCTCTGTTCCAAGGTTCCTTCTGCCTCTGTAAGTGCTGACAGAATCTGCAAGTTTGTGAATAAAAACAAACATTGTGAAACCACCTTCTTGAGTTGACAAATCATGTAGTCCTTGCAGGACCTCGTCAGTTTTCCTTTGGCTGTCACCTGGGGGTGGGTTACAAGTGTGTTTATGCTCTCATTTCTTCTTCCTTTATTAAGTCTGTGTTCAAAGAAATGCCCAAAACATCTCTGTGCACTAGCACAATTTTTGGCCAGCTGTACTGATGAGGACAGAGAAATTCAGTGCTGACAGCACCTGTCAGACATCTGCTGTTCTCTGTAAGTCAGTGAGCTGTGAAGGACACTTGAGGAATTGCTCTGGAAAGCCAGTGCTGGATGTCTGGAGCTGCTGCTGTGCCCTGAGGCCATGACAGCCAGGAGCTTGCTAGCCAGGAGCACCTTGCTGGCTTTGTCTGGTGGTGCTGAGCAAGACAGACCTTCACCTCAAGGGCAGTGATCTCCACCAGTGACATTCCTGCCCTCGGGGTCCCAGCCTTGGTTCTGCCTTCTCACATCTGAACTGATCCTAGAGCACTCTGGCCAAGCCTTGAGCTCAGTCAGCCTTCGGGAAAAGGTGGAAAATTTGTCCCCTCTCTGCTCAGACAAAGCAAAGCTGTGTCTTGTCCTCACAGGTGTCTGAACCACAGCCTCATGGATGGAGAGAAGCCCTGTGGCAACCTGCTTTCCTATTTTCTTAAACCAGAATGGGGACAGATGTTGCTGATGTTTATTGGCTCAAGCTTATGGGTGTGCTACATGCCTTGCATTTGGGCACTGAGGAAAAAGTGAATATTTAGCTATTGTCAAAAAATTGACCCAACTGTCTGAAGCATGGGTGATCCCTTGGTCTGTGTAGGAGAGAGGGCTGCATTCCCAGCATGGTGGGATAACATGGTCATAAAGAACTCCCAACTCTTGTTATGCTGGCCTGCCTATGCCTCTTCATTTTTATCTTGCAAAGCTTTTTCTATTATCTATTTTCTTGCAGTGTTCCATACCTAAATTTGCTATTCTCTTCTATTCGTACTTATAAAAGAGAAAAATGGCTTGCAATTGTGGGAACTCAGCACATCGTTCCCGATGTCCAGAGATGCCAGGAGAACCCTTGGGGGTCTCGGAAATCCTGGAATGTTGCCAAGAGTGCTTGGTGGCTTGATTTTGATCCACCCACAGAAGTGACAGCAGTTTGAGGACATGAGAATCACTTTAGAGTGAAGGGTGTAACAGGGACACATTTAGAGGGTGAAAATATAGATTTTAAGGTTTTTGGTACAGGGGGGTTATGGAGACAAGATGGAGGGATCAGGGCGTGTCTCGTCCTTCTTCTTTCTTCTTCTTGTCTTCCATCTCCTGTGGTGATGTTGGCACTTGGGGATTGGTTTATGGTGGAGGTGCACTTGCTAACATGGGTGAAAAGTACTGGAAAATAAAGGTAAATATTATGTATGTAGATTTTATATAAAAAGACACGACCGCCCCGTGGGTGGTCAGAGTGCCCTTGGCTGCCTTGCAGGTCAGACCTCTGTTGGGCAGACAGAAAATTTTGTAGATAAGAAACAATAAACAATCTGAAGACCGAAAAGGTGAAGAGTTCAGACTCGTCCTTTGAAACGCGTGCCACCCAAGAACCACACTACTCGTGTCGGGGCAGAGACAGACAGCCGGACCCGACATGCAATGAGAAATATTTATGCACCCTGATGTTTCAGTTGCTTTTACATTGTTCACTAGATGGCAGTACAATGCTTGTTACACCGATGGAAGGAACTGAAGTCATCTATTCTCCAAGAGTCTGAAATTCCCTAAAATCAGGGATCTGGTATTTTCTTCTCTAAGATACAAGGTCCACAGGTGTAGGAAATGCAAATTGAAATCTATATTCAGTCCTCACAAACAACCCCAGTTTCTGTGAACTTTTTACAACTTACATAATTTTTAAGTAAAAAGTTATATTTTTTTTCAGTAAAAAGCTTATATAATTTTTCAGTAAAAAGTTTATCAAATAAACTCTGAGAGTGAAGATGCTGGTGATGCTTCTGAAATCTCTTAAATAGGAAGAAAAAAAAAAAACCATAAAAGTTCTGGTGTAAGAGGTAAAGATGTGTAAGAGAAAATGAGTTTTAACCTGCTCACTATGGAGTACTGAAATCAATACTTGATTTTTGTTTCTGCTTCCTTTTTTGCTAGCTATGCACAGTTTCTGGGAGATTAGGAAGCAGTCCAGGAAATGATCATCTCTACTTTAATTGAAGTGGAGTGCACAGGCCCTGGTTCTTCTCTGCTCTTTCAGAAATCTCTCTACTCCATTTAGAATTCTGTAAATAAATGAAGGCTTTACCTTTTTTATGGTAACGTCCTCACCTATCCCAGTTCAATTTTGCAAATATTTCAGAGGTTCAACTATTTCAGCTTGTCTGCTTGGTCTAATGCAAGGACCTAAAGATTTCCTTACGAAGAAAAACGCCTTAGTAATTGGAAGTGAAATCGACCCAATATTTGTGTTCCTTGGACCATAGGTATATGACTTAAGTCTCCTTCAGAAAATCCAATAGTGTAATTTAGCATATAAGCTGTGTAGTAAACTGTAAATTACTTTGCATTAATACTAAAATAACTCCTGTTAGAGTCAAAGCTCTTTCTCTGCTTTGATTTGCCAACTTTCCAAGTAGCCTTGGGAAGCCATGCCTCTGTGCAAGAATAAATATTTGATCAATCACAACTAAACTTGAAATGTAGTGCTGTTGTTTTCCCATGATTAAAGGAAAAAAAGGCCGTGGTACATAGATATGAGTTTTATTTGTTATTGCATGTTTACTTATTTTCAAGAAAGGCATCATTCTTAGAAGTTTGGAGAAGTTTGCAAATTTACAAATTCTTAAGTGCAAGCATAGGGATTTCAAGATGTTATAGGTACTAGAGGTAGTACACTTGAAATATATTACCTGTGTGCAGAGCATTTATATGTTTATACCCTACAATCATATTCACCATTACAGAATCAAAATATGGACAAAAATGTTTAGAAAACAGTGATACTTGCTACAGTTGGGTGAAGCTGATTTTCTTTTTTCTGCTGCTCTTGAAGCCTAAAATATAGCACAGTGTGCAACTTGCACACTTAAATCATAAGACAAGAATGAGAACCAGTATACTCTGACTGTTTTCCTCAGAATGGAATTTAAAGTGATGAAATGGGGAATGGGTGTAATCTGAAAATAAAATAACGCTTCTGCATGAGCACAGTTAATGCTCCCTGTGCCACTCCAGGCATGACCCAAAGCCTGTCCCTGGACACAGGGATGGGTTTATCTGAACCACTCTACAACTGCAGCTGTCTTGTCAAAATTTGTGTCATCTCTGTCATTCATTGTGTGGGAGGTGCTGCCGAATAATTCCCCCTATTTTAAAAAAGACTTTAAAACTTTCTAAGATTTTGAAGTGGTAAATGTTGCTGAGATATATAAAATGATGTGTTGACCTTCTGCACAAATAGCTGTTGCAAGGGATTATTCCTCAAGCCTACGCTTTGAAATAGTTGCTGTGAGCAACTATTGAGTGAACTGAAGTTGCCAGTTAAGAAAGCTGATAACACAGAATAGTTCATGGAGCAGAGTTCCTCTCTTGGACCTGGGTGTTGATTTCTGAGATAAGTTTTCTGCCAGATGGTATTTTTACTGGAAATGAAACAAGCAGCATTAAAAGAAAAAACCGACCAAAGAAGTCAGATTCTGTATCTCCTGATCATCCTGTAGGAAAGCACTCTTCAAGGTCGTTTGCAACATTTGCTGCCATTTCTCAGAGGCCTGACATGATGCTTTTTGTCCTAGTGAGTCTGCAGCCACATTACCAACAGACTGGAGCCTCCTAGTGTTTAGCGAGAAATAATTCATTTAAAAATGCCTCATTAAAAATACCTGACATGATCTCTTTGTTAATTTAATTTTTGTTACCCATTTGTTCAGTTTTCTCACTAGAAGCCATCTAGAAACTGTTGTGGCAAGTTGGCATTGCTACTGGAAGGCTTGGCTGGGCCATGAGCCCTGTGCTCTGCTCGTCCCCAGGCAGCAGCAGCACACCTTGAGAGTCACCTGCTTGCTGTGCCTGCTGCCTGGAGGTACTTGAGTAGGTCACAGAGCATCCACTGTTTATATTTACCCAATTGTTTGTTAAGGGTCAGTGCTTCATTATAATCCCACTGAAGCCACTTTGTGCTTTGGTGCATTCCCGTTCCCATCTCATCTCTCCTGATAAAGGCAGGAGAGCTGCTGCAGGGCTGTTATTGTGGAGGGAGGGACAGACTGTCACCAGAATGTCCTGCCTCTCAGAGGGGTTTTGTGGAGAGCTTTTTGGATAATTGGTTAGATGAGAAAGGCCATTTCGATGTGATACCGATGGATAAGGATAGGGGAAACAAGCTGGGAATTATGTAACCAGTGTCCAATCACTGACAAAGGTCATAGTGACCTTCGCTGAAACGGGAAGATGGGGGAGAAAATCGCTTGCCAGAAAATGTAGATACCCTAGGTAGAGAAGCTAGAAGAATGCAAACATAGAAACAAAATAATCATTAGAAGATAGAAGTTGGTGTGGTTGATCTAAGTGTGCTTTAACCAATAATGAGCTCAGCTTTTGCAATATGTATAAGCTTCATTAACACCAATATAAATATGTGTGAGTTTTCAATAAACTTGGGGATTTGTCATCCACGCATATTGTGTGAGGCATTTCTTCCGCCGTTCACGACAGGGTTTCTTTGAAAAATTGCAAATAAAGAGCAGGCAGAAGGCTCCAGATGACAGAATGTATAGGCTGGTCAGTAAATGTACTAAATCCTTCTGCACCCACTCAAAGAAAACATAAGTCTGTCTTTCTGGAGCTACAGGGGCTGTCTGTTTTTCAGAAGCTGTAAAGGTTTTGCTTTTTGCCTGAACATTTGTGGTGTGCTGTCGGGTTCGGCTGTCTGTCTCTGCCCCGACACGGGTAGGGTGGTTCTTGGGTGGCACGCGTTTTAAAGGACGAGTCTGGACTCTTCAGCTTTTCGGTCTTCAGATTGTTTATTATTTCTTATCTACAAAATTTTCTGTCTGCCCAACAGAGATCTGATCTGCAAGCAGTCACAGGCACTCTCTGACCACCCACGGGGCAGTCATGTCTTTTTATACTAAAATCTACATACATGATATTTACCTTTATTTCCCAATGCTTTTCACCCATGTTGGCAAGTGCACCTTCACCATAAACCAATCCCCAAATGCCAACATCACCACAGGAGATGGAGGACAAGAAGAAGGAAGAAGAAGGACAAGACACGCCCTGATCCCTCCATCTTGTCTCCATAACCCCCCTGTACCCAAAAACCTTAAAATCTATATTTCACCTTCTAAATGTGTCCCTTTTACACCTTTTACTCTAAAGTGATTCTCTTGTCCTCAAACTCTCGTTATTTCTGTGGATGGATCAAAATCAAGCCACCAGACACTCTTGGCAACATTCCAGGATTTTCGAGACCCCCAAGGGTTCTCCTGGCATCTCTGAACATCAGGAATGATGTGCTGAGATCCCACAGTGTGCAGCCTGCTGTTGGTGGCAGCAGTGCTTCCACAATGGAAGAGCATGAGCTCTGCTGGGCAGCAGTGATTCTCCCCAGCACACCAGCCAAAATGTTCCCTCTTTCCTCACTCCCCACAGTGAGCCAGGTAACAGCCCCAAGGCTGGAAGGAAGAAATGGTGAGTCCTATGCCTTGAGCTTTTGTGCAGTGTTGCTAAACCCAGATCCTGAGAGGCTGGAAGATGGAAAGCAATAGCAGTAAGAGGCTTGGAGGTCTTGGGCCTGTCTGGTTCCTGGTGTGCATGTAGGATTCACATGTCTGGGTTTCCATGGAAGCCTTGTTTTAAATGAAAGATGAGCTTCCCTGTACTTGTGAGACATTTGAAGAACAGATTTTGGGGAAACAAGCAAATACTGTGATGTTCCTGAACAACTGTGCCCAGCCTTTGGGTGGCTGAAAGCAGAACGAGCCATGGGTCAGGTTTGGTTGTGGTTCTTACATGAGGTTTGTGTAAGGGCAGAGTGTGTGGGGTCTGAACAGCTGCCCTGCTGTTCCTGCAGGCTTCTCCTGGCTGAGGGAGAGGCCAGCAGCTCCTTCCAGCCTGCCCTCCCCAGCAGAAAACTGCTGTTGAGAGAGGCAGCAGGGTCAGGGCTGTTTCCAGAGCCTGGTTAGTTACAGGCGTCACCAGGAGGAGTCTGGCATTACCCTGCTCCCACTCAGCCCAGAGGACACTGCTGCCCTGGTTGAATATCCCAAAACTGCTGGACCAGGCTTGGATTTTGAAGAACATCATCTCTGAAAGGTTGACTCAGGCGCCTGAGGAAATTAGTGTGGAATAAAGACTTGGGAAAACTGAACTGAATCTGAGCATCAGCAATGCATCAAGAGACACAAATATTGCTAAAATATATGAAATGAAAGTTAGTGGAAAAAATTAAATGTTTAGTGAAGCATGCAGAGCTGGAAGCATTGTTATGGTTGTTAGGTTTTTATTAGTTGGAAACTGTTCATTCAAGCTCGGTTTCTGTGCAGTGAATGTCCCAATGTGGTTGGGTTTGGGACCTATAGTTTCTGAATTTTCCTTCCTTTATGAGTTCTAAGTCCTGAAATATTCATTGTGCATGTGTCCTTCTGGCTTCTGGGGTGCTGTGAAGGGAGATATTTTGTACACAAATTTTGCAGTAAATTATACCATTTACTGCCTAGTGGTGCTTACTGTAGCCCCAGGGACTTAAGTGGTCCAGCTCAAAAGACATTTCATGTGAAAGGAAACATTTGAGGGTGTTTCACAGCAGGAAAATAGTGCCACTTTAGTTGTTTCACCTTTCAATATAAAAAAGACTGAGAAACTCAGGGCCTGTGTTTTTACAATTCTCCATGAGCTCACACGGCCTCTGTATGTACATGTATGCACACAGACACCTAAGTGTGTCAGCAAAAAAACCTCAAATTAAGTATTTTTCTTCCACTGAAAAGCTTCACCTCCTCAGTTGAGCATACTCCATTACTATTAACATACTTCATAATATCTGTTTTCAGGGACAGGAACATTTTTAATCCCTGGCCTTGCTTCACGTGAGCAAATACAGATCTACCTGTTAACTAGAGCATTGGTACCTGGAATTAAAAAGGCATATTTTGGGCATCACTCTGTGTGTCTGTTTTCCAATTCCTTATTTGGAAGTCTTTATCTTTGCTATCTTATCTGATGCCTTCTGGAAACAATTTTCCCTTAACACCACTTCATAAATTTCAGCATACACTAGACTGAAGGTTCTGGGCCATTTCTCACATTTTGTAATGAATTTTCTGATTGAATTCTTTTACAGATAGCACCTCATACATGCAAAACAGTGCCTAAGATCTTGGTGGATTTTTTACTGATTTTATGTATACATCTCTAAGAACTTGTGATATACTCTGAAAAGCTAAGTTGCAACTGAAATGTGCATGCTTATATTTTCCAAGGCATTAAATGAAAAATATGAAAAGGGGTAAGAATAGGATAAGAATAAGCCTATTAACATAAAACCAGGTAAAATTAGAAACCAAGTGTGTTTGCGTAGTTAAATTTTATTTGGAATAGCCACAACAATTTGAAATAGCTACCAGATATGTTGTCAAATAGCTGAATGCTATTAGGGAAACTCTGTCACTTGCATTAATTTAATTAATGCCTCAGGCTTTACATGAGTAGCCATAACACTAAGGTGATTAATCTCTGATTGTAAAAGGAAGCACCAGTATAGTTCTGTGGCTTCAAAATTTTCCTCACTGGGCAACCCACATGAATTTTAATTCAGAGTTTGGTTAAACCTTCTTAAAAGATAGCTCTGTCATGTCATGTTCTTCAGGGGTGGCTGAACGTGGGGGAGAAAGGCAGGGGCCTCTCCCTGTGGGAGCAGATCCCAGCCCCTTCCAGAAAGTCCTGAGTTCACAAGGAGGGTGCAGCCTGGCTGCAGGAGAGGTCTGGCTGCTGAGGGAAGGGTTGTTCTGTGGGGATGTTCTGGGCACTAAAGGTGTGGAATTAATTCACAGAACTGAGCAGCTGCAGGGAAAAGCAGGAGTTTGAGTGGAGACGGAGTCACAGTGAGAGGGCTTCTGCTGCTGTGAAGCAGCACCAGTGGCTGTGTTGAAGGCACTAAAGGGGAATCCCTGGAGAAGAAGCAGTGCTTGGCATCCTTCAGAAGGGCAGGCAGGGCCTTGTTTGCATGGTTAGGGCTGGAGGGACTTTTGGTCATTGCAACCACTGCACGCTCAGACTCAGCCAAATTTCAGCAGCAGAACATGAACTCCTGCACCTCTGCCCCACACATCTACTGCACCACAGAAAGGGAAAATAGCAATTTGTCACCTCTGTTTAAAAAGGACTTTGGAAACATGTCAATGTGGCTTTTGTCAAGAGAAATCGTGTCTGAGAGAAATCCACTGCTCTTTGTCTGAAGCACTGACATGAGTGTGGATTAGGGTGATTTGGTTGGTACAGCGTGCTCAGATTTTCCTAAAGCTTTTGATAAGCTCCTCAGTCAGAAGATCCTAAAGAAGCAAAACAGTAGCAAGATGAAAGGAAAGTTCCCTGCTGGAAATGATGTGAGGAGTAGGAATAAACAGTCAGGTATTTCAGTGGGAGATAACAAGTGGAATCCCACAGGGACTTGCACTGAGTTCTGTGATGTCTGGCATATTCATAAGTGGTCTGGAAAATGTCCTAAATAGTGCTGGATGCTTCTTTGATGGAGTTATTCAGGGTAGGAGAAATAAAAATCTGCTTTTAAAAATGTGGTGAGTGGCATTGCAGTAAAATGGCAGCCTGCATTTGGTGCCAGTAACCACAAGATAACGCACATGGGAAAAAATAAACCTGACTGTACAGTGCTGAAATGGGCTTTAAACTACCTATTGTGACTCAGGGAGCAGAGCTCAAATTAGCTGTCAGTAATTCTAAGAAATGTTGGCTGAGGGCAGAGCAAGGCTCAAAAGCAAATGGATTGTCAGAAATTGCTAGGGAAGACACAGCAAACAAAATAATTATTTTGCTGTCTATTCACCTCTTGATTACTGTGAGCTGTTCTGGTCTCCACGTCTAAGAAAAGGCATGCCAGTGTTCAAAGGGGACAGAGAAACCTGACAAGTGCTTTCACAAAGAAAGAACAGCTTCTGAATTGAGATTGATTAGATAGACTCCTTAGCTGGGGAAAGGGAAGGTGGAAAGGCATGCGATAGCGGCATTTAAAATCATGAGTGGCACGGAGAAAATAAGTAGCAAATGATTGTTTGCGTTTCTCCCAGAACAAGAACAAGGGACATCAGGTGGAATTACTGGGGTAGTGGCTTAAGCAAACAACAGCAAATCTGGTCCTTGTGGTGTGTGATTAAACTGGACCCAGTCTTACAGTATCTGCTGGGTGTCAGGAGGTTAGATGGGCTCAAAACCAATGAGGCAAATCAACAGGAAAAGAAAATCAGGGACCAATAGGCAAGGAGATGAAATTTGTGCTTGAGGAGCTCCTGTGTGGCAGGCTCTGCATGTGGGGAGGAAAGAGTGGAGAAAATGACTGCATGGTTACCCCTTTAAAATTGTTTGCCTTGGTACCTGCTGCTGGTTTCTGTTAGAGGTGGAATACTTGACTGAGTGGACCTTTGATCTGATCCAGTATAATTCTTCTGCATAATGTTTCTGTTTCATGTTTTTTATGTTTTACACACAAAATAGCTCAGACACCTACAGGATCCCAAGGTTTGATCCCTGCTTAAATAATTTAGACCCAGCCTGGATGTCCACTCAGAGTCTTGAAAAGAGAACGTGTTTGGAAGGTCTCATGGATCCAGCCACCTGAGAAGGTGAGAGCCCTGGGGACTACAGTAATGAACCAGAGGCACCTGTACCTCTGGGTATGGAATTTAGTTCCTTGTGGGATAAGTAAGTAAAATGAATATCAGTTCTGCATTGGGTTTTCCTTCATCCTGTAATTCAATGATTTCCAGTTGTCTGAAGAGTACTTTTGCATTGTACAGTTTATTGTTCTGCTTTCTGAGCTTGTGCATAACATGATATGCAGGAGAAGCCAACATATTGTCATTGGTTACAGAATGCCCCTTTAAAGCAGTGACAAAATTACTTTGTAGCTAGAAGTGTGACCATGAGAACTGCATTTTGATACCAGAAGAATGTCGAACTAGAGTTAAATTGAATGTCTGTTTCTTCAAGGAGGGTAAATTTAATCAGCTGCTCAAAATCAAATTAAGGGGGAAATCAGTTTGGAAAAACACAAGAATTACAATATAGCTAATGACCTGAGGTAATACTGGCAAGAAATTTGCTTTCACATTATAAAATGAAAAATTGTTTCTCTAAGAGGGAACTGCTTGTAGCTGGTGATTGCCTGCGGTGGTTCAGAGCCCGGTGTTTCCTTGCGAGAACAATTAAACTGTGCCGCCCTTCCACCATTCACTTCCCCTCCATTATGGCAGTAATACCAACAGTTATTATACTGTGATCAAGCCTGTCAGGGTTTCTATCATTGTATTCTTTTCTAACTTGGATGTTAAGCTGGAAATGTTTTCCCAGCCCAGCCTGAAACAGCCTCTTGCAGCTGGTGGTCTATGAGGGATCCTGAAGTGTCACATCTCTTTCAGGAACACGGCTCTCCTACAGCATCAGTCCTTACAGGAACCATTTCTACAGCTGGGAATAGAAAGTGAATCCTGCATCTTGCTGCAGAAAGGGATTTGGATTTTAATGTACAGGTTATTTTGATTAACATGGGTGAGTAGAGGGGCTTTATTCATTAAAGTGTGGTTGAAAGGGGGGATGTCTTCCCCTGCTGATTTATTTCCAATATAAAGGGAAGACACTGAAAGAGCTGTGGCTCAAAGGTACTGCTGCTGTTCTGGTCCCTGAAGGTGATCCCTTCTGGCATAAATTTGTCTCTCTTATTGACAGAGAATTTGGAGATGGTGGCCAGAAGCTGCAGCCATGACTCAGTAAGAAGAGGAAAAGTGCTGCTCTGATATTACCTAGAATTGCATTTAACTTGAACCAGCACACTGCCTTGCTCTTCTGTGACCTTTACCCATCAGGAGTTATTAGCTAATTGAATTCAGAAGGTAACTCCCTAACTGTTTTCAAACTAAATTAACTTGCTTCAAGGGACCAAGTTGTGTTTGTATTTCCACAGAGATAATGAGTTTAGGCTTCAACTGAAACCTTGCCAGATAATGAGGGAAAAATAAATCAATGACCTCACTCTTATCTGGTCTTAACAGGCAGGCTTTCCTTTGCTAAAAGTGACCCTGAAATGGTCTGGATTGATTCACACAAATATGAACCCTGCATCCTGCTAAGCAGAGCTGTCCTGGGGAACACTTTGCTCCACGAGGAGATTTAATCTGAGCATCAGCAAAGCTGCAAGGATTTGAATCACAGCTTTTCTTTGAGTCAAAATGAATGCTTCTGAGAAATTCAAATGAGCAGTAAGGTGAAGAGCTAAGAAAGAATTTAGCTTCAATGCTAATTAGAAGAAAAAACCCACATTCTCACACTTGTGCCTGGGACTGAACAGTCTTCATAGGCATATACTTCTCTGATTCTCCATAGACATGGGCTTCTCTGATTATTTAATTAGCTGGTATTATTAAATAAGAAATGCTTTACAGATGTTAAAGGGAGATTGTTGCCTGCTGAGAACTGGTGTAGCTGTATTGGTGGAGATCCTTCCTTTGGTGCCTTGATTAATGCAAGAAGTACACAGCTCAGAAATGTTCCTCTCCAAAAGTACCTCCTTACTCTCTATATGGACCTCTCAAATGAAGGCTTAAATCTTCAGGTAATAAATGTGATTAATAATAGTTTTAGAGAATATATGAGGCAATCTGTTCAAATATGCAGAGGTAAGAGGCAGGAGATTTTAATTACTTGTGAAAAATCCGTAAAACCTACTCTTAAAGTCCAAAAGAGAAAATTGAAATTTTATGGTAGCAATAGTAGCAGTACTAGAAAAGACCATTCTGATCTAATAAGAGCTGTGATGTTTTAGGGACAGATGGTTGCTTTTATCCAATTTATTGATACAGGTTGTATAGTGCACCAATTCTTCTATTGTTGAACATCAAGGAAAAAGTGCCCTGAGGCAAAACCCCTTGGAGGTGTGCAAAACCTGACTGGACACAGCCCTGAGAAACTGTCTTTTTTTGACTCTGCTCTGAGTACAGGTCAGGACTGGAGGATCTGCCTTCCAAACTCAACCAATCTATGACTTTGTGAACCTAGAATACATTTTTAATGAGTGGCAGCTGGTGCAACTGGTGCAGAGAGCAGAGCCCAGGTGCCCTGCAGGGGAACAAGGCTCCTGAAAGGGTTTCTCTCTTATGAATCAAACTGGGCTCCTTGTGTTGCTTTGCTTTTGTCCTTTTGCAAAACCAAAGTCCCATGCAACTTTCAGACAACTTACCTCCTGGGCAGTGTCTGTGATTCCAGATTTATCAAGCTGCAAACTGTGAGAAGTTGGGCTTTTGGACATAAGAGAGTTGCACTCAGGGCAGTCTTCATTTGTGACTGGCTTGGGTGTGCTTACTTCAGTGCTGCATCCAAAAGGATAAATGAACTTCCTAGGGAGGTGGTTTGATCTGGGAATAAAGTTAATTCATTCTAAAAGCATCATCAGATAAAGCAAAATGAAGAGAACACTCTCATAAAATAAATCATATATGGAAATAAAATGTCAGAAGCTGAAATCATTCTATGTAATGCATTTTATTTTTCAAGTATTTGCAGTGGTAATGTTTCTTTTAAATGGTCACATTTGGAAAATCTTTTGATTAAAGAAATTAAATGAAAATATCCTCTGCCTTATTTAAAATATTTCAATCTTTTCATATGTTTTTTCTCTGATTATTAAGAATAAAAGAATATAAAATAAAAAAGTAGACGTTTGAGAAGCTGCTTTAGGTCATTGTCTTCAAGTAATTGCCATAGCTCCTTAGTGGCAACTTGAAGATTATTATATAGTCAGAGTAGGAATGTAGGGATGAGAATTAAGCCTTGAACTTTAGGAAAATTGTAGGATATTTTCTGCCAAGAAAAGTGAAGGCCTGAGTCCTTGCACTTGGTGGAGATCCAGAGACCACACAGAATGTTGCATGCTAAAATACCTATACAAAAAGCACCCCCATGTTAACAGTGAAGAAGTTGGCTGCTATTTGACTGTAAATATGATTAAATTGATAATTTTATCAAAGAGTCAAAACTGATTTGTTCAGCTGGATACATCTTCACATGGAAGCAGAATATTCAGCTAATACATGAACCACAGCTTTGATTATAAAGTTTTCACCCTAGTTTTGAGTTGTTTTGTGGTAACCAAACCTTCTTTTCCATTGTTGTCAGCTGTGCAGGGCAGTCCACTTGACAACCAGGGCTCCATCAATTTTGTCAATGGTCACCTACAATCAGCAATTACAAATGGCAATTCCCCAGTCTTAGGGCAGTTAAAGATACATGACAGCTTCATGTTATTTCTGGAGTGTTTCCTTCCTGCATGAAGCTTATGTGGGCTCACAGATGTGCACACTTAGACTCCAAACACAAATACATCTGGTCCCCTTTTCAGGTCCTGAAACTAAAATAGATTGGATTATCCCCAGTGGTAAGACTGAGTGTCAAAACATATGAAGAAGGAGAGTTTGTGTTTATTTTGATCTTTTTGTTTGGGTCCTCTGCAGACCTCAAGCTTTCCCAAAACTTGGGATTTTCATAACCACTTGCTTTCTGTCCCTTGCGTGCAATCTGGTTTCTAAAGAGGTGGGAGTTTGTTCACCAGCCTTTCCCCCACAGGCAGCATTAATGAGCTCTTTCTCTTCCACCCACATGTTATTTTCAGGAAATGTGTAGGAACTTAATGACTGTAAGACTTCTGGCTTGTTTTATTAGATCTAAATTGTCCAATGGGTTCACAAAAGGTTAGGGAAGAGACACAACAAAAGACAAACAGTCCTGGATGCAGACACAAAGAGCTTTGCTTCCTTAAGAAATGTTAGCATTTTAACTTTCACTCAGAGCTGACTAGAGGAACATCTGGAAGGAAACAGTGCTTTTCTGCTCAGATGGTTCTTCAGCCCTGGGGCTTTCAGGACAGGGGAGTGCCTGAAGGAGCCTGGCTGATTGTCTCTCCCATGCTTGATCAGTCTGGACAAGTCTGAGCATCCCTGTCCCTGCTGACCCACAGCAAGGCTTCGTGGCTTTCCTCTCACATGAGCACTCTTTGCATTTCCTGGCCTTGGTCTTGGTTTTAATGTCTGCCAGTGTATCCACTCTGAGCTGAAGGAGGTCATCATAATGTGGCAGTGTAGAAAACTGTTCTACTAATTCAGTCCTTTAACAAATTATTCAGTTTTGCTTTCCTCAGCAGCTTGCTTGCAGTGATCCTTCTTCCTCTGTCTTCCCTCTCCTAAGTATCAAAAACCTGGATAGATGAAGCCATTTTGAAAGAGCTGGTGTCCAAACAGGTGAGAAAGACTTCCAAAACTGCCACTGGCATCAACCTTCTTCTCTTGGAAGCTTTAAACTGGGCCACTCATTATTCTTCTTCCAGCTCCTGAATTTCCAAGTGCAGGATTTCTGTGCCAGCAGCAGCTCACTGCCTGCAGTCACACCCCAGCACTAGAAGCACTCTCTGCTTGTCTAGATGGGTTCTGGATGCTCTTTCAGTCCCAGCAGTGTCTTATCTCTGGTGCCTGGTGAGTCCTTTCCAGGTACCCTCAATACTTACTCACTCATATCCCTCTGTTCTTACCACAGGGCCTTGCCCAGCTGCTGGGGCTGACAAGAGGAAAAGCTCTGGGACACTTCCCAGCCAATGTCAGAGCAGTCTTGTGTCCCCACAGGGATTCTCTTTTTATGTAACCATATGCATAAAATAACAGTAGCTTGAAATTTTATCATTGGCCATAGGGGATGTGTGTTTTGGAAAGAGCTGTGCTCATGCAGGTTGTTACTGCAGTTGTAGGAAGTCTCAGACCTTGGGCTCCAAGTTTTCATTTTGCTTAAAAATAATTGAACTGAAATGAAACAGCCCATTCTGCTTAAAATATTTTTCCCCTCTCTCCTTTTTTTTCTTTTTTTTTTTTTTGTTTTGTTTCTTTGTTTTTAATGTTTTAAATTCTAAACAAGGAAGGATGATTCTTTTTAGAATTACCTGAAGATGTGATTTTAGGTCTATTTTCGATGGCTGGCAATTCCTACTAGTTCTGTATGCTATGTAAACCAGAGTCAGTCAGCTTGAAGGCAGCAGGTGGTTACAGATGCTGTGATACTTTCAGTGATAATGTTGAAAGAAAAGCAGAGATGGACTTACATGTTGTTAAAGTTTGGGTGGTTTAGTGTACTATCAAAAAGACACCACAACAGCTACCTACAACTTACTGAAGATGGAAAACACCAATTTAATGTGGAATTGGTATGCATAATTATGTTCAAATTCTGCTGTAATAATGTTGTCCATATTTGCAATACTGTAAATGTGAAAATGAATTTCTGTCTGAAAGAGTGCCAGTGTGAAGCAGCATATAATTTTGTTTTTGTTTGTGCTGCACTCTGCATAATTACTGTAATTATGCATATTAGGCTGTTCTGTGTAATGGCACCAGAAGGTAGATAATTTTGCCAATGGAGCAGCTTATATACATTTTGTACCAACTACAGAAGTGCTTTGAAGATCACTTAATACTGCTGATTTGCCCACAATAGGTCAGAAATTATTGCTGCTGCTTCCAGAATGTCTATCTGGAAGAGATGACTTCCATAAAAATCAGGTGCTACTAAAAAACCAGAGCTTTGTGTCTGAGAAAACAGAGAAAAGTATAAAAATCTTTAATTAGATTTCTATCAGCATGATGTGACAGGAAGATGCAGCACAGATTATACTCTGCACAAGAAATTGCAAATAAAGAGCCACAGAATCATAGAATGGCTTGGGTTGGAATGGACCTGCTAAATGCCATTCACTTATTTTTCAATAAGAACAACAAACAGAACAAACTTAGATCAAGATACTTAATAAAGAACTAACATGAAAACAATTTTAAAATGATTCTAAGCAGAAGCACATTGATGATAGAGAAAACAAAAGGGGGAGGGAAGGGAGGTGGGTAAAGTGGGGTCAGGCAGGGTGAGGTAGGCACAGAGTGAGATGCAACCTGGGTAAACTCAGAGTTTCAAATGAAAGGTGGTGTTTAGGAGATTGTTCCTTCAAATGTTGAGGAAAAAAATGCATAAAAGTCATCCTTTTTGCTGTATGAGGTAGTTGTTAGTTATGGCATTAGGGTAACTGGAGACCTCAGCCATTCTCCAGGAGCCGTTTGTGTGCAGCAGTGGGGCTGCAGTGCTGGGACCAGCTCTGGGCAGATCTGCCTCTGGCTGGCACTCGCTCAGGGTGGCCAGGAAAAACCTGGCATGGGGGGTCCTGGGGAGCCAGCCCTGTCCCTCTGTTGGAGCAGGGGCTTTCTGGGTGGTGCTCTGCAGCTGCTGTGGCCTGGGAGAACCTGGCACAAGGATTTGTACACTGGTCCCTTGCTCTCTGTGAGCAGCACCCTGGTGGTAAGAGCTGTTTTTCAGTTGTTGCTGCTATCCCTCAGAGTGATGGATATTGCACAAGGCTTTTTTTTTCTTCTGCCAAAAGAATCATGGGTGGATAGGTAATGACTCATTTGTCAGAAAGTTTGGGAACTAGTCACTGAAAGCAGAAGTGGAGTTGCTTGGGGAGATGAGCAGGGCACAGGGTCTAAAGCTGTTGTGATTTTCTTTTGTGTTATGCTCTGCATAGGCATGAAATTAGGGCTCTGTTCTGTGGGAAGGGATGCCTGAGTGACCCTGCTGGTCAGATGCATTAAAAGTGTCCTGGTGAAGCAGGAATGCTGCTGCTGGATAAGAGCAGCATTTTTATGGCTCCCCAGGCTGAATGGATTCACTCTGAAGTAAAAGCCCATGAAAACCTTCAATGTCATTTTTAGCTCTCCTTCAGAAGGCATAGATTGGCAGCACTGATTTAAGACAGCAGTCTGTGTGGGGTGCACTGTTATTTATCTAGTATTGATCTGGCCATCATAACCTGTGCTTTCCTGACATGTAATGCTTGTGGCTCCCTTCTTGTTGTCCAAAACTGACCTGCCACTTGCCATTCATTTGAAAGGCAGCAGCACACCTTGCCTTGGGCTTGAGCTGGCACATTCACCCTGCACCATCTTCTTTTTTCACCCCAATCAGGGTAGCCCCCATCCAGCTCTGGAAGGGGCTGGCTGTATCCCCTCCTTGGTCTCTGTTTGAGGGGACTCTGCACTCACATGTCATGTGAGATTCTGGGTTTTGTCATGTGAGATTCTGGGTTTTGTCATGTGAGATTCTGGGTTTTGACATCATGCTAGAATTCAGAAAGTAATAACAATTTTGCCATGGTGGTTCTGACAAAATGCTATTTATTCCTCTCTGAAATTTGGCTGAATTAATTTCCACTCATAAAAGCAGCCACAGATAAATGTATTTTTCCCTGAGTGATTTGAAATGATGATTGTTGCTTTCCTGACTGATGTGCATTTCAGTCAACCCACTCTTCTTTTGTTGACAACTTTGTAGAATATTTCAGGTAATAAAAAGCTGTTTTCTCTTTGTTGGTCACCTCAAATATATTTGTATTCTTCAGATAAAATTGTTATTGCCTTGGTTGGTATCTAAAAGAAGACATGGTTATGGAAGTTGCAGAGCCTTGTTTATCAGCACACAGTCTCAGGGAAGGGTGCTGTCATAATGTAAAACTCAAGTCCAACTTTCTCCTTAATAAGGAAGGTGAGAAAATCCAGTCAAATGACAGAAAAAAGAATTAATCTTAAAACTCAGAATTAAATCAGATGGTGATATTTAACTGTAGACTAGTCAGCTAGGGCTGGGTGAGCCCTTCAGTTTGGTATTGGAAAGGAAGCTGTAGTTCTCAGTGACCTGGAGTCACTGACATGGCTGGGGATGGTTTTGCTCTAATGTGCACAAGGTCAGAATAAATTTTTCAGCCACTGCCATCCTTATTTCCCCAGGAAGTTTTCTAGCTGAATTGTCTCTGCACTGCTTTTTTTTCTGCTGGCACAATTTGTAAGCTTTAACTAGTGCTGTGCTACTAACACCCTTGTTCTGAGAACATCTTGGACTTGTTTTTTAATCTGTGCTTTAATTCCTGAGATAATTTTTATCATTCATATAGAAGGGTATAGCAAAGTGGAGGCCACAGTCTCACTCTGTGCTGCACTTCCCTGGGTGATACCCTACAAGGTCAAGCAATCCAAGTGTACTTGAGGAGTTTGGACAGTTTCACTCTGTTTTTTCAGGAGATGTCAAATGAAAGTCTGTCTTGTTTTGATGCATGAGACTTTAGCAGTACTGCTTGCCTAAACTAAATTCTCCAGCATAAAATCAATCAGATATTCAAACTTGTATAGTGGAAAGTTTAAATGTCATTCATTTACTTGCAGGGACATGACAGTCTTCATTGATTTCTTAAAACCAGTGAGTTGTTTGCATTCCTTGGAATACCAAAAAGAAAAGGAAATGAGGGAAACTTATGTCACCTCATTCTTTTTCTAAATTCTAGATATAAGATTTTGGCCAGTAATTCCTAATGAACATAAGCAAAAAAATACATTTCAGACCAGTTATCCTGCCTCTTGTTGAGCTGCAGGTACTCAAGTGAGAGAGGAAGATAAGAGAAAGTACACAGTGATACTTCCTTAACATTCTCCGAAATGCTTGGGATTTGTGGCTTAGGGTGTCCCTCACTGCAAATCTACCAAAATCTGTGAGCAACTTTCGTATCCTCAGGCCAAAAGTCTGGACTTGTTGCAAAAAGAGCCCTAATTCCAGTCTAATTGATTCTGTGATTCCAAGCTGAGAAGAGCACTCCAGTGTGTTGCAGGTGATCCTGGAGACCTCTGTGGCCCACAGGAGGGAAGTTTGCTCCAGTTTTGTGAGAAATGCTGGTCTTGGCCCAGTTGGAGGAGAAACAGGAGCTGCAGGGCAGAGGAGGCCAGAGGCTAAATGTCATGAGCTATCCTGCAGATGAGTGCTTGGTCTGGTCACCAATAGTTCTGTCAAGTTAATAATGCTACATGGTTATAGCAAAGTTGTAGAACAATCTTGTTCTTCTATAAGAAGCACAGGACAGACTTGGAAAAGTTTTTAAAAAGAGTTGTGACTCTCAAACTAAATTAGGATCTTTGGGTTACAAGCCCAGTGATGCTCAATAAATACATAATTGGCAATAAAATTAGCATAAATAGATAATTAGCAATGCTTAAGTTAATCTACTTCAAGTAAATGATAATACATGAAGTAGGTAATATGCTGAGCAGATCATGGACAGATACTTTTCTTTTAGTTAAATTTGCTAGTGTGTTCCCAAAGATGGACATTTTAGTTTGTGAGAGAGAAGCAGTTTGGTCTGTTTTTCAATGAGTTACTCAATTTTTTGCTTCCTGCAGCTTTGCTTGCAGAGGGTGATAATCAGCTGAAAATTGGACAAAGTACCATGAATATTTTTATTGTCAGTCTTATGGATTATAGCTCTGACTTAATGAAGAAAGTCAATGTTCCCACAATTTCAATATGTGAGAACAATTGGCCTTAACACCCAATGTGCTCCCAAGTATTACTTAAAGGAAGAAGTTTGGACAATTTTTCAGGAAAAGCACTAGGTCTCCTCCATGTGTTTTTCTTGCTAATGTGATTTCTTTTTGCTCCATGTTTTGTGTATGTATAGCAGCAATGTATTGTGAATTGCTTAATTATTCTTCACCTTACTTCTTTTGCCTTCAGCTACTACATCAGCAAGCTGTGGGTAACATCTAAATGATTTCATATGTAGAATCATTGATTGCATTCTGCTACTAGTTTGTGGTCATAGTGATAGAAACTAGAAGTTAAGAAGTTACTACTTTTTTGCATTTGCCTTTAATTATCTGTTTTCATTTTGCAATCTTTTATTAAAACTCAAGTTAATTTTAGGCTGACAGAGATCTCCAGATAGACACTGCCATGTGTATGTGATTACATCAAGCACTTACTGAACCAGTCCAGTTACTACACAGCCATATTTTGTTAAAATATGGAATATTTCCATAAAATATTTTCAGATCTTAGCTTTAGTGCTGTGAGCCTTCACATGATTTGAAGACTTTAGTTACATTTTTGTGTAGAGAGCTGGTGCAGCTGTAGGTAGAGGTCTGTCATGGAAAGCTACCAGAGACGAGTAGTAAAGTAGTAGTAGCTTGACTAGTAGCTTGTCAGTAAGTCTCCACATGAGGAGTGAATTGACTGTAGCAATTGTCCACTCCACTTGTCCTATTCCAACAGTGCTGGAACAGTGTTGCAATGACAACATCCCTTGGAAGATTTCTGAAGTCATTTACCAGCAGAATACGCAGCAGTATTATTATTGGGAGTCATCAATAACATATTTATCTTATTTATATATCAATATAAATGCACACATATGTATCCAAACACATGTAAAAAAATTGAATTCTCATATGCAGTTATGCACAAGGGATAATTTTCTGTGTCTATGCACAGCATTATGAAAAGGATTTCCTCACTTCTATTTAATTAATGTCCAAGTTACAGACTGTTCTTTCAGACAGTGCACTTCAGAGATGAAGTGCTTCAAATGGAAGGCATGTACCTCTGCTCACACTGAGGCACAGGGCATTTTGAGTGAGTACCTCTTTGGAGGCATAAATCTTGTTTCAGAAGTTTTTAAGCTTTTCTCATTTTTAAGAGAAATCATTACTGTACCTTCCAAGCTTCTGCCAGGTAAAAATTGAAATTATATTTAGGAACAAAAAAAATATATGTATAGCAAAGGAATATTTTACTTTCTGGACTTTATTTTTTTTCTTTAGGTGGTTACATTGAAGGTTGAAAAGTACATGGTTACATGTACTGATATAAAGGATTTACCAGCTCCCTAACAAATTGTGTTGAGAAGAAAACAACAAATCCAACAAGGAGGAAAAGCAGGAAGGGAGTAGATGCAAATTTTTATAGGCTTATAAGTGAATACAGATACACAAAATTCACGTTGTGCTCTGTCTTATAAGAATTCACATTAGAAAAGTTCAGGCAATAAGGAAGGACAGGTGCTTTAAAACACTGTAAATGAGCTCCTTCTTTTGAGGCTCTATTGAAAGGAAATTAGGCCTAATGTAAGAGTACCATATTATAATTAAAGTAACTTCATAAAATAATTTCATTTACATAGCAGAGGGCAAAAGTTGTGCAGAGGGGCCTGCCAGGGTCCATTTCATTGTGTACAGTGGAGATAACAACTTGAGTTCCTGTTCTCAAAGCAGCACAGATGGTCAGATAAGGGAACAGAGAAAGAAATAAAAAGTCTAGACATTTTTAACAGACACTAGAAGTGCTTTTAATTTTTGATTCTTACTCAATTTTGAAATTTATACAATAAATGCATGGATTGACCTGCCACTAGCTGGGCTTTTCTGTCTACTAGTTAGAAAAGAATCCTAAAGTTTGTGAACAGCACCAGAACTGGTTTAAGGAGGAGACCCAGACCCGGGAGGGAGTAGGACCCAGGACAGCAGGAGGCAAAGACTTGTCTCAGCTGTTGTGTGTGTCAGCTGCAGGTTTGGTTCTGCTGAGAGCTTGGATGCTCCCCTGGTCCTGTCCTGTTGTGGCTCTGGATGGAAGAAGAGCAGCTGTCCCTGAAAACCTGCTCCTGCAGTCCCTCACTGCCAGGCTCAAGAGCCCTGGAGACAGTTTGTGCATCTCTTCCTTGTGTGTTTTGTGTGACCTATTGCCAGGTGGAGGGAAGTCTTGGCCTGACTGGAGACATGAGTTACAAATGTCCCGCACAGTCAAACTGTTGTATTGCACCTCCCACTCCAAGGTGTGCATGAGATGCACGGAAACCAAAGCAGTATCTCAGCTCTCACATGATGCCTTCCTCAGGCTGGAAAAGTAGGGCAACATTTTTGACTTTGACAACTTTTTTTGTGAAGAGGATGGGATGAAATGCACTGAAATGATGGATGAACTCGGGCTAGAGAGAGTCTTTGCTGTAGCACAAGGCAGTGCCAGCACAATCATTGCTGGTGCCAGTGCAGGCTCCGAGCTGACAAATGCTGACTTCTACAGGGAGCTCTGAAGACTGCAGAGAGAACTGAAGTTATGCACAACCATAAATATTTAATTCCTATTATTGCATGCTGAGAATTGCAAGACCATCTGCAAAACACTGTAAAACATAGCAGCATAAAATAGATCAGAAATGCAAATATGCTGTAAATATTGGAGGGAAACCAGAAGCATAACATTAACTCTAAAGCTTATTTATCACTATAGACCTCAGGATTCTCTTGTGCATTGTGGTGATATTTTGTAATTATACCAGCAGGTAAAAACGACCAATTCTCTCCTGGCATAAAATATATTGTGATTTAATTAAAGCAGAAAGCTAATTTAAGTGGAATTGAGAAAGACTAAATCAATTACGAAGAATGCTATTATTAGATTTGAAAGTCTAGCAAAATTAGTCAAGTACTATAGCACCACATTTTCTCCTTTTTAATTTAAGAAAAAAGATTAGTCCATCATTGCCTCCAATGGTTCAAGGAAGGTAATTCACAAAAATTGAGAGGTAACATTTTCAATCAATTAAGATATAATAAAATAATCACTTGAACTTCAATAGCATTTTGGCAGAAATAGGTGCTTTTCATTGAAAACAGAGGTAGAACAGCCAAGACCTGTGCCTTTGGTTTGGAAGTGCTATGCCAAATCCTTTGTAAATCTGCCATTTGTTTTCCTCGTGCCCCCATTTTGCTCTGCAAGCCAATGCTTCCCCAGAAGAAATGGTTTTCATTGTCAGGGGGACTGATATCTTCAGGCATGACAGGATGTACAACTGGACTACAGAACTTGGCCTACATAAGTCACTCAAATGACAGTTATTATTCCTGCTTTCCCAGTGTTTTCAGTGAAAATATATTCTTTTTTCTTTCATTTGAGGTTTTGCTTTTCCATAGCAAAGGTCAGAAGTAGTAACTTGCTTTTCAACTCTTTTTGTTTTCAATCAAATGTCTTATTGAGCCATTTTGGAGAGTTCTCCTCCATTGCCCTTATCTTGACCCTCACAAGCTGTGTATCTGGACTGGTGGTTACTTTTCAAAAACATCAGTATGTTAAATCTTTATTAAACATTGATCAAGTAGGTAGTGGAAGTGCTAGAGGTGCAATTATTATTCCTGAACATTATGATGTGCCAGTCTTCCCACATTGCCAGAGGAGAACATTGTGTCTTCTCAATACACATCCTTCTGCTCTTCCCTGCCCACTCAGTGGCTTGCATACAGAAAGCTAATGAATGCTTAACTGAAATGAGGACAGTATCGACTTTTCTAGGTGAGAAAAACTCCCCAGGGAATACTTTAATAGGCTGGAACTCCTTACACAAGTTGTACCAGTGTAGCTTCAAAGAAGCCTTATGTATGGCCAGGGAGCTGAGGTCTAGGAAGGGTCAGAGGGGCAGGATCAAACCTTTGCTCATCTGTGCTTTGGGGGCTGATATTTCTGCCTGTTCATAAGGGGGATAGAGAAATGACCAGAAATTGTGCAGAACAATGCCAGTGGAGCCATAGGATGTATCCTCTTGAGTCATGGCCACAGGCTGCTCTAGAACTTGTCCATGTAGTGGAATGGCTGCACAGCCCAGCCCTCTCATGGCATCAGCAGGCACGGCAAGACCTTGAAGTGGTCAAAAGGTTTTCAGTGCAGCAGCTGTGACTGCTTGGTTTGCTCTCAGACAGAAAGTTGTTTGTTGCAGAATGGTGTGGTGATTTCTACCTCTCTGTCTGTGCTACCTCAAACCAGCTGAGGTGAAACAATCCAAGCCACTGCCCTTTGTACTAAACCGAACTGAGGAGATGTGAAAAGCCATTCTCTGCATCTCAGATAACCTCTAGATGAGCAGTATGTTCATTTCTCATAGTTGTCTAATACAGTTGGAGACTTTATAAGCTTCTAATAGCAAAAAGTTACACTTGGCATTGTTATTTATACCAGGTATATCATAAAACAAGGAATAAAACAAATGAGGTTAGCTAAAGTGATTTTCCAACAGAAATATATCTATACTGGCAAATCTAAAAATGTCCTATGATCTCATTTCTCCTCTCCCTTGTTTCCTCCCTCTCTCCCCTCCTTGCTCCCTTCTTTGCCATATATGCAGAGAAGATGATTATATTATAAATATTCCAAGAGCAGACCTTGCCTGAGATGAGGTGACAATAAAACCTCACTGCAGGGGAAGACAACTCCAAGAGGTATTCCCACAAGGCAGCTTAACTCAAATGTCTGTGTGCTTTCACTTTTTGCAGTAAACCTGTGTCAGTCTCACTAAATCCTGAGTGCTCTTGCTTCTGATGGGCAGGCTTACCTACCAACACTGTTCACCAGTTTGGCCATTCAAGAGTTTATTTCTTCTATAAAAACAAACAAACAAAAAACTCCCAAAGTTTTTGAAGTGCCCTGCAATGATTTCTCATATGAATTAATAAATTAATAATAAAAAAAAATAGTGCTTGGAAGTTGATAGATCTTCATTGGCCATTTAATAGTCCAAGCTCAAGAGAATTCTCAGTATCTTTTATTGGCAAAAAAGCCCTTTTCAGTGGAAACTGCTTTGCAGCACTCAAGCACAAAGCCAGCCACAATAAAGTAAAATCTCCCAATGCTTTAGAAATGAATTTTAGAAAAGAAATGGCAATAATAAATGTTTTCACAGAACCCAAAAATCTTTCTTATAACTATAGGACACAGCAATATGCATTTCCTTCACATAACCCCTTCTACTTCCATCACCCAAGACTCACTTGCTGCATTTATTTGGCAGGAGGAGCAGTTTTCTCAGTTCAACTCCTGCTCTCCAGCCACTAATCCTTCTGGATTTGTCTGCAATTTCTGCTGCAAATCACCATCCCAGTACCAGGCCAAATGAGCTGGTTCAGCTCGCTGAGCCCTTGCAGGATCCACTTTCAGGTGGTGTTCCCATATCTGAGATGCAGCTTTAGTGTGATGGAGGCAGCACATCTGTGCTGGGATCCCTGCTCCTACCTGGGCTAAACTGCTGCAGGACCTTGGTATGAGGGACCACTCCAAAAATGTCCCATTATAAGCAGGTGTATGAATGCATAATGAAGCCTTAGCTGGTATTTAGTTTCTTTTCTTTACTATAAAAAAGCCTGCACTGGGCAGCATACTTTTAAAGTCCTAAGGTTTCTGTTAAATATTAATTTGCCATCAGGTTCTGAATCTACACTCCAAGTAAGAATTTGTACATCTGACATTACAGATTAAACTGGTGCTTGTTTCGAGTCACTCAGGGATGGTGGATTTTCCTCTGTC
Organism: Molothrus aeneus; assembly: GCF_037042795.1. NCBI lineage: Eukaryota > Metazoa > Chordata > Aves > Passeriformes > Icteridae > Molothrus > Molothrus aeneus. The sequence continues at coordinate 103,437,686 of NC_089647.1, read as the reverse complement.
TTGAGTTTACTTTACCACATGAAAAACAGTGACATTCTGGCCAGTGCTAAAGACCAGACATATTTTAATGTGATTCTAAAGTCCCCCCCAGGCTCTCCAAGGCCTCCTTTTGGGAGACTCCTTGTTGCTGCTGATGACAAAGTTATATTACACAGTTAGTCTTAGAAATTAGGGGAATATATCCACTGTCTGCTCAGAGCTGGCCTTGCTTCAGGCCCTGCCAGGGTAAGAGCTATGGGAGGTTCTTTTGGACTGATGTGAATCATTAGTAACAAAATTTATAAGGATGAAAATGATCTATTGAGATTTTTTAATGGATGGTCCATTTGTTAGTGCCAAGTGCTGTTCAGGCTGGGGCTGCTTCATGGTCTCCTTGCCAAGATGCTGCTCTGTGCTGGTGTCAGTCTGGCTGCTGCTCTGTGCATACAGCTCTGGACATGCCATCTACTGCACTCTTGCTTTTTCTTCACCCTGAAGAACATGAGGGGGCACCTTGTGTTCACACCTTCCTCTCCCTGGGAATGTGTCTGGGTTTCAGGTCCTTTCAAGCTGGATGTGCCTGTCTAGAGCTGTGCACATCTAGAGCTGAGGAAGAGGATTGTGTTCCTGGTTTGCAGAAGAGATGTCACTGCTCAGACCTTCTAGCTTTCATGTCTTTGATCCTTTTGCTTCTTTAGACTCTCTTCCTGCTGGAAGCAACACTTCCAAAAGCCTGAGATGATCTTGTTTTCCTGTACATTATCCTTGTGTGTCCCTTCCAACTCAGAAAATTCTGTGGTTCTGTATTATTGTTTGGTTTGTCATCTTTTAGTTCCTATGCCAACATCCTGCCAGGCCACTATAACTTGCAAAGCTTACAGGTGAAAGGCCACAGTAAAATATCAAAGCAGCTTATGTTAAGTTTCTTCCCTGAAAATAATTTCCTCCCTGCTTTGTTTTGAAATATTGCATTTTCAATGCTTTTAATGGAGGAAACTTAACATGAGCTGCTTAATGCAGCCCCTAAATGTTTCCAGGACTTACTGGATGGTTTCAGGATTGCTGTTTTTCCAGGAGAGGATCCAGTACTCAAATCCTAATTTGAGGGCAGATATCTAAAATAGGAGCACTGGAACAAATATCAGTTTGCTGGTATTAGTGTTTTCAGAGAGTTTCCTGGCAGTCTTTACCCAGATGTGTGGAGCAACCAGACATGTGGGTATTTATTTGAGGCACTTCCTTTTGGTGCTTTATTCTGTCACTGCCTGTTTTTGCTGTTGTTTCTCTGACATTTTTTTTTCTTTTTCTTATCCCTGCCTGTTTCCTCTCTGTTTTACATCTGCTTCTCTTTAAATTTCCCCTTCTCAAAGGGTTTCACTAACCACTCACACCCTTTTCTCTCAGTGTTCAACCCCAGATGGTTGGTGCTGACACTACAGTGTTATAACTAAACCTGGTTGTGCTGAAACCAAATAAGCAAAATTAAATGCACATTAGCTCACCATTTCAGGATGCCTCTAGACTACAGTTAACATCTCCAAATCCATTAGTGCTCAGCCAGCAGTAAAACACTCTTCATCATATCCCTGAGAGTTGGAAATGCATATTAAAAACCATGTGGTTAAGGCTCCTGATGATCCAAATGCCTCCTCCAAGCCTTGTAAATATGTAAAGTTGTCACGTATTTCATGCTGGCAATTTGTCGTGGACGTGAACTGCCAGTTTTTGCTTATGCAACTTCATTTCAAAGTCACAAAAGAGGATGGGAAGAACAGGGAAAACACTGAGTGAAAGATGATTTGTGCTAACCCTGGTGACATTTATCAGCTGTTGGGCTGCTTGCTTTTGCCAGCTTCCCTGCCATAGCTAAACCCCAGGGCTGTGGCAGTTGTTGTGTCATAGGATGACGTCCCCATTTGGGTAATAATCAGCACTGCCTCCATGATTCCAGAAGGCTGATCAATCACTCCATTATTCTAGACTCTTAAGAAACCCATTGCCTTTATAGACAACTATGATACAGGTTGACCTGATTCATCCTTTAATTAAAACGCCATCACCATTGGCCAATTAAGAAACCACCCTTTGGTAACAAATCTCCATAACACATTTCACATGTTCACAACAACAGGTGCAGCAAGTGAAGATAAGAATTGTTTCTCATTCTTCTCTCATCTTCTCACAGCCTTCCCCAGGACAATGCTGGGAAAGTTGTGCCTGTTGCTCTCTGTGGTGTCTGCTGTGTTTTGGGGTTCCCTGAGGACCCAGCTGAACAATTCCAGCACTTACAAAGGATCTGCCATCACTTGAGGTGGAGCATGTAGAGCACATCCAGAAACCTGGAGGCAAATGGTAATGTGAGCTCACCTGGGAGTTACACTTGACCTAAGGTTTCATCCAGTTCTGTATAATGAACTCGAGAGAGTGATGCTTGATAGCTCTTATTAGGAACTGGGAATTAAAACTGATATTGCTAAGCAGCAAATACAGTTGCAACTGAGAGGATTAGAGGCACAGGCACAGTTCAGGGCTGAAATATTCATCTAATTATTTCCAATTCCAGTTATGCCCAATGCATGAACTGAATGTTCAGCAGCACCTGGAGTGTTTGCTACCCACTGAGCTCCCAGCAGCAATAGTTTTCACAAATTTGAGAGATTGTTTTTAAAGGACATCATAAACTCTATGGTGAAGCTGCCTTTGCTGTAACTCTAGAGATAGAAGAAAAAATCCCAAAGTGCAAATGCTTCCCATGATGTCTGTGGCAGGTGAAACACTACAATTCCCAGCTGAACATTAAAAACCACAAAACCAAAACTGAAACATTTGTGAATAGGTACTAATCAAAGCCCAGTGACACCAAAATAATAATATTCTTGATAAAGATTCAATTGAAAAATACTGAGAAAATATTGCATCTTCCTGGAAGCTGTACTGGTGCAAAGATGGTAATCAAGTCTTTAGTGTTTTGCATTTCTGTTGGGGTTTTATGCAGCTTTAAAGACCCATATGCATGTGAACTAGTTTTGAGTGTTCTATGTTTTGCACTAGAGGTTTTTTGCAACTATGCTTTGAATGTACACACACTTGTACTTTGTGGCATACTTTCCAAAGTTGGTGTAGAGGACCCAGTATAATAAGAATAAAATTGTGTGAGCAATTAAAAAAGTGATGGACTGAGCAGTATGTTAATGTTGATTTTAGAGATTTGCACGTGATTAGGCAAGTTTAAATGTCCTGCAGAAGAGCATTGTTTCGTATAATCATAACTTTTAAAATGAATTTGGTTTTTTTAATTTTGTTTTTGTTTTTTAATTCAGTAAAGGCAGTGCAGTGTTAACTAATGAAAACATAATTGCTATAGGTATGATTCATCCTTGCAAAAAGGATATGGATAAGGGCATGGATGTTTTGATCCCTGCAGAACAGTGCAGATGTATGTGCTTCCCATTATCCACTGACTGTGTCACCCTGACTCTCATGTATGGTGTGCTGTGTGGTTTGCTGGAGCACCACCTCATTCCCAGGAAATGATGAGTCACCAAATCACACAGAATGTGTGAAAGGGATCACCAGAGGTCATGTGGCCCAACCTCCCTGCTCCCCTAAAGCACATCACTCAGGAATGTGTTGAAACAATGTGAGTATTTCCAGAGAAGGAGACTCCACAGCCTCTCTGGGCCTGTCCCGTGCTCAGAATGAACAGGAAGCTTCACTTTCCAGACCTTTCTTTTGACAGCTTTTGTGACTGCAGAGGTGAAAGCAGTTGTTACAGATTGTTTTCCTTTCTGGGTTTTTTTTATATTTTGGTATCCCCAAGGCAGCAAGTGTGCTGAATGCAGCATGGATACACACTCCTTGCTGTTCAAGGCAACATTAGGTTGAAAGATGTGGCTTGCAAAGCCAGTGTCAGACCCCAGAGCTGGCATTGTGTTTGCCCTCCCTGCTGGAAGTGGCTGATGTGGCACTTGGCCGTGCCCTTGTGCAGGTGTGGAGCTGCATGGTGGCTCATGGTGTGAGTGCCACACTCAGGATGGCACCTCCTCTGCTCCTCTGCCCTGCTTGGCAGGGACTGCTGAGCCTGACTCAGGCTGGGAGGTCAATGCTGAACAGCTGAGGAGAGGCAATGTGCCCAAGGGATTTGCTTTGCTTCGTTTTCTGTTGTACTTACTCAGTACAAAGGAAAATACTTCCCAGTGGAAGCCCTTGGGAGCAACTTTCATCTCATCTGGGTTTGCTGTTTGAGAGCAGATGAACCAAGAAGAGTTTCTGCAAGAGTAGCCCCTTGCTCATGGAAGCAGAGACTCTAGAGGCAGGTTTCACTGTGCCAGTTTGTACATTGGAGAACTGGATGGGGGGGAGAATGTCTATAGGGAGGGACTTCTTGGGATCTCTAGCTGGTCAGAGTGACCCTGAGATATTTTAAAAACTCTCTTTTCCCAGCCCGGTGGTCGAAGAAGGAGTCAGAGCTCTTCATTTCTCAGTCTCAATGTTGTTTATTTATCTATAAAATTCTGTCTCTTGTCCAGCCAAGGTCTGCTCAGCCAGACAGTCCAGGCACTCTGCCTTCCCCGGGGTGGTGTTATATTTTATACTAAAAACTACATGTGCAATATTTACAATTACTTTCCAATACCTATCACCTATGTTAGACAGTGAGCTTCTACTCTAAACCAGTCTAAAAGTGCCAATATCAGAGCAGAAGATGGAGGCCAAGAAGAAGAAGGAGAAAAGCTGGACATGCCCAGATTCCTCCATCTTGCCTCCTGGACCCCCATTCTAAAAACCCCAAAAATCAATTTTTCACCCTGTGATAAATTCACTGTCATTCTACTTAAACTTCTGTGGCTTGTAATTCTTCATATAAAGGTTGGTGATTGTTTTTTCCAAGGGCTAAATCAAAGGCACAGGGGTACTGGGCTCTGTGCCAGGGTCTCTGAGCCCCCTGGGCAGGGGCTCGAGTCCTCCAGGGCAGCCAGAGGAATTTCCTGGGTTCTGACAGGGGCTGCCTAATGCTTTTTTAAATTCAGTCATGCCCCTGGTTCCCAGAGTGTGCTGTGGGTGGCACAACCCCTTTATCCATTTTCAATGTTGAAATTCAGTTTAAAATGAGAACAGGTTGAAATCTTGTGCCTCTCTATGCCAGAGAAAACACTCTAAGTTTAAATAGCGCAGTATTTATTCTCCCCCTCATTCTCCAAGGTTTAAAAAGAAATGATAACCTTTTTTTCCCCAAATTGTATCTTGCAGAATCATTTCCAAATTCTGTAGCTGAGATGTAAATGTGATGGATGTGATAGAATTACTGAGTTGACTAACAAGAGCACATTAAGTAGTCATAATGAAACTTGGATTCATTGCTTGGGTATACTTGTTTTTTCTAAGTTTTAAACTTATGAATCCTGCCCACGCATAATCTGTGTGCTTCACTGATCTTATTCTCCCTTGCCTCTATGGAGAACCTCTGTCCTTGGCCCCTTGAAATAAGTGCTCAGTCACACATTCAGCTGGACCTGTTCTGTGCAGGCTGCTCTAGAGTGAGCAACCAGAATGGGAGAAAACAACCTGCAAACCAGCAGTGTGCTGAAGACAGAAAGAGCAATTCCCGTAAATTACATGTATTTGAGGAATATGTCTGCTCTGGGAAATAAAGGTAAGCAAGTTGAAGGTGGTTCCATGCTGTGTTATTTCAGCCCATATTCAGTACATTCTAACAGCTCATTTTGAGGACCCATTTCCTACCTGATTCAGGTTCAACACATTTCTCCAAATGCCCAGGGAACCTGCAAGTTATATGGAAACACTGGGCTGCTGGTATCTGAGGCTGGAGCCAGAGACAGATATGAGTGGTTGTCAACATACGGAAATGCAGATTTACTGTGTGTAATATTTTTTGCAATGGTTCAAAATTCTGTGATATAGAAATCACAGAATTTAATAATAATTGTTAATAATTCTAATGAGATAAAAAATTAAAATAATAAATGTTAATAATTCTAATAAGAAAAAAAAGAGTTTACTGATTTTAATGGGTTGTTATAGGAGAAGCTGAAGGCTTTGATTCTACTATTTTTCCCCACATCTTTTAGAGAACAGGCTGCTGCTTTGCACACTCATATAGCATACTAATAAGATATTATTTTCCACCTCTCAGATCTCTTTTGAATTCAAATATACCTATTAGCACCTTTACAACTCAGCTTATGCATATCCCAAGCCTATGTGATTAACTATTTCTACTGTACCATTTGGTGGGTGGCATTGCAAATTACAGAATAACACAGGGAAATAGAGTTTTCTGCTTTCTGTGGGTCTTAACACTGTGTATGGAAAATGCAGAGAGGAAAAAAAAAAGAGAGATTTAAAGTCATTTGGATGTGCAGTATTTAAGCTGGCAGGGATCCAGGGGTGTAATTTTAAGGCTGTGTGTGGGTCAGGATGGTGACTGGTGAAGGGAAGCCTTGATAAGGGTTTTGAAGGCTGTTTCAGGAGCAGAGATCAGTACCAGCACAGGTCTGATGGAGGAAATGTGTGTGGCTGAGAACTGTGCCCCAAAGGAGGGGGCAGAGTGAGAGCTGGTTCAGGACACTCGGCAGGGTGGGCATTGCATTCTCTGACTCTGGCTGAGCTATTTGGCTGTTCCTGCTTAGCAAGATGATGGTGGAAGATGGAGACAGGTTTTGCATGGGGGTCTGAGGGAGGAAGAACAAGGGAAAACAGAGGAAAACAAGAGCTTGTTTTGATGTGACTTGTTTTGATGTCACAGTGGTGAGGCACACCTGCCTGCATATCCCAGTGCCACCTTTGGGAGCACCCACTTGTCTGGCTGTTGAGGGCTCTTGATGTGGGTGAAAAAGGCAGTGAACTCATTCTGCTGCTCCTGGTAAGCAGCTTCTCCACGAGCTTTGTGGGAGCCTAGGGCTGTCCTCAGCTGGCTTCTGAGAGCAGCTTCAATGCTACCTGAACATTCTTATCATGTTTTATGTTTCCAGGCAACTTTGAAGGCTGCACTCCACTCCCAGGAGGGCATAAAGGGTCTTTCTGCTGAAGACAATAAAGGGTGAATCAGGTCTGGAGGCTGCATCAACCTAGAGCTTTTTTTTTCCATATTATATACAAATTTTTTTCCCAGCAGACAAAAATAAAATGTTGGCTTTTCTGAAACACGCAGTTGGTTGGGATGATCCAGCTCTGGCAGTAGACTTGGGCTATGGCAATATTGATTTAATCTGCTGCACTGCTCTCAGAGTCCTGGTGACTCTCCAGCTAGTGTTAAAACTAGCTTAAAACTGAGCTCTCTTGATGCTTTCCTGCTGAGAAACTTTGGCATTATGGCTGAAGAGGAGAGGATTATTTTGTCAGGTGGTGCTGCTGGTTACGTTTGAGGCATGGGCCTGCACCACCTACTGCAAGGTGGATTGTTTCCTTACCTCTCCTTATATTTAGCACCAGTTCTACAATGTCTTCTGAAGTGATGACCTGCTCTGCTTCTCATTTCTGAGGGCTGGTTTGGTCGAGCATCCTTCTGACCCTGATCTCCAAGTGTTGCTTTTCATTACAGTTCAGATAGGGCAGGGACTATGTGCTCTTCTATGCTTTCTTCCAAAGGACTCTCCAGAGACTTCAAAGCAGGGTTCACTATGGTTTCTAGCTACCTGAATGAATGGAACAAATGTTTTTAATTATTTCAATCCTGTCCTCAGATTTTGGGGGCTTTTTTTGAAGATATTACTCTTTTGAAATTCTTTTTTGTCCTTAAAATCCTTGCTGTTAAGGACTTGCTTGCTAGGGACCTTTTGTAGAGTACTGCTGTCTTTTGTTCTGTAACCTGCTGCCTTGCTGTCATCATGGGCCATAGCTATAAAAAAATGTCTGCCTTTGCCTTTACAGTAGTGATGCTGAATGGATTTGACAATTGCGTGGAGTTGCAACATGAACAACTCCTGAAGTTAGGTAAGTCTGAGAGCCTGATTGTTATCCTAAACTCCATGAGCTGAGTTTAACTTGGATGCTCTTTAGTCACCATATGGTACAAGACTGAAGCCAGTGTCAACATTTTAAAGTAAATCCAATTCATGACTTCTCACTTTATAAGAATAGCCCCATTATGCCCAACCAAAAGCCCATCCAGCTCAGTATCCTGTTTCTGACAGTAGCTGATAATTAAGGAAAGGGTGTAACTGCAGGGAAAGTATTGAGTGATATTTCCCCAATATGTTTTCCTACCCCTCAGCAGTTTATGGCTTAAAGATTTTCTGATTTCTGTGTTTAATAAGTTTTTGTGGCCTTATCTTTTGTTGATTTGTCAGATTCTACTTTTGCTTTCAGCATCTGCAGCACTTTTGGCAATGAGTTTAGCAATTTAATGATTCACTCTGTCAGAAAGCCCTCACTTTTGTTTGTTTTAAAGCCCTGGCTGAAGATTTCATGTGATGCACCCGTACTTCTTGTATTTTGAGAAACAAAACTTTTTATTCATCTCTTTCATGCCACTCATGATTTTATAGAGCTCTAATGAGATCCTAAACAGAAAGACTTTTAGTATGATTTAAGGCTCTGTATTATGTGTTATGCTTTCTGGCTGCTTATACTCCATTTGTTTTTACTTTATGTTTATTTCATCTTTATTTCACAAATGTAATCATTTTGAGAAGATTATTTTGTCTAATTAAGGTAGAATTAATCCAGGGGCAGTGATAATTTGAGAGCCAGGATTTGAAGGTAGTTTATTTAATCTATGTGTCTTCAAATCCTTTGGATTCAATTTGCCCAGCTTTCATACTGATGGATGCTGTATTAAATTATTTAAATAGCTGAATTAAATTTGGAGCAAACAGAGGCTAATGCATTTCACCCTCAAATAACACGCCTCTGTAGCCAGGGAGCTTTTCTAGGGGAACTGAGGATACAGCAGTGAGCTGGAAGCACTGTATGCAAAACAGGGGGTAAGGGCCACACAAAAACCCCTTTGATTTATCCTCTAGTACTAATTTGTCAATTCCTTGTGGTCAGATTAGCAGACTGGAGCCAAGAAAGAAACCTCACGGAGATTGACCATGTGAGCTGAAATAATAAGCAGCTGTTGCTCAAGAGAAACCTCAGACCAGACCTGCAGAAATGTAATTAGCAGCGTGCTGGCTGAGCTGTTTGCATGCCTAGAGCCTGCATCCTGCCCTTCTGGGGGCAGTGGTAATTTTTAGTCTCTCTTTTGGAGAGAGCATCTTTCTCACTAAGAATCGGGATGACTGGAAAGGGATAAAAGAGATGGAAAAGAGCAGAATATACTCTGCAGTACTCAGGGACACTAGATGGGGATATTTGCTCACTTTGTGGCTCTTGGTATCCCTCACAGATTTGGTGGTGATGTTCCCGAGGTGCAGGGAGGGCTGGGGACATGCAGAGGAAGGGACTGATCAGAGGGTGTTGCATGGCACCTATGGGGCAATCTACACCTTTGTGGCCATTTCTCACTCTGTGGTTTCCATCTCAAACACAGCTGGTCTGTACAGCTCAGGACATGCTGAGGTCTCTCTTCTGGCTGTAAAACACAGCTCAGCATCAGGTGGGATAAGATATCATGGTTCTTCCCCTGCACTAGGAGGAAGAAGGGCCAAACCTTTCCTGTGGGAGAGGGAGAACCAAAACCATGGCGATGTTACCTTTGTGGGCCTGAAGCATTGCTGCTGTAGATGTCATTGGTGTGTTTGTGAGGGCAAGAAAGGGACATGAAGCTGCTTTTTGTAGTCCTTTCCTTTACACATGTTTGGCTTGCCAAATCAATGTTTTTTAAAGCAGGAGACTCCTTCCCTGGCTCAGAAGTCTTGGCTGCCCATGATATGTGAGCCAGGGTGAAGATGGGCTGCTGAGACAACTCAGCTGTCCCACAGGGACATGAATGTGAGACACGACTGCAGCCCTTGCAGAGCCACTGGGATAGAGGGGGCTCTGGGCAGTCCCAGGGAAGAGCACAGTCACAAGCTCACGTGTCACTGGTACTTGGGACAGATTTCAAAAGTGCCCATGGGATGCAAGATGGAGCTGATGTGTTCTGGCCCTGTGGGATGCTGGTGGCAGTGCTGGTAAAGGCTGTTGCATACATTCTGTGCGTGGTCAGGCTGAAAAAAGGACTCTAAAGAAAATAAGAAAGCTTTGAATTCTCTTGTTAGGCTGGTGAATAGAAAATGAGAAACAAAGGTGTGCTGTTGACAGTCTTTGAAATCCATAAAGGACAGACCATATCTCTTACTGACCATTGTGGCACAGATGTAATAAAAACAACTCCCTTGGATCAAATATCTACATTCAGTGTATTAGGAAGAAGCTATTTTGATTTTTTTGTTTTGTTTTGTTTTACTTTGAATTGTTTATTTGTTTCCATATTCACTCAGAGGCAAAGGCTCTGGGTAACAACCATTTGTCAATATCTGCTGATACCAGAATTTGTTTCAGCCTTGAAAATATTATTGAGTGGTCAGTGAAGCCAAGGATAGAGAGGAAGCTGCCGAGTCATAGTTGGGTCCCCATGTTTGCTCGTGTTCTAATGACTTTAACCACTCTGACATTAAACGCTCCCAGTGTCCTCTCTCACCATCTCTGCTGCTATTCCCAGCAAGGAAGTTGTTAAATCATAGATTCGAGATGATTGTTAAAGTTTCTTCCAGTCCAAACCATTCTATGATTCTACTTCCCAAAGATCATTTGAGGTAAATTGAGATTTTCTCCTAGTCCCTTTTTGTATAGTAGAAATTTTACAAAGTTTAGACTTTGGTGTATTAAAAGGTATAGCTGATTTTCAGAAGCAACAAATATCCTTTTTTCCCCCTACATAGGTTCATAACTTCGTTGTACTTCTCTTAAGGATTGCCTATTGCAGGTTTTGTATGCAGCCTAGCATTCAGCATGCAAACACCTTCTGTGTAAAATTAACAACTGATGGAAATGTTTGGCTCAGCTAGTGGAGGTTTTTACATTTCCCTTTTCTCGGGATCAGAAGGCTTCCTGAGCTAGATTATTTTCTTGGTTTAGTTTCTGACTCTTATTTTTTTCTCTTTTGCTTTGACAGTATATGTTTAGATGAAAAAAAAAGGGGTGGAGGAGCTCTGTGAGTGACTCCTTTGATGAAACATTAATTGGTATCTACACATGCAGAGGTAGCAAACTGCTATTCTTGAAATAGGATCTCTACCCTTTTTGTGTAAGGGCTTGCATTTCTGAAAGGGATGAATTTCTTAAGCTTATTGCTTTGGATTTTTTTTTTCAAGTGGAAACAGAGTTTTCTCTTCAACAAACTCCAGTCTCCAATCCCTGACTTTGGGCTTGCCTACATTTGGAAATGTACCAAAATAACTATTCCAGAATAAGATCCCAGGAGGATATTTTAGAACTAGATTAAATTAAATTGGAAATAAGAACCCTTATTTTGGAATAAGAGTGTCCGCATTGGGATTTATATTGAAATAAACCATCTCAGAATAATTGTAGCTATTTTGGTATATTTCCAAGAGCAGACAAGAGCTGAGAAATGTTCTGAAATAATTATATTAAAATCTCATGGATGTGATGGATAATGGAGAAAATGTCAATACTGAGTTAGAACAATTTGGAGTGAATGTGTCTGAGGGTGTCATACCCTTGTTCAGTGGGGTTTTTTGAGTTTAAGCAAAAGATCCCACCCTTCAGGCTATGTATATAATTTGTTATTAATATTTTAGTAGCAACACTACTGTGCTATGAACAGTGTTACAGACACAGGTCCCACCTCTGCACAACCTGCAGTCTAGAAATAATCCATTTGCTTTGTAATGCTGTAGATGTCAGCATGTCTGTTTTGCAGATAAAATAGGAGTTCTCAACTCTTTATAACCCTCCTCTATAACATTTGTTTATAACACTACCTGTTTGTAACATTTATAGCACTCCTTGTTCAGGGAAAACTGTGACTTTGGTTTAGTTTATTTTCTTGAAGGAAAACAGAAGAGGATGGTTACAAAAAGACAGAAATGATAAAAAAGCACACATTTGTTCTGTATTTGTAGTTATTGTGCCACCCCTCTCTGCTTAGTTTACTGTAGGTGGCACGTGAGTCATGATTGGTAAGGCAGAGTCATTATTGGGAAGGCAAAATCCATCATGTGCTTCATCACATCCTGTGGCAGGGAGCCAGTACAGATGTGAAATGAATATATCACCCCTATTTACATACACACAGGATGAATGGAGTGCTAGTTTAAAGTAACACTTTCTCACTCAATAAGGCATGCTCATGGCTGAGAAAGTTTTGTTATCTTCCTGGGTAAGATTTTTTTCTTCTCCCTTTAGGCACTTTCATTTTTGCCTTGACTCCCAATGAGTGGAGGTCGCAGGGATTTTCTCTGTGGCAAGAATGGGTCACACTCTGTATTTACTCATATTCTAATCTTCCAGGTACTATCAAGACTATTTTGGTTCCATACTGGAGGTCTAAAAAAAAAGACATAGGAAATTCAGTGACACAATTTCAAGGTTATCCCACAGGCTAGCAAATCCATAATGGGATTTTTTTCTCTCCTTTATGATACGTCATAATAAAAGAAGTTGATATAGTACGAAAGTGAAAGGCAGTTTCTCCCTATCAAATTATCATATCCAGCATCAACACTGTGCTTGAAGGTAATTCTAGCAAATCCTTTGTAGCAATAAATATCTATTACATTTATCACATTGAATTTGTTTCCCCTTCATTTCATCCAATTACCTTTTCTACAACTGGAAAATACATCAGAGCTGTCTCAACACATTTTTTATGGATGTTAACTTACTATTCTCTTCTTGATCTTCTGTCAAGATGTGCTTTAATTAAAATGTTCATGTAACTTGTTCAAGTTTATCCTTCACTCCTTCAATACCCAGATAATTGATGGGTTTGCTTTTAAAAGTGGAATAGAACAGTCCCAAGAACTGGGCTAGGACTAAAATTCTGTAGGTGTGGAAACTTCTAAGCAGGTTGCTATAATGCCAGAGTTTAGGATGCTGTGGTCAGAGGCCTGTCAGCGTTATTATTATTGATATCTTTATCTGGTGTTTTGCTATTTAAATTCCCATAGGAAATACAGATATAAATGGTCTCAATCAGCCATTCTTTTTTCAAATTAAAAAGACATATGGTTTCATAGAGTGAAAAGGCAGTTGGTGCTGCTCACTCACTCCACAGCTCTGGGACAGTGACACTGTATCAGTATCGGAGTTAGGGAGCCAATGAGTGGGAAGAATGATGGGCAGAACTCCATGATATCAGAAGGCTAATTAATTACTTTATTATACTATATTATACTATAACTATATTACACTAACAAGAGCTATCACTGACTAACTCTAACTAACAAGAAAACCCATGACTCTCTGCCCCAGAGTCCTGACACACACACAGACACGAGGATCCAATTGGTCAATGAATCCAAAACACCATCACCAGAACCCAATCAAGCAATCACCTTGGGTAAACAATCTCCAGAACACATTCCACATGGGCACAAACACAGGAGCAGCAAATGAGATAAGAATTGTTTTGATCATTCTTTTCTCTGCTTCTCTCACAGCCTTTCTCAGGAGAATGTTGAGAAACCTCAATCTCTGTTCAGGGGGGATGTGAATACCACATATCAGCTCCTGGAAGACAAGAGGTTTCCCCAATGTTTTCTCACAGAGCCTGAGCTGTGGGCTCCCCACATGATGGCACCTCAAGGATTTCTTTTCCAATGGGAGTGTTTGTGAAGTTTGAGTGCACAGCACAGGGATGGTGCTGCTGTCTTATCAACTGCACCTCTTGTTTCTTTCAGCTCCTTACCCCCATGTGCAAATCATGGTGTTAGGCAAGATGTGTGGGTTGCTTATATGTGTTGTTCATATTCAAGACAGGCTTTTTTAGCTGGGGTGATGTGAGGCCAGAAGATGGATTAAGACAGAATGAACAGAGTGATTCAGAAATCTGTGATTGGTAAAGGGTTGTCATTAAATGGGGGAGTTTTAATTGAACTCTGCAGCCTTGGCTGCTTTCCTCCAAACTACTCACCAATCCTGACAGTAACAAATAAGGTAAAAAGAAATCTTTGTGGTAGGTATCTAGTAAATTTCATGGTGGCTTCCCCATGCCAATGATGAGCATGGGCAGCTGGGTGAGCTATCCAAACTGCTTGGCTTTGCCAGATCTACACAAAACTATTGTGAAAGCACATTGGAATAAGGAAAGAAAACACTGGGGGCTATTTCAGCCAAATAACCTTGAGAGAAACATCTACAACACTTTACACAAGGGCACAAAACCAGCTCCTCCTTGAGCGAGGGAAAAGAGTAGATGCCCAAAAGCTCAACCATAGGAGCCTTTCCAGCTATCAGGGTGAAGCTTCTGTCCTCCTTAGGGCCAGCCTGGGGAAACAAGAAAAGGTATAGGAAAAAGGATTAACTTCTTCATATGTTTTTGTTGCCTTCTTCTCAGCATATGTCCTTTAAGGGAGGTGATACAGGAGACTAATTACTGAGGTTAATGTTCTGAAATCCTTCCTTACTCAAGGCTATTTATGTGGTTGAGGAGATGTTAATACCTGCAATCAGTCACAGATTCACAGGGGAAGGTGCTGACCTTTTGAAGACTAAGGGTCTTAGGCCCCTGAATTCAACAGTCAGGTGTTGCCTGAAATCCTCTCTCTTTATTTCAACCATCACAGGAATCCCAAAAGAGTTGGTTTCAACCAAACATTTGCAATGTGAATGCAAGAAAATGTAAATCCTGACTTAAAAAGGGATGCATGTCCCCATCTGTTCTGATGCCTATTTAGAAACTTTCAGGTTTTAGGGAGATATTGGCAGCTTCTCAGGGAGGATTCCAGGTGTTTGCTGCTCTGCCCTGAGTTCCTTCAGAGGAAGGCACAGAGGAGGAACTCTGCTGCTCTGGGATCATGTGCTGCTGGAGAAGAAATAAAACTGCCCCAAGGCAGGCTCACAGCCTAAAGGAAGACCTGGCAGGTGTCCAAAATGTCTATTCCCCTCTGCTCTCCTGATGCTTCATCAATCATATCACCTGTGTGTCATGATTGTCAGCATGGAGAAAAATATTTGGTGTGTTCTGGTTTCCTCTTACACTGGCAGGGTGGTTTGTTAGTGGAAAAAAATAGTGCCTTTTTATGGATACTAGTTCCTTAAATCAGGAATATCCACCTGGGAAGAGAGCCCACAGAAACAAACCCACTGTAGTAAAAGTCTGTGAAGCTCTGCAATTTATACTTTTTACAGGATGATGAATATGGATATGTTAATCCACATTAACATAGACATGGTTACATCAGTTAGACAAAAAGGTGAACCACGTTCAGAACAACCTGGTTTTCATACATGCAGACCTGCTCTGGGTGCCAGGTGAGTCTTCTTTGGAGCTGTGGAAGCTCCTGAGTCCAGAGAGGAGTCAGCAGGACTCTCATGGCTCTGGTTGCCAATGACTGCCCCTCAAACAAGACACAGAACCTGAATTCTTCATAGGAAAAGCCAGGAAATCCAAACAAGCCAGGCTCCCAGCTCTTGCAGATGTGTCTAACCCACCAAGAAGAAGCAAGAAAAGGGTACAAGGACCATTTCTTTCCCTCCTCGGGCCACCTTTGAACACTGATAGAGGCAGCAGAAGAGGAAAAATGCTTGAAGGGAAACTCAGCCTGCACCTTGTCTCCTGAAACCACCTGAGCTCTGGAGCATCAAGACACCAACAGAGCCTCAAGTGTCTGAGTCAGAAGGGCAGCTGTGTCAGCATTGGCATCCCTCACCTCAGAGCTACTAAACTGAGCACCTTCACACAAGTCTTTTCCTCTGGGAGGTCTATGCCACACACTTAATTTCATGTTAAAATGTTTGACCATTTTTTCTGCTACATAAATAAACAGATTTTAGTTGAATTATATGGAAAAATACTATTTTCATATTTCCAAATTTTTCATAAACTAATATTAGCTAAGCCACCACTTGGACTGAGGGCAAGTGTAGCACATTAATAATTTTGAAACATTTTAAATATCAGAAATGTGTAAAATGAAGATTGCATTCAAAGTTTTTCCCCACCCTTTTAGCCACCCTCAAAGCCTTGAGCAAGGAAATAAGTGTAGCTTCAAATGGGAACTTTAGTAGAATTCAATTTTAAATTCAGCAGTTGCTAATTATATCCTTTCTGTGGTAAAGCTCAAATGCCTGGCTCTCTCTGTGATTCCCTGGCTGTAGGCAGCATTCACCATGTACTTTTCCAGAGATTAGAGGCACTCTCATAATACTGATTTTGGTAGTGCATCTTCCTTGTTTCTTCCTTACTTGAGGGCAAAACCAGATCTTGTTCTGATGCTCTCTGACAGTGGCTATTCCACGTCTAGCAGTCACTACAATCTAATTCTGCTGGACATAATTACCATAATTTATTCCCTGTAGATGGTTTCTAAAAATAGCAGTAGGTATGATCCTTGCCCTACAAGGCTCACACAAAAGACAGAGAATTAAAAAGACTGGTAGATAGGGGAGAAAAAGTAAAAAAAAGCAACAGCTATGGCAAGTACACAGAGAGAGATAAATTAAATCCAAATTAGTCCTTTGGTGTGATAGTGAGACTGAATAAGCAAGTTTATTAAAGGGAAAAAATATAATTCAGCTAAAAGATAGAGATGCATGAATAGCTCTGAGAATAACACACAGAACAGCAGTGTCCTAATGGTATAAACTCCACACTAAAATTGAAAAAGCCTTTCCTTTGGTTCAAATCACTTGTCTCTGGTGTCACCCTGTCAGTGTGATCCAGTAAGTGGCTTTGTCCTTCCTTAGGAACCCCATCTCTCTCCTATGACTGACTTGAAAATGCATCATTATCTCATTTCCTTGTCACATCCCAAATTGTTTTTAGAGTCTGTTGGGCTCTCCACAGGTGATGAAAAAGCTGTGAGCACAATCCTTGATGTCCAGACTCCTCAACAGACCTTGGATCACACATCACCTTCCAGGCTGGATGCTCTTGTTGCACGAGGATTTCCTGAAGGTAAGGAAGCTCTTTTGTGCTGCAAACCCCAGACCTGCTTCTTCTCTCAGGGTTTTTCATCTCTGTTAGCACCTGCTGCTGCAGTCTCATATGTGCTCCCATGTATTTGTCTCCACCCTGTCCCTGTGATGTGTGGCCCTGCTGCTGTTCCTCCCTGACAGATGACTGAAAAACTTGCTTGAGGTTTGCAGAGGAAACCTGCATGGAACAGGCTGGAGCCTGGCTCTTGTGTGCTCTCACATGGAGGGGAGATCATGCCTGGCTGAAGTTGCCACACAGAAGAAGGGGGTACCCCAGGCATGAGCTCCTGTGGTCACCTAGAAGCCTTAGCCCCTTCAATTCTGGGTGCAATGCCCAAGGCTTCCTTCCCGTGTCCCCCTGCGCACTCAGGGAGTGGCACAGGAATTGCAGCAAGGCATAATTCCTGCCTGGAAGCCTTACCTGTGATTCCTACCTACCTGGAATTCCTGCCTGTGATTCCTACCAGCCTGGAATTTCTGCCTGTGGTTCCTACCTGTGATTCCTACCTTTACTCTTTCCTACCTGCCTGTAATTCCTACCTGTAATTCCTACCTGTGATTCCTACCTGCCTGTAATTCCTACCTGGAATTCCTGCCTGTGATTCCTACCTGCAATTCCTACCTGTCTGCAGTTCCTACCTGTAATTCCTACCTGTGATTCCTACCTTTACTCTTTCCTACCTGCCCGTGATTCTCCCCTGTGATTCCTCCCTGTGATTCCTGCCTGTAATTCCTGCTTGTAATTGCTACCTGGAGGTCCTACCTGTGATTCCTGCCTGTGATTCCTACCTGCCTGTAATTCCTGCCTGCAGCAGTGGGGCAGGAGCTGCTGTGTTTGAGGAGGGAGCTGGGGGCAGCACATCCCGTGGGCAGCTGCCTGGCAGGGGGAGCAGTGGGAATCAGGCACTCAGCACATCCCTGCCCTCCCTGCCTGTGGCTGAGCAGCTGTGTGGGTGTGCACCCTGGAGGTGTCTCAGACTTGTTCATAAAGCTGAAGATGTGAATCAAACTGAGCTGCTATGGCATGGTGCTCCTGCCACTGCAGTTCACTGGCAGCAGGAGTTGGTGAGAGGCGGTGCTGTGGATGCACAAAACCTCAATCCTCCTGCCATCTTTACCTTCTGATTCCATTTCACTGGGAATCAAACAAATTTACAGTGTTTTAACTGGAGAATATTTTGATTGAAGTTTCTCTTGAGAAGGAAAAATAAATCTTGATCTTGTGATTAAGAAGGTAAAATAAAGGAATTTAAAAAAAAAAAGTTTGCTTATAGGGCGTGTTCCACTGATGGCATATAAGTTCAATATAAGTTTAAGACTGTCTTTCTTAATGTGGCACATATTTTCTTACAGATTTTTCTTTTTTCAAGAAGAATGTTCTTTTACTTATCTTTAGATTAATAGATAAAAAATTAGATAAATTTAAAAAAAGAGAATACTTACATTTGTAGTTTATTGTTGTAAGTTTGCCATGATAGAAGGCTATAAAACATTGTTCTGGGGAAGAGAGTGACCAAAAAATAGCTTTTAATGAAAAGTAAATAGTGAGGAGAAAGGATGTACTAAGCTAAGACCTCACCAAAAGAACAAAGCACCTCAGAGATGTGTCTGGCTACAAGTACGAAGCAAAACCACAAAGCACTCTGATTAGCCAACTAGTCTGCTTCTTAGGTTTATTAAACATGACAAGAAATTTAATAGAGAAATCAAGGTATTTGTAAAACACTGAAGGTGAAACTGCTTGCTGTTTACAACCAGCGATTTTTATGTGGCATTTCATAAGAACTGCCTGTCTGTCCAAAGCAGAACCAAAACAAAAGAATAAAATAAATAAGAAATGGTGCATTGTGATCCCAATCATAGGCTGTTTATATGTATGCTTCAAATTAAGGGTTTGGTGTCATGGAAACAGCTTCTTCATTTGGAAAGCTCTGCGGCAGTGTGAGAAGGAAAAGCCTGGAGAGGGCGAGAGGCAGAGGGAGCGCAGGAGCGCGGCCGCGCAGCTTCCCCAGCATCCCCGACCCCTCCCTCCTGCCCTCCCTCCTGCCCTCCCTCCTTCCCCGGAGCAGGAGGGCAGGGCTCCCGCGCTGCTGCCTCACCTAGCCCTGGAATAGTGCACAGCGTTCCCCCTCTGCTGCTTGTCATCGGCAACACTGCGTGTGGATTATTTTGCAGTTAATGCACAGTGGAGTTCTGAACACTTTTTAAAGGAATTTTCTGCACTGAAGGGATGTGTGTGTATATGTATACGTATATATACACATATAAATAGATGTGTCATGTATTTTTGTAAATGGACTTTACCTAAATACAGTATTTATAATATCCACCAAAGCAAATGAGTCCAGAATTTCTATAGATACTGTTTGTTCAGTTCAGCTTGTGTACATCTATGCATAGTATGTTTTGTGTAATTTTAGTGCTAAAAAGACATTCCCTGTTGCTCTACATGAAAGGAAAGCAGTCATTTGTGTAAAGAGCTTCTAAAATTTACCAGGAGAGAAACCTCTCCAATGAATACTGCATTACAATAGATGGTTGGGAATTAACACCACCACTTGCATTGTCATGGCTTCGATGCCAATTTCTGCTCATTTTGTGGGAACAGTTCAGATTACTCAGTAATTGATTGCATTAAGCAGTAACAGGAGAGCTTTACAGGGACTAAATTAAGGGCATGTGCTATATTTCTGCTGTGTTGCTGTCATGAACATCACCAAGGAGCAGAAACAGACCAATCGCATAAAACATATTTTTTTTTAAGCATAGTGAAGTTAGATCTAAGATCCTGAGGTGGGATCATGTGAAGGTGGTGAAGATGTTCCCCACTCCTTCACAAAGCTCAGGTTGGCATCATGGAAAGATCTGGTCACAGGGCAGTGTGAATTCTTTGCTGCTTTCACAGTGGGGCCAAACCTGTCCCTTCCTTGGGCTCCCAGATGAAATGCTGTTCTGCTCTCCACCTAACTTCCTAACCCAGCCAGGTGTGAAAATTTTGGTGATTTGGGCATCTTCTGGTGTTACCTGGGTCTTGGGAGACCTGATAGACAGATGGTTTAACTTCAAACCCAGGAGAGAGCCATGTCCCAGCCCAGGGGGAAAGAGCTGCTCACGCCAAAGCAGGGCTTGAGGCTGGGGCCACAGTGCCTTTGTAAGGGAAGAGCCACAGTGGCTTTGGAAAGGGAAGAAAGAGCCACAGTGCCATTGGAAAGGAAGTGCCACAGTGGCTTTGGAAAGGGAAGAAAGAACCACAGTGCCATTGGGAAGGGAAGAGCCACAGTGCCTTTGGGAAGGGAAGAAAGAACCACAGTGCCATTGGGAAGGGAAGTGCCACAGTGGCTTTGGAAAGGGAAGAAAGAACCACAGTGCCATTGGGAAGGGAACTGCCACGGTGCCATTGGGAAGGGAAGTGCCACAGTGGCTTTGGAAAGGGAAGAAAGAGCCACAGTGCCTTTGGGAAGGGAAGAGCCACTGAGGAGCTGCCTCTGTAAGGGTGCAGTCCCAGGGGAATGGGAGCAGTTGCAGAGCATCCCGGGTGTGGTTTCTAAGCAGCTTTCACTGGGCTTGTTTCCTGCCCTGAGCTCACTCCCAGAGGTGTCTGCTCATGGTTTGGCTTTCCTGGCAGGGAGGAGTTTCTGTACCCACTGTGTGTTCGCCAGTCTGGGCATGTGGAAGGGCAGGAGAGAAGTTTCAGGAAAAAAAATCATATGTGTTTGTCAGAAAAAGATCACTTTGGTTTAAAGCTGCAATTTACCCTCCCTGTACCTGAAAGAAATGGTGTTTCTCTTAGCACCAGAACTGAAAAATGAGTGGTCAGGTTTTTTGTGCGAGTTTCTTTTTTTTAGAAAAATAGTTTCCAGTTTAAGAAATATGCTAAAAAAAGCAGCTGCCCTCACAAACAACCTGGGAGAAAGAGAGAGGCTGCAATTCTGCCTGCTTTTGTTATGGTTCCTGCACTGACCCAGAGGTATTCCTGTTAATTCTGCAGGAAGGATGCTTCTGGTGCAGCAATGAATTCTGCTGAATGGAAATCTGGTGCAGCAAAATCAACATGCAGCTTTGGCACTGAAGGTTCAGAAAGAAGAGCTGGGTGTTGCTGTGAGAGGTGCTCAGCAGTGCAGTGGCAGCAGCTCACTGGGAATACACTGCCTAAAAAAACCAGCTCATTCTTGTCTGCTGTGCAGAAACAGGTGTGTTAAAGAAACTGAAGGTGGAGTGGTGATTGTGAGAAAACTGTTAAATTCTCAGATGGAGAAAAATTCTCAATGCAGAGGAAAAAAATCCCAACAAACCTTTAAAATTATAGAAATCTTTGTCTTAGAATAGCATAATAGGTAAGGTAGAAAAGCTTGAAATTCCTTTATTTAGAACCAGGCAATGGAGTGTAGTTTAGTTGAATAGTTCTGCTTCAGACTTTTGTTGCCTTTATTATCAGAACAACATGAAAGGCATGGAAGCTTGGGCAAAAGAGAAATGACTGTGCAATCTTACTTCTCCTTGAGTTGTGCCTTTGTGCATGACTTATTTCAGTGTTCTCAAAGGTACAGAGGAACAGGATGAAGAAGTGTGCATTTACATTTGTGGTGTTATTCAGATCTGAATGCATTTTGAAGCAGCTCTTCCAGTTGCTCATACTAAGTTCGTTTGGTTTGTGGTACTGAGTTCCTCAGAGCTCATGAACTCAGCTCCTCCTGGATGGAGACCAGTGCTCCCATTGCTAATCCAGCATATCAGATCAGACTAGACCATGCCTGAATACATCCCCACTCTCCATCCCCCCTGTTTTTTTAAAATAATGTGGCTTTAGGTTCTCAGCTCTAAGTGTTTATCTCCACATACATCTTTTAATTGCAATACAGACACAGCCTTAGGCAATGGAAATGGTTTCAGTTGCTACCCCATTGCTCCCCATCTACTTATTTGAAAGATCTTTGGCTTTCCCTCATTCAGAGGGGTGATAGTAGGTGCCCAGTAAAGCTTTTTTTTGCAGGAGAAAATGGCTGTTTAAATAGCAATTATTATTGGTAAGCATGCATGGTACAACCTTTTGCATTTTCTCTCCTGAATATTCAATGCACAGAATTCTCCTGAGAGGCAGGGTGGTGAAGGAGCTATCTAGATATATATGCTTTTGTGAGTTTTTCATCCAACTCAAAGGTGGGAATGCAAATTCTGAAACTTGGGGACATCCTGTGGCTTTGTAACACTCTCCAGGAGAGAAGTGCTCATTGAGATGAATAGCTCTCACTCATTCATATTCCTCATTTACTCATGTAACATTTATAATCTGGGTAATGTTCCTCCTTTTATAACAGCTCAGAGTAAGTTACAGACAGAACTTAGAGTTACACTTCCTTGTACTTCATTGTTTCAGAGGAGGCTTTGCAGAGCTGTGCAAGGGGCAGAGCAGAGGCTGCTGTGTGGCAGTGGGAGCCCAGGGAATGCTGTGCTGCAGGCAGATGTGAGCACTGGATTTCCTTCAGTGAGCACACAGAGGTGGCACAGGAGGAGGGGCTCAGCCCTCCCTGGTCTCCTGTCCCTGGTCTCCCTGGATGCTTTGGCTTGCTCTGGGAGCTGAGCTTCCTCGTGCCCCTGCCTCCCACCTCTTCTGTCCCTTTCCTGGGTCCTGCTTTTAGGGTTGGGAGCCAGCAGAAGCTGTTCTGGTGATGCAGGGAGGCCACATTAGAGGAATACTTGTCCTGTGGGCTTCTTGCTCCTGCTTCACATGAGTCTGGCTCCACATTGCCCTTCACATGCAGGGATACGTGGTTTGCAAACTCATGGCGTGGGACAGTGTAATATTTTTGATGCAAGAGGACACAAACAGCTGTTGTATCTCAAAGGACACCTCTCCTGTGCCCCACAGCTGGATGGTTGGACTCAATGATCTTAGAGGTCTTTTCCAGCCTTAATGATTGTATGATGATTCTACACTTAAACAAAGGGTTCAGGTGCTGCCCTGTTTCTGTCTCGAGCTCTGCACTACCATCCTTCATCCCACTAGAGATGTGCATTTTTACATCAAGGTCTACAACAAACATGAAGTCCTTGAGTTTCTTCTTCATTGAGATGTGAACTCTGCTTCAGGGTAGTATTTTCTGCATTATAATTTTTTTTCATTTTCCTCAAAGTGGCTTTTTTTTTGTCTGTCTGGTTTTGGAGGAAGATCATGGCTACTTCATGGAATCAAAGCCTGTGAAAAAATTTCTTAGCTAGTCTTTTTAGATGTAAAATTTTCAATAAATTCTTTTCACAGATATTTTGAGACTCCTGCTTGCCTCAGCAGCTATAGCACAAAGATTTGAAGATGTATTTTAATTAATGGAGGTCATTAAAATAGTTTTTTAAACCATAGAGCAAGAACTTCCATAAATTACAGTCTGATGTCAGGGATGAAAATGGTTGGTACTGGTGACAGAGACAACAAGAGAGGAGAGAAAAAGGAAAAATAAAGCACCAGCAATAAAATCAAGCAAGTTTGTTTAAGAACAGCTGCTCAGTCCTTACAGTAGATTTTTTTAGCTCATCTCTAGGACTATGAATATTGTATATGTAAAAATGATTTACAAAAAAAATCCACCTTGTTCTGCTCAAGACAAAAAGGAATGCCTTGGCTGGCTTCATTGCCAGTATAAACTGGGAAGTAAATATAAGGAAAGTAAATTGAAAAATTTTGGAAAAGACTTTGAACAATTGTCCCAGCTCAGGAAGGAGTGAGGAGGGGCTTGGGACAGGACTGGGGTGGTGCTGTTGCTTGGGAAAAAGGCTTTTGTTTTCATCTGGATCTCACGTTGTTGAGACATGTGTGGGAAATGCTTCTGGCATGATGGAATCCAGCAGTTTGATGTCCTGCACTGGCCTTTATCTTAGCAGAAATACAGGAATATTTTCTATTCTGAAATAAAGAAATAAAATCCATCTTTCCTTCAATCTACTTGAATAGGAGTTAGATTGGACCTTAAGTATTTTAAATAGCTTTGTGTTAAATTTCAGCACGAGCTTGGTCAAAATTAAAAAACATTAACTTGGAAACAGAAATGAAGGCATGGTGAGGACATAAATGACAGCTGGGAGAAAATGACCAATCAACAAGTTATTATTTTCATTGTCCCTTTTAGTTTTCATTACACATGACCTGATATCTAGGAGGGATCAGTTTGCTGCTGAGAACTGTAGGCACCTCCTCAAAACAAAGAACAATAACTGTGAAATGCAGAAACCCTCTAGCACATGAGTTCAGGATCTTGCCATAGCCGTGGTGTTTGTTGTTTTGTGAGTGCCTTGGATGGTGGCACTGCTGTCAAATCCATGGTCTTGAGGTCTGTAGATTACAGTAAATGGAGGAGGATGATGCAAACAATGATAGACTCTTAGATAATCTATATTTTACCAACTTATATAAAAAAATATTCAAGGAAGACATTTCAGGGAAAAAAAAAACCACAAAAAGCAGCATGATGTGACAAAATACATTGTTCATAGAGCATAACTCAATATTTTAAAAGATGAGCTGCTATTTTAGGCTAAAGAAGCACTGACTAGCCTGCTATACAGGGAAGGACCTGCTCTGAGTTACTAAGGAAAGCTAACGTTTTTCTCCCAAAATAATTAAAGCATTTCTGGAAAATCCTAAGAATCTCTTGATCTAAGGAAATGAAATGCTTTGCTCAATTCCAATTTCAGTTGCTCCATTTCAAATGTAAAAAAACAACTTAAGTCAAAAAATGCCTTTGGAAAAGGAAGGAAGCAGTTGAGAATAACAATGTTGGGAAAAATCAGATTCCACTTGATTATAAAAAATTTATTGAGAGAAGGGCTTAATGTGTACATTTATCAGATTAAAATGAAAAGATGGGAAAATAATGAAAGAATTTTGCTGCACCATAGTGGGTATTTCTAAAAATGTGCACAGTTTTTATTTTTTTTTGGTTTAAATCTATGTCATAATTTTGGAGGTGCTTTGTCAGACCGTGTGTGTGCATACAAATAACAGAGAAAAGAAACTTCAAGTGCTAGAATTGCCAAGCTTAATTTAGGTTTTTTAAAACAATCAGTGCTTATGGACATGGTAGTAGTTCTCTTTCTGTGTACTCTTTCTAACATGACTCATTTGTTTGTGATTAAAAATTAAAAAAGTCACTTCAGGCATCCCAGAGGATCTTCTGCAAATCCCTGTATTTGTGTCAACGGGCCCATATGCAATTTTATCTCAAAAAATGCCTTTGTAAATCTGCCTTCTGGCACCTAGGATGTTAATAAAAGACGAGGTCATGGCCAAAATTTGCTGCTTCTATCATTGCTGCTGCAAATGGGAGATGAGCTTGTAGTTCCAGAGCAGAGTTTGGCCTTTAATTGGTGTTGGCTCATCCTGTGTGATCGTGAAACATTATAGTAACACATGGGCTTTTTATTGTAATTCCTTTGCAAGGGATATTCTTGCTTTTTTCCCTTCTCTCTAGATTGCTGTTTATCAGCTCTGCCCAAAGGAGAATGCCATTTATTCTGTAATGATAATTTGTTCTCTAGCCCAATGAGTGGGTGCATCAAGATTTGCCTGTTCATGTTTATCTCAGCTCTTTGGTGAAACCATGGAAGCAATTTTGCTAAACCCAGCTTCTATATCCATGTGTTTCTTTGGCTTTCATTATGGGGCAATCTTTTTTGTCTGTATGACAAAGGTTTTCATTACGCCTTTTCCTCATCTTGTAACCCAAATCTGCCAGCTCTCAGCCAAAGCAACCATTTGTGTTCAGGACCTTGCTCTGAACTTTTGAGGGATGTGGAGATCTGAAAAGGTGATTTTAGTCAGCTGCTTATTTTGCCCAAAGGTTCTTTGTGGGGCTCCACAAAAGGTTTTTATGCCATGTGTTTCAAACTACTGCGAGGGTTAAAAGGGGACTTGTGTATTTGCAGAATAGAGTAGGAGAAATTGATACCTTAGGAAGGCTGAAGACAAGGCTGGGAAGTCAAAGGGGATAAGGAGATATTTTGATAAACACTTTTGTCTGCTGGTTATGCAGGCCATCTTGTACCTAATTGTGCATCTGGTTCTGGTTTTGGAGTCTGAGGTAAAAAGGCTGTTCTATACTGGAAGTGTTCTAGAATTAATTCCTCCAATTTTTTATTTTGTTCATTGCACAATGGAGTTATGTGTTATTTTAAGATGAAGACTGTGCTAGCATGAGTATGCTGAATTTTCTCAAGGGTAAACTGCTGCATATACCTGAAGCCACACTGAAAATCAAGGTGGAAATCCAAGTCAGGACAAGGCAATTTGTTTTATGAGCAGGGTGATTCACCAGAAGCAAATGAAAGATCCAAGAGAATCAGTCTGATGTCAGCAGAAGATTAGTAACACATGAGGATTTCTCATAAAAATCCAGTTCTGACTAAATGTTTTTGTTGTAAACAACTGCTGCTGAAATGATACACGAGAAGAAATACCCTACTTCATTACAATGCTCCAAGTCTTTCTCTTTTCACAATATAAATGCACCAATTTTCTTTGGCTTTTATAGCTCTGGCAGATAAAGTGTAGAGGGCTGCTTGAAGGATCACCTAGTTTAACCTTTATTAGCACATGAATGCATGAAACAGTATTAAATAGAAAATAGAAATGCCTGAAGATCATATCAAGTGCTCTGTTTGTATTTACAGGTTGGACTGTAATTTGTGAAGATACTGGATGACAGGTCTTTGTCTGCCTGGCTTTTAAAAAGAAGAGGTTGGCATTCTAGAGGTAATAAAGCAAGAAAGATCCTCTCTTTCATTGTTTTGAATGCTTTACTTCTTTTTCCTTAAATATATTTAACAGTTTCTCTCTCTCCTGGAATAAAAATTGTAAATTCTAAGTGTGTAATTTGGCTTTCATGACATTTTATTCAGTGTCAGAATGTGACAATGCTCATTTGTTTCTACCCTTTGACATGATAAATATGGAAATATGAAGTATAACTCTTTTTCTGGAGATGCTGTTGAATTAAAACCCTATTGTAATATTCCTTAAAATGGAAAGTTTAATTGTAAGTGAGCTGAACACTGTGAAAACATACAGCAAATACACAGATTTTTTTTCCATTTGTGCCTTGTATAATGGGCTCTTGAAATCAACCTGTTGGGTTGAATAAGTTCTTTATAGTGAGATTTGACTGGCGTGAGTATGTTCTCTAGTGAGGGAATTCACACACATAAACTGAAGTTATTTTTCTAAAATTCACTTCTAAGCTCCTTCCTTCCTCTTGGAACCAAAAAAACAGATGTAAAAGAGCAGAAAAGGCTCCCCTATCAGCCAAAGCACATTAGTTTGCCACTCATGCATGATCCAGAGGTGTTGAACAGAAGATTTCTGAGGTAGACACCTCATTTTCCATGGGATGTAAGGAGGCATTTCCCCATCCAAATTCCATTTGCTGCAAGTAATTTAGTTTTCTGCACTTCCTAATTGTGCATGGACAAAAGAGAAAGGTGGCCTATAAATAAACCTTACCAGGAGCTGCAAGCAGGTTGGCCCAATGCAGCTTTGCAGGGCCAAGAGACGTGGCAGACTTTCTGTGCCAAACCAGGCTCAACTGCTTTAATCCACATTCTGCTGCAATTTAACAGTCATGTCCTCCTGCTCCTTCAAAGTCACTCCAATCTTTGTCCCTGCTCTTCCTCCTCGTGTTCAGGCTGCAGGGCTGGGGCAGTGAGCTGTGAAGCCTCCTGCTGTTGCTGCTTCCATTGCAAGGCAGTGGGGAGGGGATGGGGGATTCCCATCTGGGGAGGGCTAAAGGGGGAAAACAGAGCAGAGCTGGGGGAAGGATGGGGTCTCCTGGAGTGTCTGAGGGGTCCCCTCTGGGAACACAAGTCTTTTTGAAAGGATTACAGCCCCTTGTCCTTGCCACATGCTGTAATTTCCCAAGTGTGTGCATCTGATCACAGCTGTCACTTACTCAGATAGATGGAAAAGATCGGAGATTTTTTTTTTTTGCCCAACATCCAATTTTCCTCGCAGAGCCACATAGCTCTGAGTAGAACTTTCTGTTTTGTGCAAATAAAAAAGGTCTTTTGCTTTGTGAGAGCCTGTTCTGCTCTCTGAGGTTTCTGTCAGGGTGACATAGGTGAGGATGTGTTTTGGTGGGTTTGCTCTGCATTGG
This sequence comes from Molothrus aeneus, assembly GCF_037042795.1. NCBI lineage: Eukaryota > Metazoa > Chordata > Aves > Passeriformes > Icteridae > Molothrus > Molothrus aeneus. The sequence continues at coordinate 103,409,520 of NC_089647.1, read as the reverse complement.
GGCAGGAGGGGAGGCAGCCCAGGGGTGGGTGTGGGCCCTGGGGCCAGGGGCTGGGGCTGGATCACTGGTGGCAGGCAGTGCTCAGGCTGACAGGGTCACCTTGGGGCTTCACCTTCAGCATGCTGAGCTCTCTGACCTCTCAGCATTGCTCAGATGAAAAATGCTCTAGTGGGAACTTGACCTTTTCCTCCCTGGTCACCAGAAGTCTGGGGGAAACAATAAACTTTTATCAAAATTGATATTTTCTTGAGAAAAGGTCGCTATTGTTTAAAAAAGAGGAATTTTTTTGTTTGTTTTTGCTGGCTGGTTCTGTTGTTTAGCTTTTTCGTGAGGGGAGTGCAAAAAATCTGTCTGTTTCAAGGAATGGATCCGTTTGCTATAAATCAAAGGGAAGGGGAAATGGGCTGGGCACTCCATGAGAATCATAAGCTTTGGCTGAGGAACAGATTTCTTTGTTTCCATTAAAGTTAGCCAGTTCAGGACTTCCACCTTGTCTTAACAAATAATTAGTGAATGCTTCCCTATTCCCCTATAATTTTTTATGTTAAAGAAGAAACCCCAGCAGAGGTTATTTCTGTCTCCTTGGTGGAGGCTGAGAGAAAGGGTCCTGTGTGAACAGGTCCCACCATACTTATCACTTCAGCTGATTAAGATGGTTTTTAATACAGCATTGAAGAATTGGAGAAACTCTCAGAAATTTTATGTTGACTGCTGAAAGTCTGAATTTTTAGAGTAAAATAATGCCAGAGCCAATGAAAAGTCATGAAATGTTCCCCGTGTTTTCTCTTTCTCTGTTTTGACCTTGTCAATGTAGAAGGTCTTCAATAAATCACAGAACTCAAAACGTGAGCTTTTGGGGACTAATTCTTAATTATTTAGCACTTAGAGCCTGAATTATTGTCTTTCTTGAAAAACCTCAAAAATGTCAAGTTTTAAAAAGGGGAGTACATGGTAAACATTTGAGGGTGATACCACATGCTTTGCATGTTAAACAACATGATAAAACATAATGCAGCTTAACTATGGCACAGCAACAGGTCTTCCAAAAATAACTGTGCTAATTGCAGATGAGTCTCAGCAATTTGTCCCAAACTAGGCTGGGGCACCAAAGTATTTTAACCAAAGTCTAGAGAAGAAAACAACCCTTGGATGAGTTAGAAATATACAAGAAAAATACAGGATGATAGGAGGGGTTGGTTTTTAAGAACTTTTTCAGATATTTCTTCTCTCAAGTTATTAACAACCAATCTAACAGATTGGTTAGATGCAGACTTAATTATCCTAGAGGTCTTTTCCAACCTCAGTGATTGTGTGATTGTATGATTCTGTGACTTGGTCTTGTCAGAGGCATCTTCCCTGTCACAAATGCCATTTCATAAGCAGTGCCAAACAGCTGCAGAGCTCTGTCATTATTCAAATGCCCATAAACACAACCTGGTTTTAGAAGTGAATATAGACAATCTTGGAGATGAAAAATGAATTGGAGAGTGACTAAGCAAATTCAAAGTCAAATGGATCTTTGTGGTGCAGAACCATCTTAGCCTGTTAATGTCTCTTATTTAGATAAAATCTTCTGTACTTATGGACCAATGCTGTGTGGTTGTAGGGCTGCAGTAGCAATGGTGCTGCCACAGGGATGAGCAGCACAGGCAGCCCCAAGCATTTCATGGCACCAGTGTTTCCTATAAATTAAGTGTGCTGCATTACATTTTATTGACAGGAAATGGCTAATTTGTCTCAAGGCATCTGGCTCTTGATTTTATTAATCTGCAGGATGCCTAAACAAAGAAGCATATATATAACATTATGTCAAAAGGATAGTTATTTCTGGAAGGATATTGCTTACATATGAGACACACTGGTGTTTCATATAACAAGCATTGGAATAATTGTCAAGGCCGTACATAATCAGAAAGTATCTCAGAAGGGGATAAAAAGTCAATAACTTTTCACTGGCTTCTTGAGAAAAAAAATAATGCATACATATATACATATATATATATATATATATATAAAATTGTTACATATCTATGCATGTGCACTTTATCCTATCTTTAGTTATTTCTATGCATTTAATAATAGCATTTCATATTCTGTCAAATTCCATCCAAGCAGTTAACAGACATTAATTGAGATCCATGGTCTCACACCTGTCACTTTGATGAGAGATGGTGGAGTGGAAATGGAAGAAAAACGAAGGGTCTGACAGGCAGAGAGGAGGGTGTCCCTGGGTAAGCAGAGTCTGCCTGTGATCCCTTCCTGGTGCTGCCAGCTCTGAGAGCTCTGCTGCAGCTTTTGGAGTTTTCCTTGAAGCTTCCCTGTCTGAAGTCGCATTACTGAACTGCATTATGAGGAGGCTTCCATTGTCAAAGAGACCAGCCTGGATAAGGGCACTCCAAAGGCTCAGAATACAGAGTGTAAAAGAAATATCCTTTCTATTTAAAATATAATGAAGGATATTTCATAGATTTTATAGAATCATACAAAGGCTTGGGCTGGAAGGGACCTTAAAGATAATCTAATTCCCATCCCCAGTGACTTTGGCAAGTGCAGGGCTGTTGGGATGTCTCCCAGAGCCAGTCAGTCAGTCATGAACCATGGGAGAGCACCAGCAATTTCCCCCTGAATCCAGGGACAGGCTCCAGACCACACGTTTTCTTTCCCAAGACCTTCAGTCCAAGCCTGTGGTTCTTGGATGGATGATGATGCCTTCAAGCTCCTGTTGAATCAGTTCTGCTGGAGACACACAGGGAGCTTGGAATTGGTCCTTTAAATCTGTGCCTGTGGTGGTGGAGCCCTGAGTGCCAGTGTGAAGCAGCCCAGGGCACTGGCACTGGCCCTAGAAAGAGCTCAGAGCTGTTTAAGGAGTTTGAGCTCCTTCAGCTGAGGTTGTGGCTGAGTGAGAGTGAGCTCCCCGCTGAGACAGCAGCTCCTCAAACTTCTTGCACATTACTTTGCAAATGAACATATGTCCCACTTGAACTGTGCTCCAAAGTTCCCCTTGTCCTCCTGGGAACAGCCTGGAGCTACAGGTGAGAGGGGTCCAGCCAGAGCACCGTGGTCTTAAGCCAGGTGGTTGCTGATGGGTTTGTCACAGTGGTGAGGCAGGCTGGGAGCCTTGCCAGGCTGGATTCTCATCCCAGACCTCAGGGTTAGGCCTAAATGGCAAGACAGTTGTGACATGGAAAGCCAGGCCTATGGCATTTACTGGGGTCCCCTGTGGCAGGAAGGAATGAATCTGACTCCGTGTTTTTAGAAGGCTAATTTATTATTTTATGTTACTATATTATATTAAAGAATGCTATACTAAAACAATACTAAAGAATAGAGAAAGGATACTTACAGAAGGCTTAACAAGATACTACTGAAAAACTCATGACTCCTTCCAGAGCCCTGACACAGCTGATGGTGATTGGTCATTAAGCCAAAACAATTCACATGAAACCCATCAAACAAGCATCTGTTGGTAAACAATGTCCAAACCACATTCCAAAGCAGCAAAACACAGGAGAAGCAAACGAGATAATTATTGTTTTCATTCTTCTCTGAGGCTTCTCAGCTTCCCAGGAGCAAATCCTGGTGAAGGGATTTTCCCAGAAAATATGACAGTGACACAGGCCTGTCTGTGTTTGAAAGGTGATGCTGCCACCCAGCTGGTGTAGGACACTGAGCTGTGAGCAGGCACTATGACCACCCAGCATCTTGCATCCAGCTGCAGTGATGAGGTCACTTGGAATCAGTATAACATCCTTTCTTCAAATCCTTTGACACATTTGAGAAAATTCCTAGAAATACACACAGCACTGTCACATGAGCCTCCTCCCCCTGCTAAGGCTATCCATGATCTCTGTACCCACTGCATGTGGCAGATGACTCCAGAGAGCCTATAGCTGTCCCAAACTTCTATCTACACCTAAAGATGTAGTTGGGCCAACAGATTATATATTAATTATCTGAACAAACAAACAATTATGTAATTTATCATTGCACTATATTATTCTACTATATTATTTATTAATAGTAATAAATAAACACATACCTATAAAACAGACTATATAAATGAACACTATCCAGCTGGGCTGATGTTCCAAGAGTAATGCTTGTCAGTCAGCCACAGCCACTTTTAGGTGTGGATAGCAGGTATGATGTTTGCAGAGCAGATGCTGCTTGTGTTGAGTGAAGCTGTCTCCAAGTGCCTCTACAGTACAGACAGGCACAATCATCTGATTCACTTGGGATTAGGACTGTGTAATTTAGTACTGTAGAGAGATCAAAAGATTTTTAAGAGGATGCTGCCTGTTAGTGGAAGGGATAAATTGAAAGTGCTGCTAAAAAGCTTTGGGTTTTGCTTCCAGATATAAAGAAAGGATTCTATAGAGAGAATTCACTTCTTAATCTCTGAGTAGTAGAGACCTGGCCGCCTGACAGAGAGAATTAAACTGAGTCCTGTGGTCATTTAATTACTGTTTTTTTCAGCTGAGGTTGTCTGATTATCCAGAGATCACATGCATATTATTTTTGTTTGTAAAAGCTGTCCTTAAATATTGCAGCCAGGTAATCAAGCCTCACTCCAGGCTACAAAAATATTTATAATTGTTTTTCTGTGTTTCATAACTTTGCTAAAATTTAAGAGTTTACATTTAAAACTTTCACTGCCAAAACATGCGCACAATTTCTATTCTCTGAAACAATTTTCTGTTTGCAAGAAAGAGGGGACTGCCTTGCTCAGGCAGAGCTTTAGGGCAGGGTGGGAAAGCTGGGTGAGGAGCAGGGCTGGTGTCAGGATCTATCCCTTACTCTCTCTGTGAAAATACCCCTGAAAGAGTGGAGCTTCTGCTGACTGATTTCATCCTGTGTGCAGAATGGTCACTGTGTGTGTGTCTCTGTGTGTGTGTGTGTGTCTGTGTGTGTGTGTGTGTCTGTGTGTGTGTCTGTGTGTGTGTGTGTGTGTGTGGTGGAGAGGGACTTGGGAAGGGGAAGGTTGGGAAGGTTGGGGATGAGGAAGGGGGGCAGGACAGAGCCCTGTGGGATGAGGGTGGGGCTCAGGTGGCACCAAACCCGAGGCACTGAAAGTCACAAGGGGTCAGGAGGGCTGAACCTGGCCTGAGGAATAGAACAGCTCAGGGTGCAAGGGCAAAAATTCACTTACTGCCATTGTGGAGTGCAGTTCCTTTGCTAAAGAGCCACAGTGGCCATTTGCCATTGTCATCTTTGTGACACCTCTGCAGAGGATTATTCCTGCTTGGGGTTGCTTCAGGGCTGCAAGCATGAAATCTGGGAATTCCTAGCCCCTTCTGCACTTGTCCTAAGGGTTTTCTTACAGCACCAGAAGAGGGTATGGAACTAGAAAAAAAAAATCAGTTTTCAACTTGCCTGTGCAAAGCTGACATTACAACCCTGAATGGTAACAAGTGCAATTTTGGGCTACTTGCTCACCCTTCACACCACACACAGAGTTTTCCATGGTGCTGTAAATAGTTCCGGGTACATGGGCTGGGGATGTGTCACAGCCATGGGGAGAAACTGTCACGTCCAGGACCTCTGCATCATTTGCTGTGGGAACTGGGAATCTGTGCAGTGAATAAGAGGGAACAGGAGGATGTCTACTGGGATGGGCTGTTAAATACTGCCCTGGAGAACTTTCTTTTCTTCCTGACTTGCCAGAATTCCACTGGGATTTAAATCACATCACTCCACTGATATTTCTCACAGGTGATGCCTGTGTGTTCTTCAATTTCTGGATTTCTTATCTGAGCCCTTCAGTCTGACTTGTTGAAATGAAATGAGGAATGCTTGGAGTTTCTAATGGAAACTGCACTGCTGTGGAGAAACCTAGTGCAATAAAATGCCTGGTTCCCTAAGAAAGTCAAACTATAAACTTTTAAAGTGACTTAGCCCTGTTGACATTAATATCTCTGTGCCTCAAGCTTCTATTTGTAAAATGGAAGTTTCCTCATTTCACAGGACATTTGGGAGAACAAAGTCATTGTTCTTGGGAAAATGCTCATATGCTGAGAAGTGGTAGGGAGGTGGATAATTCTGTCTTACAATGGAATTTGAGTGACTTGTAGTAAGGGTGGCATTGGTGGAGAATTGAACAAAGATGGAAACAATACAGGGACTTAACAATGTATTTTGTCATTCCCCCAGTGGGGATTATCAGGGGAGCAGTGCTGCCCTGTCTATTCTGTGTAGAAGGACAGGAGCATGGTAGGGAGGATGGTTTATGCAGTTAAAAGATACCACAACACACATGATGGACCTAAGCCAGGTTTGCTGGAGCACAGCCCTGCCTCAGCAGCTCCATGCTTGGCTCTGTCCCTGGGCTCTGATGGGCTGCACAGCACAGAACCCACTAAAAGGCACCAAAAGGAAGTGCAAAGAGGGTGACAACAAAACCTTGTGTAGCAAAGCCAAGTGTCCCCACCCTGGACACTTTTCTCTGCACTGAAATGCTTCTGCCCAAAGGTGCTCCTGCACTCAGAGCCTGTGCCTGTGGCAGCTCAGGTACCAGTGGAGACACACACATGAGGCAGGGCTGAGGTGGAGAATTAATTTGCAATTCAAATGTAGTTACTGAGGTAGATAAATTTAATTATTTAGAGACATCCAAGCCAGATTTCTGAGTGCCACACTCATGTGTATTTGTCAAAAACGATCATTTGCTTCATTTACTCTGCAATGATTTTCATATTTTGAATTGTCACCTCAGCTCTGAAAGTTGTGATGTATGGCTGGCACTGAAACATCTGAGGAGCTCCAGACAAAGAGTAAGTGCTTGGGAACGTGGCCGAGGCTGTTCTTGCTCCAGCGTGGCGATGAGCAGGCTGCATTGCTGAGTGCAGAGCTAACACACAGCACCATCTGCCAGGTGCACATGGGGAGAAAGCCACATCACCATCGTGCCTGGGTGCCTAAATGTGTGCAGGAGGCCAGGAACAAAAGCCATACATTACAGAAAATGAGGCCTCAGCAGATGAATTCCCTGTGAGGTAGTGGGAAAATCTTGCTCGCCTTATTTACCTCGGTGATTTCATTGAGGTGAACTTGCATGAGAAAGGCAGGAGGAAGCTCTGTTGGTCTGATGAAAAACACAGAAGGGGTATGCTTAAGACAGAGATGGAAATTGCAACCCTTTGGTTGGGCAGAAATGGGAAGAAATTGGGAGTAGATGTGCAGCAAGTTTTCTGAGAGCCTACATTTAATTTTACTCCTTTCAGATGCATCATTGTGAGCAGTACACAGTTTTCAGCCCAGGCAGATCTGGCACTAACATGTTTTAGAGGCCTTTCAAGTGGAGTGGCACACTGCAGCTTCAGGCCCTCTGTTCCTCATGATTAATGCATCCTGCTTTCTGTCTACGAGGAACCTCAAGCTGCACAGGTACATCACAGGCACATAAATGGCAAGAATTCAGACAGGATTTTTCTCACAACACTGCTGGCTAAAAAATACAGAAATTTTTCCTTCTTTTCACATGACCTCATATCTTTGGTGAACTCTATTTGTTCCAAAATAAGAAACCTGCTTGTTTTGCATTTTGAGGGATGATTCTGCTTTACAACATGACATTTTACAACCAATAGTGAGTATTTCTGGAAAGGGTCTTATTGTGCAAATCAAAAATTTGCTTTTGCATCATAACCAAAAATATTGTGTGACACTGTCCTTAAAAATAATATTTTTTCTGTATTTTTATTTTATCAAATTTGTTTTCTACCTTCTATACATCATTGTGACACATTCTTTTGTTAAAAGACCTCTAGAGGGAAATACTAAGTTTTCTTTCCTTCTATATTTTGTGCTTAGATACCTTGACTTTTAAAAGAGAGACAAATCCTCTCTCTGTTTTAGGGCCTAGATATAGATATTTCTGATTATATAGGCCACTCAGAAATATATCTGGATTAGTTCTGTTGCTTAGGTGTACAAAGCACTCAGTACACGAAACTGTAAGTCACTCCCTCTGGCTAATCAACCTGATTGTCTATTATCTGTCTTCCCATCCTAAATGAGACACACAGAGAAACCTACAAGCCTGACAGCTCCCTCTGGATCATCATGGCTCTGCTATCTAGACTGGTGTCCAAATGAAGAATCATTAGGTTTTTGCACAGGCAAAATGTTCTTGAAGACCTGAGCCTGTTGGATTTTAGGATGTGCTTTTCAGCATTAGTGTGTCTGACTCAGGCTGAGGCACGGGGCCATGCGCTCCTCCCCGTGTCCCAGCAGGCAGGCAGGGGGACTGGCAGCTGCTGGGAGCTGTGCCTGCAGTGTCCCTGCTGTCCCCTGCAGGTGTGCAGCGCCTGAGCTCACGTGGGGGCATCGCCTGTCTGGGAACTGGGGGGAGCTGCACCACTGGGGTGGGACAGGGCAAGGACAGCCTGGCAGCCTGACCAGAGGGCATGGGCTGGGCTCCCCGAGGGAGCAGGGCTGGGTCTGGTGCTGTGCTGTGCCCCTGTTACAGACCAAAGCCCACCAGGGATAAAATAAACTGGGAGATCTTGTGTCAGCACCTGTGAGATTGATGGAAAGGTAGGAAAGAGGCATCCCCACAAACTCCAGAAACCCTCTGACCACCTGCCACCCCTTCTGGATTGTCATGGTCCCTGTGAAAAATGCCCATCACTTGTTTTTAAAATTTTAAAAATTTAATAGTAATAAAATGGTTATAAAAATAGTAATACAATTAGAGTAATAATAATTTGGACAATTTGAATTAGGACAATATGAATTAAGACAATATGAGTTAGGACAATATGAGACAATGAAAACAGTTATGGATGTCCAGGTACCTTTTTCTGGGTGGCATAACCCCAAAAAAGGACACATATTTACAGAGGATCAATCCTTAAAAACAATAACCTAATAACCTGTTGCATATTCATACACCTCATACATGATGCATAAATTCCATTCAAATACAGGATTCTGTCTGGGCATTGTCAGCTCTTCCTCATGATCCTAACGGTGTCATCCTGCCCAAGTGAGGCTGGAAGAAGTTCATGTCTCCTGATAATGGAGCAATAAAGTCTCTTTCTCTGAAAGATTTAGGTGTCCTGTGGCTGCTATCTCAGTGTGTCCTTTCTTTAGAAAAAAAGTATCCTACATAGCATTGTTTCTATTTTAACATTTTGTTATAACCTGAAACTATATTTAACACACTACTTAAGAGAATTAATACAGCATTACTTTCTAACATAACACATATAATATTCATTTCAATTTTTTGCTAAATGTCAATCATAAAATAAGCATTTTTCACAGCCCCCATCAGCTCCCTGCCCCTCATGGTGACACTGTGTGCCCCTGTGCTCATCCACAGCCCTCTACCACCATGATCACCTGAGCTTCGGGTCTGAAAGGAGACCTACTCACTCATGTGCTCCTGTGCTTACAGCATTCAGGATTTGTCTAAACTGCCAAGAAATCTTTGAACTGCTTCCACTAGTGAAGCATTTATCTAACTCTTATGTGACTCTATTACTTCCTTGTCTGGCCCCTGTTTGCAGGTGTCTCATCAGACCCATTGGGTGGATGGATGGGAACATCACTGGTCCAAGAAATGTGGCCTCAGTGTGATGATTCAAACATTTCAGTACTCACTTTATGTGATAGGTTGTAAGTCTGAGATATTGAAATGATTGAAGAAGTTTGGGCTGCTCATAAATATTTCAGTGTCATTTGCAAAGGAGGAGAGGCCAGGCAGGCCTGAATTGCAGTTAAAGGAAACAGAAAATACCACTATTAATAGGTAGTGGAGAGGTGCTGGTTTATTATTTGGTTTTTCTGTACCTCCAGTTTGCATTAGGTGCAATGAATTCATGAAATTTGAATGAATGTACAATATTTTTCAGATGAGACCAGTCATTGCACAGATAAAAAAAGAAATGTAAGATGTAGTATTCAATTATGCAAGAATAGGGAGAAAGTACAGAGCAGCTGACTCAAGGCAAATAGACTCTGAGTGTTGGACAATGCTGTGGTGCTACCAATCTATCCTTTAATGATTACTTATTAAGAACAGACAATATGTGAGCTCTCCCTCACTGGCTTCTCTTCAGCTGGATGCCATCAATTCAGGAAGGCTAACAACAGTGGCTTTGGGATAGACGTATTAGGAAGTGTGTTAGAGGCTACAAAAAGATGGAGAAATGGTGCAGGTATGGAAAGAATATTGTATTTACCTTTTCTACAATGAAAACAGCATGGATTTGAATGCTGCAGTTGCTATTGATTCTTGTTGACTTCATTGAGAGATACATGCAGTCAGGGATGTGGAGTTTGATTTTATGTGGCTAAACATTTAAGCAAAGCTGTCAGTGGCTTTTCAAGGCAAAAATTCAATTACTGGGATTTTGACATCACCATCTATTTTCTCAAATTTTAAGATCTGGTATCATCCTTGCCTTTTCCCAATATCCTTGTTTTTCTTCACTGTTTCTTCCTTTGTACTGACAACATCTCTATATTTTGCCTTCCTTTTCTGCCTTTTTCCCATTCCACTTATTTCTTTGAATTTTCCCCCTCTTCTTTTAATCTCTTTTTTTCTCCCTGCCCGCTTTCTGTTCTTTCCTTTGCCCCTTTTTATCTCCCCCATGCATGCTCTCTCACTTTTACATTAATAGGCTAGCCACAAGCAGTCAGCAATTTAAGCTGGCTTTTTATGGCAGTAAAGAGAATGAGCCTTTCCATTTGTGAATAAAAATATTCTTGATAACTTTGAATGACTTCTTCTAGCAGTCTGAGATGGTGAAAGAGGAAGTTTGAGGTGAGCTTCTGAGGAAGATGAATCTTCAAAGGCAAATGCTGCAGTGTAATTGGCATTCTGAAAATGTTAAAGAAGGAATTTGAAGGAGTTGGACACACTGAACTTCTAATACAGTGTGTCCCCTTGTCAAGTGCCTCTAGCAACACAAATATTTCATTGTGTTCAGTTACCAAACCCCTTAACTGTCTGCACTGAAGTCAAGAGAAAATGTATAGAACTGCCTCTGTATAATATGATTATCAAAAGATATGACTGCATCTGGAAAAAACAACTGCAGTTCAAGCTTTCCTTCCTATTCAAAATTTGCTTGTTGAAGGACCTTGCCAGCTCTCAGTCACATTTGGCATTCTCAGTGTTTTGCAGGACAGGAACAATGCCTGTTGTGTTAGCTGCTCTGTCTGGCATCCCTAAGCTTCATGACAGAGGTGAATTGAAAGTTCTCCACACAGGCATTTAATTCTCTGTTCCAAGGAGCAGAAGGAGCTCCATGGACTGTACCCAAAAGGGTGAAGTCTTCAAGTACAGTGGCAATTTCCTTCACATAGGAATTATTAAAATGAGATTCAAAACTAAGGTCATAATCCTTTGCCCACCTCTTGTGTGCAAACCAAGTGCCAGCAGACATCTAATACACAGTAGTCTGAATGCCCCAAAAGTATTTTATGACTTAAAATATTTCTTGATTTTATGATAATGTTGACTGAGAACAGCCAATGGAAGAGATAGGGAGCATTAATGGTAGAAATGGGGTGCCTGGAGGAGTGCTGCTTTTCTTTCCCTGGGTAATCTTGCTTCTCTTCAGCCAGTTAATTTGGAAAGTGGGAGCTCAAGAGGGTCCTTAATTTAGCACTGGCAGTAGTTCCCACCAGCCAGCCTAATCCAGATGCCCACATCAGATCCAGATGCTCAGATTAGGAGGTTGGCCCCCTCCATGGCAGCAGTAGACAGAGAGACATCCTGCAGAGCCTGGTGACAGTGGGACCTTAACTCATCTTGAAGAAATCTTTGCCCTGAGGGCAAGAGAAATTCTGTGGGACCCTAGCCACGCGTAGGTGGTATGAAAACTGAATTGTGGAGCGAAGCAACTGCAGTGGAAACACACTCACCCAAGGTTGTATTAATATAATTTTGAATAATGAATATGTGAGAGGAAACCAATTTGCTTTTAGATATCCCACAAACAGAAAAAATATCAGATAAATTATTCATTGTGAATTATTTGCATAGACCGATAGGAACTCATTAAACACCCAAAGACTGATTTGCAAGAAAGAAATGGAGAAAGTATTTAATCTGGTATTTCTTGTCTCCTAAGCTTCCAATAATTGTCGATTGAGCAAATTAATTTGTCTCTTTCTTCTGCTGTTATTCTGTACTTCATGGACCCTTCCAACTGAATGTTTTACAGCAGAGATTTTCTGTGAGCTCAAGAGCTTGAATTTCACAGATACATATTAAAGTGCACCAGGAAACAGTAGAAGACACCACATTTTCTCCACTTATTGTGACTGAATTGCTACAAATTTTAAATTGCCGTACTTAAAAGTATTAGTTACAGACACATAAATCTCCCATTTTTTTGAACACATCCCAGCCTCTACAGGCCAGGAATCCAGCTTTTATGCTAAGTAACATGACAAGCAATTCAAGGTGCCTCTGTTTCTGAATACATAATTTGAACCAATCTAAAGGGACATAGCTTGGGGCAACCTAAATTGCTATACCATACTTGAGTTGGAAAACACTGGATTTTTGTTAAAAAAGGGGCTGAATCAATATCTAGGCTGTTTCAAGCAGTTTTTTGTTTAACCTCTTCTTTAAACCCTGCTAAACATGGTCCCACAGCCAGCCTAGGCATATTCCCAGTACATGCCTATTCTTGGAATTAGGATATACAAAATACTTATATTTGCTGCAAATTAAAATGATTGTATCTTGTCCCACCTTCAGGGGACACAAGAAACATTTGATACCAGTTCTTATATATCCTTTTCATACAGAAAAGTGTCACTGTGGTTCTCAAATTCATCTCTCATAGAATAAGCAGGCTTTCCTGAAGAAAATGCATTTTTCTGACTCCTCATTCTCATTTAATTCCGTACTCTTTCCAAGGGTCATGCCCACAGTGTTCAGTTGAAGATTCATCTCGTCTAAGGAGAACAGAAAAAAAACGTCTTCCATGTCTTCTGTATGTGATTCTTTTAATAAATTGGATAAGGATTAGATGTGGTGGCTTTGTAGCATTGCCACAGTTTTTATTCACTGTGAAGCAGTGACCAAGTGCAATCTCTAATACTCTTCTGCAAAACTGCTGTTTAATCAGTTTTTCCATACTTTGTGTTTGCACCACTGATTTCTCTTTCCCCCATGGACCTGGCTTTTCTGAATTTCTTACAGTTGATTTCACATCATTCTTTCTTTCAATGGTCTGAGTGTGTTTTGACTCTGCTCTTGGCCTTCAGAATTCTGCATTTCTTCCTAACTTAGGCAGACAATGCTTTATTAATATCTTCTTTTGTGCACTGTCCATGCTGGTAGTAGCGAAAACATTGAATGGAGCTGGCCCTGAGGAGCCCATGTGGGATCTCCCCCTCGTGTGTCTGCTAAGAGTACCACTGAGTACACCAAATGTGAGCATGGACACACATGCAAATGTAGAGATAGATTTGAAATCTGACCTGGTAATTCCTACTGTACCACAATTACTCTGGGATTTGAACACAATTAAATTTCAAAAACACTTATCTTTTTTCAAAATAGTGCCATTTGACATTGTAATTGCTTTGTATTCAAAGCACAGACCAAAACTGCTACCACAAAACTGATTCTGTAAGCATTGTAGAAAAGGATGATATGCCCTCTCCACTCATTGTACTTGCACTAAACTCACAGCACATATTTTGTAAAAATTAGTAGCATGCTTGGTTTTTGTTCCCTCTGCAGTATTTTGAATATCCATCATTAAATCATCTTTCTCCGTTTCTTGTGGTGTATTGAGGAAAGGAGAGAAATGATCATTTTGCCCAAATTGTGGATTGCTTTCCTTTGCCAATGGCTAAGGCCATGGGGGCATGGACTGAGATCAACCTTTTGCACAGGCATCTCTTATGCGTGTGTCTGTGAGATAAATGAGGATGACAACAAGCAAGGAGAGAGAAGAGGGTGGCATTGCAGGAGGGCAAGGTGCCAGAGAATCTTCCTCTGAAGAAAGACGGAGATCTTGAAATGTGCATTGTCACTCCCAGAGGAGAGGGGCAGTGCTGCTGGAGGTCTGCAAAGCAGAGCCTTTGTGTGTTACAGACTTGGTGGGATAAACCATGGGTCCTTGGGCAAACCGGCAGGACCTGGCTCCCTGGTGTCACCTCCCTGCTTTGAGGGCATGTCAGAGATTTATCAGTTCTCCAGCTGTAAGGGAAGACCTTTTTCCCCTTTCCTTTTTCCCCTTTCCTTTTTCCCTCAGACTTTGTAGCCGAGGGAGGAGCCCAGGAATTAGAAACCCTTTGGTGTTTCATTACTGGCACATTGCTGGAAAGATGCAGTCCTTTAGGCAGTGACCTAGTTAAGGCTCCTACTTCTGCAGAAATTTGGTGTTCCCACCTAGGCAGCTCCTAGCAAATGCCTGGTGAGCCGTTCCTTTTCTCTCCCACTCTCTCTGGAAGGTTGTCTGCCTCTCTTTGCAGGTATAATTCAATTCAAACAAGAGCTGCATATTCCTTGCTAGTCACTGTCTAGTTCCCCAGGCACTGACCGAGTCATTGCCTTCCCATCAGCCTCAATGGGAAGTTGCATAATGCTGCAGAGACACAATGGAGAAAGGGATATTTTTAAATGTGTGCTTTATTTTTATTTTTTTAAACTTGTATAAATAAATACAAAATGACAAAGAGGTTCATGTTTACTAAACATTGCATTTGATTGTATGACATTACACAGTGTGTGCCACAATAGTTCACTTTGTAATTGTGTCCTTTTAGCTGTTGGTGCATAATTCTATAACTCTTAGGATACAATTAGTCCTGAAGCTGCATCCAGCCACCCCTTTAGTGGAACCCCTGAGTACTTACAATTGCAAGAGTGTATTAGGGGAGCGCTTGAGTCAACTGGCCAAAATTGGGGAATTTCATCAGAGAGGTCTGGCATAGCAAAAGGAGAAGGTAATGGGAGGTGTAGGATACATTCTTGAGAAAGGAAATAGCAATAAAGGTTTGGAGGATTTTTATTTCTGTCTTTTGTCCCCTTAGTGGTTAACAGAAACATACTGGAATTAACAAAAGCCAGCAGAAACCACAGGCTCATTTAGGAATATGATTTTTTTCATGCTCACTGAGAGCAGGCAAATGGACAAACCTTGCATGACCAGTTTTTACCTGATGAGCTGGTTCATATTTGAAAAGGGTAAAAATATACTCAACCACTTGATGAAATGCTGATTCTCCAAACCACTTACCATCCTCACCCATTGAAGGTCAACTGCCAAGGTTTTATAGACATTCTCTGGTCATGATTCGCTTGCTTGCTTCTTTAAATTGCACTCCATGTGATTTTTCACATTCATTCTCTCATTCATTCTCTTCAAAAGGTTTGAATAGAGCTACTTTACCTTCATATTTTGAGCTTTTAAAAGTATTTTCTGCAGACAATTTTTCAATTCTGTTTGGCTTGTTTAAAGCAAATTGTTTCCAGGTAGGTCAGAATTTGGTATAGATTTTTCCCATTATTCTGTGAAATACATAGGCTTTATATGTATTTTAGGAGTGGGGGTAGCTGTAAAGGATGACCTTTGACTGCTTGAGATCTATGACTGGCCACCTGAGTATGGTTCATATTTGGTCAATGGCTGAATGTATATTAATGACAAGTATGTCTAAAGAAACAGTTACAGATTTGAATGGAGGGTAAAAGCCACAGATGAGCCATAATAAGAAGTTAAAAACCATAGAAAGTTTTTTTTACAATCTTTCCCTGACTTTATTTTTCCTGAATCAGGGGATTTTTGGTAACATTCAGCCAATTATGCATTCAAATCCATGTTTCCATAGAAGTGCAATGTTTGCTATTTTTTGCCTTTGCTACTACATTGATATCTTTTCTCAACTCACATCTGGACTCTCCTCTCCTGAACAGAAGGTGTTGTATATGAATTTATGTGCATTGAGTTTGTCAGACTAAAAGACTTCTCCTTTCAGAACAAAGGTAAAAATGTGAACTTTCTTTAAAAAAAGAACACCCAGTCTTTTCTGTTGAAAATTTCAAATCCAGCAACTCTAATCATCTCTCCTCCCCTTCCCAATGCTTTATTTCCACTGGACAACATAGTTTCAATAGAGCAGTTATATTCTGCTTGGAGTAGTCTGAAAATCCATAGTTCTTCCTGGCTGGGGAGTGGAATAGTGAGCACCTTTTAAAAATTTGGTACTGGAATATGAAGGTCACAAAATTCCTGGTAATTGAGCCTCACAAAACTAGCTGCCACTGGACTGAAATGATGGGACTTTTACTTGCTTTCCAGATCTCTCCTTCCCACTGTGGCCACTTTCATTTCCAGATGTACTGACAGAGAACAGAGATGGCAGGTGTGGGAGCCTGGGGCAAATAGAAGAGTTCATATTTTAAAAGATTTGTTTGTTGTGAAAGAACTAATTTTCACCAAAAAGGTATCTCAATGAAACTTGCAATATGAGTGTCAGAGGGACTGTGTGGCATGGAGCCAAAGGCTGAGGGCTGCTAAGATTTGGGAAAGCACAAGCATAAGGATGCCTGGACAGCATCCACAGCACATCTACTGCCTAGGGAAACCACAGTGTTCCACAGAGGCCAATTTTTCTTATAAGCTTTTTAAAGCACATTAGAAACTGGAATGCCCTCATTTGCACAGCTGTCTGATGAAGGAGGAACAATGTTTTGCATTGCCATGGCTCAGGTGTTTCCTGTGCTGGTCTGTGCTTACCTCTGTGTCTCAGGTCCTTTGTCACTCAGCCACTGTCAGAGGGATCAGCCTCAGGCTTCCAGGGGAAGGGGAGAACAGTTGTCTGGAATGTGCTGGGTGGTGCTTTAAACAAATGCTATTAGCTGTAACTCCTGAGAAGTCTGTGGAGAGGTGCTGATGAACACAATGAGTAAGTAATTCAGTATTTTTCCCATAATTTTTCCATTTCTCCCTTACCCAAGTTCTACACTTTAAAGCTCTGTTGGTTGTAGTTGTCAATAATTTAAAACTCTTACCTTATTTTTGATCTGGTGCTGGAACAGACCACCTGAAGAGCTCTCCAGGGCTGTGAGTACATTTAGGAGGTTTTCTGTCCAGGTTTTCATGGAGTTCTCTACAGTAAATTTAAGCATTTCTCATCTGAGTTGATTTTTTTGTCTCCCTTGACTTTACAGTTTCCAACATGTATTTGTCATTTCTACCTGTGAAATTCTCCATGAATTTATTATTTGCTTCTCACTTCAAATATTTTGTACTCTGAGATGAGATTCTGGCTTTGAGGGATATGCTGGACAAAAAAAAAGAAAAAAAGAGAACTCACTGATGTTAGCAATTTTATCCATAATTCTGGTCACATATCTCTGCTCCACATTTCCCCTTTCTAAGCCAAATTCTTTTAATCTTTTTCTGTAAAATAGATTCTTAATGTTTGGTATCACCACTGACTGTGAGGCAAGAACTCTTCCTTTGATGGAGAGGTTTGGAAAGTGCTGAATGAGCAGTTTAACTGATATTCTATCTCTTCCTATTTCTGCTAATTCCATATGAGTCTGCTGTATAAACATCCTCACAGATGGTGATATTAAATATCATATGATGTCCTGACAGTGAGCTTTGGATACTTCTCCCTGCTAGATCTGATAATGCTGTGTCACTTGTGTATATCAGAGACATGGCAGGTCAGCAAATTGCTGTTGGCTGTCCTGTGACAGCCATTGTAGCCACCCTTCCAGTAAGATCCAAGATATTGACAGAAAGGCTCCCAGGAGAGGGGCTAATGAGCAGGAATAATCCTGAAATTATAATGTGGCCACTGCCTCTGGAGGCAGCATCAGGGGATGCTTGGCAGAACCCCACCTCTCTTGCCAAGAGGGGTACGATGTACTGATCGGTCAAACTGCCAGAAGACAGGTCTGGAACTGCCTGCAATAGTATGCAGAGAGGAGAGAAAAGAGAAATGCAATTGCAGATGGATGTCCTTGAATCAGGAATCACCTTAAGGGAGGAATTTCCCACTTCTTGCTGTGGGTTTTGTGCCTGAGGACTCACTTTGTCCAGAGAGAAAATTGATCGCATCTTCAAAGAAAAGAAAAGAAATCCTTCCAACACACAAGTCTTTTGTCAGGAAGGCATGACTGTTTCAGAACATTAAAGTCAGCTGCTTTTCTCTAAATAAGAGCTGCAGTAAAATAGTGAGGGTCAATTTGTCATTTTTAAGTAAGTTATGAGCCAGAATCCATGACCAATCTCTTTTTCTGTATGATACTGTTTATAGATCATGTCAAATTCTTCAGCTCTGGGCCCCAGATTAGATTATGAATTGTATTCTCCTTTTATTCCAAAACAATGAGGTACTGAATCTATATTTGAAATCATATAATTAGGCAGCTGTGATTTTTTATTTTCCTTGTATAGACAGATCCTGTCTTTTATTAAACAGCCTTAATATACATTACAGCTGTCTTAGTCTTACATATGTTCATATGATTTTTCTCAGTCTCATACTGGCTTAGACCTTCCTTCCCTTTGCAACTCAGAGGGTTTTTATATAATTTCTTTCTGATCCTCCTGACACAATAAAACCTGAATTTTATTGACAGCTCTGCATTTCTGTAGCCAGTTTCTTTGTTCTTAAACTCCTTACCAAACTTCTCTGTTGCTCCTCCCCTGCTGATCCATTACTAATCTCAGTACAGATAAACTATTCTTCCTACCAGCTTTCAGCTACATATCTAGGTTGGCTTTTCCTCCTCTTTATACAGAGCCAACTTGTGTTGGGCGTATAAGAAATACATAATTGCTATGGGGGTGTATGCACTATATATACATTAGTGGGGCATCTCATTTTCCTGAATATAGCTGACAAATAAAAAATCAGTTTTTACTTGGAGCATCAGGGAACAGATTGCTTATTATGAAATATAATCAGTATGTGAAGGCATAATTTTTACAAATTGTGTTTTCTGGCATCAGTTTGTTTGTATACATTTAAAATTTTGTTTCCAGCAAACTTCACCTGCGCAAATTGGTAACTTCTAAGAAGATAAATGTCAGTTTTGCTCAGAAGTATGCCTCCTCACAGAACAGAGCATATTTCAGAGGATTCAATGTGGCCAAAAAGAATGGAATATTCTGCATTCATATATAACATATGCCATGTATAGTCTGGATATCCAGCTAAGGCCTTTAACATGATTCTTACATTTCTCGTATGTATGAATTTTCAAGTGGATGATTGGATGGACTGTTGGATGTCTTATTCCCTGGTTCTTTCTATCTAGTGCTTGGCCAGTGTTTATATTTGTTATATTTGGCCAGTAAACTGAAGTCAGCAAAAAATCCTGTTCTCAATGAGTTCTATATAGCCACTAACCTTTAAAAGTTTAAGTGATATATACAGGAATAATGTAAACATGGGCACACTTCACTGTTTTGGGTCCACAATCCTGCCTAGTTTCTGTGTGCAAATTAGTTGTATAAATAAGGAAATGTGGCATTTGGGAGTGAAAATATTCTGACTTGTATGCAGCAGTGTAAGAATTGCATGTGGGATTCAGACATGCTGCTCACGAACATTTGTTGGGTTGAACTGTATTCCTTGATAAGCTAAAAATCAGATTTAACATGGTTTTATTTTGAAGGTACATGTACAGATGAACTTTCAGAATGAAACGTGCTGATTACACATTTGGAAAGCCTGAATTTTGTAAATTAGATCGGTGAAGATTTGCATGAAGGAACTCCTGCTATTACAAATGAGGAACACCAGCCTGGTATGGGGGTTTTGCTTTTGAGTTCCTGTGTGAAGCTTAGACATAGCCTCTCTTACATTACACTAGCAACTAGAAAAATTGATATCATTTGAGTTTCAGTTTCAGACAGAATTTTTGGCAACAGTGCTTCTGGATTCTGAATTTAAGGCAATGAGAGAGAGAATGACTGAAAGGGACAAGGCCCAAAGCTGCAACAGGTGACAGGAATCACCTTTAAATTGCAGACCCAAACTTCCCATTAAACTAAAGTGGCTGAAAGCCCTTGGTAGCCAAAACACCCAGCTCCTGCTATTTGTTGCAGTGACTTGGGATTGGATCTGGCTCACCTGTTTTTTACAGTAAAGTGATGCATATCTCATTTCTGCAGTCACATGTGACAGCACCTGTAGCTGTCATCCCCATCCCCTGGTGGAGTGGTTTGCTTCTGCTTTGAAGCAGTTGGTCCAAGCGGGTCTCAGGGATGCTGCTCCCCTTCTCCAAAACATTAGGAAAGAAGGGTAAATGGGTTATCTGCTTGGGCATGGGAAGAAGATGATTGAGCACAGTCATCAGAAGATCCTGGAGCAGCAGCTGTGGTTCTGCTGGTGAGAGAGGTGGGTCTCTCAGTGATGATGGGGCTTCTGAGTTTGTGAAAGATAAGGTCTGGGTGAGAAAAATTTTAATAGTAATAAGGCTGTTCAATCACAGTACTTCTGTTAAACAGTAATACTTCAGGTCTACCTACCTACCAGATCTCAGAACATCCAGGTCTTGTTTGAGGAAATAAAACATAGTTTTTAATCAAATCACTTTCAGATTTTTGCCTTAGCTGTTCGTTTGCCAGCTGAGGCTGGAGTTCTGCTGCTGGATTATCTAGAACACCCCCAAAAAGCACTTAGATCCCAATAACATGGAAATGAATGGGTGTAGTTTTCCCTGTGCTTGCAGTGTGCAGCCTGGAACAAGAGGGGCTCCTGCAGAAGCAGCATGCCCATCATCCTGGGGACATTGCTGGCTCTGTGCTGAGCAGGTGCCCCTGAACTCCTCCTCCACCACCCCTCTGTGGGGACTTGGAGATCATGCTCATCCTGATTATTTGGGTTAGGCCAGGAAAATCAGTTTGTTGCATTGGCAATGGCATGTGATTTCTGTAGCAGTTTGGGAGCACAGGAAGCAAAGAGAGAGACAGCCATTTTATTTTAGGCTTATGCTATACATTGAGATTCATTATACAATTTTTCCCCTAAATTAATACAAAAATAGTAAAAATAGGTTAAAAAAAGCCTAAACGAAAACCCCTGACATCTTGCAAGCCATTTATTTGATGCACAGATTAAGACTTCTTGGAGCTTAAATAATCTAGAATTGTTTCTGCCGATCTTTTTTGTTTTGTTTTCCCCAAAAATTAAAAAAAGGTAATGACTTGCAGAATGCCAACGACATCAGAAGAACAATTTGTGCCTGAGAAGCGGCTGCCCCAGGCAGGCGCACGTGATGCTGAGGTGCCCTCTCTCCAGGCAGGAAGCTGTGCCAGGACAACAGGGCAAGGGGTGGCACGTCAGGGCATGCCATTCTGCTCCAACCCCCACACCATAGACAGGAATTTTTGTTCAAATGCCCTCCTGGGATCCTTTTGCCATCTCTTTCTCAAAAAAACCCAGCCAAACAAGAAGTTCGCCACTGCGCTTTCCCGGCAGTGGATGAGTTTCACAAGGGCTTCTTCTTAGGGGCCCATCTCTTCCCACAGTTTGGAGTTAAAGCTTCTCCCTGTTCTCTAATAAAACTGGGGAGGGGGAATAAGGTTGTCCTCCCCACTGCACTGAGCTGGGGTCACTGGGGTGCCCTGCAGCGATGGTGCAGTGCCTGGCCATGGGTGGAAGATGCTTCCTACCTTAGGGAAAGGGAAGGGGCTCTCCCCCCTCCCCACCTCCTTCTCATCAGATTTGTGTGTACCCCAGAAAGGCTTACTTATTTCACAATGTTGATAAGAAAATAAATGACAGGTACTTTTAGTGATAAATGTAGGGATAAAGCCATGGAAGAAATACTTTGTCCCTACAGAGCTAAATTGTACAATCTGATTTTTATGGATCAGGATTTTAATATGTGCAAAGGCAGGGGAGGAAAAGGTTCTGGGTAATTCTTTCCAACCAAGAGCTTCCAGAAAGTGGTTTCCTACAGGGCTTGTGCCTTACCATGAAAGCATTGGTTCAGCAAAACCCCCCAGCAGTGCTGCCACAGTGTGAGAATTGTGAGGAGCTGTTCCTGCAGGGCAGCTGATGCTCTCTGCAGGCTGCACAGCCTGGGAACCCCTGACAGGGCTGTGGGATGGGGACAAGGGATATGGCACCATCACAGTCCCTGGTATGGCATCCCCAGTGCCCACACAGCAGTGCCAGCCCTGCCCCTCCCAGTTTCCATCCTGCTGACAGCTCCCAACCATGCCAGAGGACCTACTATAACTCGAGTGCACAGCAAACCCAAGGCTGACTCCCACTAACTCAGCTTCCCTTCCCCATGTCTCCCTGAACATGCTATTTGCTTTCCAAGTTAACAAAGTAGGAAAAACCACCACTTTGCTAAGTTTTGAAGCCACCAGGTCTTCTCCCACAACCCATTTGCTTTGCTGGCTCTCTCTGTTTTTCAGAGAAACCAGTCTTCCTTCTGGACTCTCCTGATCTCTGCCCAGTCATGCCACCACTCAGTTTTGTTTTCCCTTTGAATAAAAATAAAGGTGTTGGCTGATGTGGGATTTCATGGCTCACAGGAGGACAGTCAGCCTAGAAAAAAAACATTTAAAAGTACACCTTTCAATTTACAGTACATGTTTTACCTGAATTCAGCGCTGGCTCAGAAGACTTCTGAGAGCAGATGTGAATCCTCTCGTGACTCAACATAACCTCAGGCCACTTTGGTACTGAATTCCCTCCAGGTTCATGCAGTTGACCATAATAAGTGTATTTGCTTGTCTTTGGAAAAGAAGCTCTTTTTCTTTCACAGATAGGTTTTTCAACAATTCCAGCTCTAATTTTAATCTAACTAGAACACTTCCACATTTCTGCTTTGGGCAGAAAATTCTGTCTTCGTCAATTAATGTTTATGGCATAGTTATTCCGGCTATAACAAATTTTCTTTATTTTTTTTCTCCATTTAGAGTAATTGTAAATTGAAAGTGGACTTGTGCTAACACAATATCAGAAGTTATATTACAAGAAAACTGGATTGATCTTGAGGGCGATACGCACGTAGGTTGGCTCTTTTTCCCCATGCTTACCCTGCAGTAAAATATACTGTACACCATACCTTCCTGTATGGGAATTTTCATGTTTGTAGAAGATATAAGTACTCAGTGAGCCATAGTCCTATATAGTCTTGTAAGCCTTAGCTAAAATTTTCACTGTTAGATTTTAGTCAGTACCTGACAGTGTATGATACTCTGTTCTACTCACTGCATTTATAAAAAATTGGATCATCTATATTGCAAACAAAACCACAGTGAACCTGGGCTGAAAAGCCACTTAAGAATACGACAAAAATCTGCTTAAGCCTAGGTAGTCTTCCAAACTGGAGGTTCACCAGTAAGGGTAAAATCTCATGCACAGTTAGCCACTGGGAGTGCTTTGGACTGAGAACAGAGCACTGCATCTGCACCTACTAATCAATCAGTGCAGGGAGGTCCATTGACTTTGGTGAAAATAATTGCTTCAGAGGAAAAAGTTGAAGGGGAGGAAGGCCAAAGTGGCTTAGCATAGTCTGAAACCTTGAGAACGTGGTTCATGTTGAGGTATTCAAGCTACCTGCAGAGAAGGAGCATTTGTTGCATCCCTCAGACACATCAGGATTCAGGCTGAATTCTCAGAGACCTGGGCTGAGTGCACCTTGGACATTTCCATGGCTGTACCTTGCCAGTGCTGGGGAGCAGAATGGCAGCTTGATGTGAAACACAGTGAAAAATGCATGTAAGCTGGTTCTGGGTCTGTTCTGGGTTTTTTCTCTTTTGGGGATGCTCCAGTCTCCTGCTGGGATAGGATGCTCCTGTCCTATCCCTGTGTAGAAGGGGGCACGCCTCCTCTTCTCCATCCCAGTCTTGGGTGGCTAGCAGGAGTTACTGGTTACTAGAGAGGGTAACATGGCACTGGGGGGAACTACTGGGAAAGGAATCTGCCCTTAAAAAGACTTTTAGGAATGGGCTGGACAAACATCCTTCAGAAATTATTTAAATTTCTGTTCTGTAAATTTACATTGTTGGCTCTGCCCTGGGGGCAAGGGCGTGGACTCCATGACTTCTCACCCTGCCTTCTGTGGACACTCAAGCCTCTTCTGCAGCACTTTGTCACAGGAATGCCTCCACATCCTTTTTCTGACAGGTTTGGAGATAGAGAAGTAATTTTATCCCTGGTTTTATCACCTTTCTTGAAGATCTCTGAAGGCCTCACATGGTGAGATTTAATAAGAGATCTGTGAAACTGCAAGCTTGTCTTTGGACATCTCTTTAAAGATGCTCCTGGTCTATGCACTGCAATTAGATGTGAGGAGGTTTATGGTAACTATCTTGGCATCTGGTGTTAGCATAGCATGAGGGATAGCAGAGGTGTAAAATCAGTGTTTGCCATGTATCCCTCTTGGCAGTGTTCAAACAGCCTCTTTGACACGTGTCCCATTTCCAAGTGTCACACAAGTCAGTAGATCACTGCAGAGGAATTGCAGTTCCTCTGTAACTCTCAGCTAATTTGCTAATGCCCTCAGAAGTTTAAAAGCCACGGCAGCTGCCCGTTGAACAGCCAGGGGATGGGGTGACTGGTATTTAAACAACAAATGATGATCACAGAAAATTACAGTGAACTATATCTAAGGAATATTTTTTGGCCAGAAAACATAGCCCCAAGCCTGAGTCTAAAAAAACCAGGGGAAACAGATCTTTTTCCTAGCCTTACATTCATTTGGCTGTCTTCAAGGTGTCTGCCTGTGTTCTGCCAAGGCTGAAGTTGTTGTTGCAGCTTCCCAGCTGCTACTGAAGCAACTGTTGTTTACTTAAGCAAAGAGCCTGTGCATTCCTGGACACAGCTTCCTTTCTTCTGGTCAGGGAAGGGACTTATCCAGGGGAAAGTAAATGTTGCCAGCTGCTCTGCTGATTTGTTTTGCTAGTGAGAATGTAATATTTTGCTTCAGGGCAAAATATCTGGTTATCTTATTTTCTGCTAGGAAGGATGCTTCAGAAATATCTCTTTGCTGGAAAATTAATATTCAGTCGGTGGCATTTGCAGGTTTTGTACAGGTTATTTGGGGGTCACTGGGATTTGGATGCTAAAGAGATGTTTCAAGCAATGAAGCACATCCTGGTTTTGTGACCACAGATCTCCTAGTGACTGTACAGGTACCACAGGCAACCTCCTGAGCCACGGTGCTCCCAGTGCTCCAAGCCCCATGGCTCTTGCAACACCCCTCCCCCTCCAGATACTGACATTAAAGCAAACTTTGTGCCAAATGCTGAAAACTTTTCAAGTACTCTTAGCTTCCAGGTGAGCTGCAGAAGGGAGTCTGGTTGGAATACATTCATGTTGCACCACAAAGCAACAGTCCATATGAACCCACCCGACACACACCAGCCAGCTTCCTGCCACTGGGGTTTCACAGGCAATGTATGGTCGGAACACTCTCAGCAAAACCTACAGAATTGGCTTACATATCCCCACTGGGGTTCAACCACATGATAAAACCTTACAGCAATGAGCCTGTCGCTCTTAAGGGTGGAGGGGGCGGAGGAGGGAAGAGATGCTGCTTGATCTGTTTTACTCCACATCACAGATGCTGACAGAATTATTGATTTAGAACTCACGGCTCCAAAAAGACTCGGTAATGTAATCTTTTTTCTTTTTAAGTTGTTTTTTTGTTTGTTTGTTTGTTTTTGTTTTTTTTTTTTTTCCCTCTCACATGTGATGTTTTCAATAGGCCCCTTAGATATGGGCTCTTTGCGGACGTTGTTAAACTTGCTGCTGCTAAACCACAGTCCCAACCTTCAGTTTGTTCCACACAACTCTTACTGTCTACTGTCTCCTGGAAGAGCCCATAGCTGCAAGGTCTATTGCTTTACAGGTACTCTAGGAAGATTGAGGGATTAAGTTATACATTATGTAAAACTACCCACTAATCCTCTTAGTGTGCATTACCAGTGAATGGCCTGAAATAGGCTCTCACTAAAAGAGCCCTAACATTCACTTTCTTGATGACATTTTAGTATTTGAGGTTTGTATCATGGATTTTGGTGCTGAAATATTCAGTACACCATCTTCTGTCTGCTGCTAGATCCACTCACATGTCTTAGTAGAGTGCTAACAAAATTACAGTTGGTAAAGCAGATTACATGTTTAACTAGTAGCGAGACATGTATAAAATAGAATTATATATTTTCTAGAGTGACAGAGTCACATGGATTTTTTTGTTCCTTTTTTTTGTTCTTTTTTGTTTTTATAAGAAAAAGAAACAGCTATAAAACCATGATTAAAAATGTTAAAAGGGATGATTTCAATTTTAAAATAATGATACTTTAAAAAAAAAAAAAGTGATTCATAACATAAAGGTGTTTGGAAAGCACTTGGTTGCTGTGTACTGCCTTCTTTCCCAGTACAGTTTGCTATTTTTTATATAGTCTTGCATAAATGTTTAGATTAGGGGAGAAAAGAAATATTAAATGTGATGGCAAAGACTTACAAGAGCTGACTCACTGACTTGAGTTATTGCTGTGCAGAAAGTTTGTAAAGCCTTTACATCCAGCGAACATTTAGTGCTACTTCAGCCTTGACAGTTGACCTTTCAACATGATTTGGTTTAGCCACAATAATTGCAGCATCTGCAGTACAGGCGATGCAGACGACTGCTTAAGAACCCAACTTCTTCCATTAGATCTTACTTCATGCATCTAAAATTTAACCTCTCTTTGCATGGGTGTGCAAATTCTCCCCTATTACCTGTTATAGGAACTGAGCAAGGTACAATACCCCGGCTCTTGCTTTTTTTTTTAAATTTATTTTTAATTTCTCCCATAATTTTGAATATTCCTGGATTTAGCTTAGAGGAGGGAGGGGAAAACCTCCAATCTTCCTGTTCCCACACATTTAGTCAGTACTGGTTTCTTTTTTTTTCTCAGTAAGACCTAGTGTAAAAAAGCAACCAACAAATCAAGTTAGACTGTTGTAATTTGGTCAACCACTCTGGTGCTATCCATATCCACCATTTCAACACACTCTATTTCCTCACGGTTTTCAGGATTCTTCTTCTCTTTCCTCTTCTTCTTGGAGGGTGGCAGGAAAGTCAGTATCACAGGTAAAATGGCAAAGCAGTGAAAGAAGGTGACTAATGCTATTAAAAACAAGCACCTGAACAGTGTACGGGTCAGATTTGAAGGCACAGCTGCAAGAGGAATCAGACCAACAATATAGCAGAGGTAGCTCTGCAAAATAGCTACCCCATGCACTTCCAGGGCATTTTTCACCCATTTAGTTCTTGTGAACTCTTTGCCCAGGACAAAGGTTGATAACAGTGGAGCACAGTTGTCAATTGTATAATTAATTCCGTAAATCAAGCACAACACAGAAATACAATCTAGTTCCACTTTCCACAAGGTCATAAAACCTATAACTCCGAATTCAACCGAGGCAACAGTTAGAGTGAGCCAGACATTGATCAGAGAGTCTGCCACCAGGAATGCAGAGAAGAAGAGCAGAAATAAAGCACTAATGCAGGAGTTTTGTAAGGGGGCTCCCACTGAAGAGGCATAACGATCCATGTACACAAATGATGGATTGAAAACGATGAATTTCACCTTGGAGGTGAGAGAGAGCTTCCTCAGGGTCTCCAGGAGGTCATAAAGTTCTTCCCTCTTGGTTTCCATTGTCTTGGCCACCAAGAACATCCTGGAGGCCACAACATCAACTTCATTGTTGTATTTCTTGGAAAAGATGATATCCTCTGAAAAATGGGCAAACTGAGGGGTCTTCAGGAAGGAGTTCCTCAACATATCGGTGAAATTTTTCTTCGGCAATCCAGTAGATATGTTGAGTTTCCTAAGATAATTTAAGTAGCTTTCGAACCAAGATATCCTCACGAAGCCCTTGGTGTACTCCAGCACGTCCTCCTGGACACTGGTGTTCCAGTACTCGATGGACTCGTAGATGTAGAACCCAATGACCGGGCTGTAGTTACTGAAATACTTCTGCTGGGCAGTCGTGTACTCGATGGTCCGAGTCGCGGTCGCTACGATGTTGCTCAGGTCTGACCCCTCACTGACCTGCAGGTAGCCCATTAAGGCAAAGGAAATATAAACAAGGTAAAAGAGAACTACAAAAGGCTTGACGTAAGTGTTTGTTATCCAGTCACAATAATAGCGTTTCAGGAACCACACCAAAAGATGACTCTCATAAGTGTTCGTTTCCTCTGAATCATCTGTGTCCTCACTGAATCTGGCTGTCAGAAGAAACCTATACCATGCAGGCTTCTCTTGCAATACCTCTGGCTTTGGTACCTTTCTGCAGAAGATACTATGCTGGTAGTTGTTTTCTATGTAGCCAGTAAACACCAGGCTGGAACCATAAAAGGAGAGTACATAGAGGTAGTTGAAGAAAATTGCAATACAGGAATTGCAGCAGAAAATCCTGGCTGCTTCAATGTTAGTGAAGGGACTGGCACCTATTCCAAAAGTGACCAGGTACATGGCAGTGGTGAGAGAAAACGAGAGCATGGAGTCTGCAAATACAGCTGCAGTCCTCTCTTTAACGTGTTGGTCTTCCCTAGTTTTTCTCCAGGAGGACAACATTTCAAAAGTCCCATACAACCCATGACCTACAACAGAGAACAAAGGTAGTGTTCAATGTATTCAAATACCAAATTACACAGAAGAAAGTAACGTTGACATGCTAAAAGGCTCAAAGGAGACACAGCTGGATGCTACCAGTGCTTGAAGGAAACATCCTGCAGAAGAGAGAAATGATTATGGAGGTGTAAACCACAGGAGCACGTTTGCTACCTGCCTAGCAAACCTTACTGTGAGAGCTTGAGGAGAGTTCTTCACTGCTGGCACAGGATCCATGGGTTAAAGAAACAGGACTTTTTTACTCTGCTTGGCTGTTTTGTTTCATTATTTCCAAGTGCCTGTGATGGAAGATGCTTTCAAATTAGTTTTTCCTGGTGATGGTATCTGACCTGTGTTGAAAACAAAGAAATACGACCTTGAAGTGTCTGTGCTGGAGGCAGAGCATTAGTTGGCTGCATTGTAGAAAATCTGTAAAAAATGAAAATTCCACATAATCTGAAAATGATCAATTAAATCAGTCACTGATTTCTCCACAAATTTTCCATCAGGAAAAAGAAATCCTAGAAGTGAAACAAACAGAAGAACAAATAAATTTTAGAAAAGGAGAGTGGTAAAACTGATATGGAGCTGCTTAAGGGATTGGTCTTTATGTATCTGAGAGCTTATAAAACAAATACAGCCCCATATTTCTTGGCAATGCCTACATTTTGTAATGTATTTAATTGACTCTTAAAATGGATATACCATTCACAAAAGGAATGGCCTAAAATCCTGTGTTTTACCCCCAAGTGCAGGTAAATCAGGAAAAGTACATGCTTTTCTTTTAATCCCTGGTTGGTCATCTTCCTCTTACAGTTTCTATGTTGTGAAGGTGCATTTGGAGGACACAGACCTCTCCTCTCTGGTAGTGATCCTGAGCTGGGAATGCAGCCACTGACCATCTATCAGGTGAGAGGAGCTGAAGTAAATGTAGTTTGATGATTTACACAGAGATAAACAGAATATAGTCTTTGTATCACACCAAAATGTGAGATGGTAATATTTTCTCATAATAATTTATTATAACGTTCATCTTTACTTAAGAGATCTTTTCCATATAATCCCAGCCTCTTTGCTGCCTTTTAATTCCTCCTCCTCCTCCTCCTCCTTATTCTTTTGCTGATTTTGCTGTCACTTGTCTGCTTCTCTGGTCTGCTCTTGGATTATCTCCAGAAATTCCCAAAAGTCAGTCCACTGTGTTTTGCTCTTACCCATCTTCTCTGATAGTAGTAGATAAAATGATCAGTGCTAAATTAGTTGCTGATAACACTGAAGTGCAATCACTGAACTTTTGAAGCTGATGCTGCAGTCAGGAAGGTCAAGGTAATTCACAGATCTCTCTTAGAATTTCAGGCTGTCTGCAGAGTACCAAGATTGCTGTATCAGCTCTGTTCTCTCCCCCTGTAGACAATTATCACTTTTCCTACCAGGGATATAAATACCAGCCCATAACCCCCAAGCAAATGAGGTATTTTGAAGAACTGGAACACCACATGATATGTTAGGGATGTTTGAACTAGATGATCTTGAAGGTCCCTTCCAGCCCAAACCATCCTATGATGCTGTGTCTTTAACCATGTTAATTCTTAAATGTCTCATACAGGCTAAATATTTAATTAACTTCACAAAACAACCCTTTTGCGGTCATCACCTTTTACTGTAGGGGCAGTTGTTGCTGATTCACTCCACCCTTCTTGAAATCTGTATTTTGACAGATGGCAGAGCTGGTCACTCTGTTATGCTGAAAAGAATAGGTATGGAGTATTTTATAAAGAAGCCACAATACAGAGCTCATAAGATGAGACAAAAGGAAAACTGGTGTATCTAATCACCTGATGTTTAGTGTAATGAAGTCCACACTCTCATGTATATCAGATATTTTACCTATTTTGTTATTTAGAGTCATGGCATGGACCTCAAATGTCCAATTTGTAGCAGTATTACAGACCTGGCTTTGGCATTCATCTTAATTTTCCCCAACAGTGTTTTACAGCTGCTTTCAGAGGCCAGGTCAAGACTGTCAATTTGATAACTAGCACTGTGTCCCCTCTTAAAGCTAATAGGGAATACTGGAACTCCCCAGACATAAAACCA
Organism: Molothrus aeneus; assembly: GCF_037042795.1. Lineage (NCBI taxonomy): Eukaryota > Metazoa > Chordata > Aves > Passeriformes > Icteridae > Molothrus > Molothrus aeneus. The sequence continues at coordinate 103,378,852 of NC_089647.1, read as the reverse complement.
AGCAAAAAGCACAATCAGTGACTGGCACCCCGTTGCTAATTATGCTTCAAATAGTTATGTTCTAGGCTCAGTAGGGGAAGCTATTAAGCTTGCTTTCAGTGTGTTCTTTGTAAAGACAGACTGACCTTTATTTAAATGTAACTGATCACTTGCCAAAGTAGGGAGTGAGAGGTTTAATCCATTTATGGCTCCCATGAGTCCCGCAGACAGGCTCGTCTGCGAATTTCACATGGCATCACACGCATTAGCATTGAGTGAGCAAAACAGAATAAAATGAGATCATTGGATATTACAAATTACTTCCATCATGAGCTTTAGCTATTGCATGTTTTTGTGAAAAAAACAAACCCAGCATTAATAGGCTCTTGCCTAAAAATACTCAAATAGCCATATTAATTTGGGGAACCTTTGACTGTGCAATGAGAGAAGGAAATTAGAGCTAGTTAAATATGTTGCTGAACATGACATTTGAACAGGTATAAGGCTTTGGATAATGCCTGATAACATGACTTCTGATACCACATTCCTTCTTTAAGCAGGAAAGATAAAACCACAATTTGCTCTTACATAATCTCTAAGACTACCCTAAAATGGAATCTGATTAAGAGAACTGCTCAAGTAAATGCATGAAGAGGCGTCACCACATGTGCTCCACAAAGTCAAGAGAAAAATATTTGGATACTTTCCTATTTTAGGATAGGTTCCTTTTGTTGTTTGCTACACAATCTGTGTACTAGGAGATGGTATTTTCCTTCAATTGTACAGTTTGTGATTTCTCTGTCCATTTATAAGATAGCTACAGAATTATCATTTACATTGAGTAGGACATGCCTAAAGTTGCAGACTTTTGCACCAGTGCCATTCCTGACCTTATCCAGTTTCCTCAGAAAAAAATTAGGCCCAAACTCAAGCACAAATTAGGCAGTCAAAAGATTAGCTGTATTTAGCTAGGATGGGATTTACCTAACATAATTTACCTCTAAATACTGACTGTAAACACAACTTGGGTAACAATGTCCAACAATGTAACTCTCTGATGTTCATATGAGTCTAGCCCACTGAGACTAGGGCAGATATCTCCATGGAAGCATTTTGGCATTTTGAGAGAATTTCTTTCACTTCTCTGTCATTTCAGAGTTTTCATTTTTTGCATCCCTAATCAATTTGCACCAATTACCTCTATTTCTCTTGCTGTTGCTACATCTCCTCCATGTAATATTAATGAGATGAAGGGAATTTTTTCCTTGTAAATAAATTCTGTAATTGCTTCAACTGATTTTCCCTTTTTAATAGAGATTTAGCCACAAATCTGTAATCATTTAGAGCAACTTGTTCATTATTCACGGTCATTCAGTAAATAATAAATATGAACTCAAACAGCTAATGGGCTACTGGAGATCTTTTCCTGCTGACATTTGCTGTTATGATTCACCGGTCGTGCCCTACAGCCAGGCTGTACAATCACGAGCTAACAAGAAGTACACAGAAAGATGGGAGTTTTTTAAGAAAAAGAAGTTCAGGGTCAAAGGAAAATGTTAAAGGGAGAGGAGATAGGTATTTTGGACAAAATAGGAATCAAATTTTTTTTTTTATTCTCTTTTTCTGCTGCTTTGCATTTAGGAGATACTCCTACCTTATGTTGGAGGACTGAGAGCAGACATTCTGACTTCTGTAGTCAAAGAAAATGAAGAAGAAAATTACTGTTAATGCTGAGGATCTCCACAGGTTTTTCAGCCTGAGGTGGGTGGGCTACATTTAATTTTAGAACCTGATGATAATAGTAATACTACCAATAAACCTGATAAATTAGGCCTATCTTAAATACAGCACTTTTATGAGTAGCCTGAAAATGCTATAAAAAGTTTCATTTGCCTCCTTCAGAAACAAGTCTTGCAATTACACATGCTCTGCAAAATCAATGCAGAGCCTACATCGGAAAAAAAGCATTTGTAGGAAGTTGTGAAAATGAAAGAAAATTTTTATCTTCCTTAAAATTATCAAATCATGTACCTCATTTTAAAATACTACTTATGTGCAGGCACTGAAATGATTCTTTTTAGTACCATTTTCAAACCTCAAAAAAGAAATGCATCCTTTCTCCTGTTAAGGGGTTGTTCAAGCAAGGGGCCCTCATGAGTTGGCATGGGCAGCCCGGGCTTAGTGCTGGCTCTGCTCCTGACTGCAAACAGGGAGACCAAAGCAGAGGGAGGAGAAGGGATTTAAGCAGCCCCAGAGCCGGTGAGAGGGCAGCAAAGTGACCTGCTGGTCACTGCAGTCACAAACCACATCTCTACTTGCTTGGCTTAATTGCTTACCTGAAACAAGGCCTGCTGCCTGCTTCTGTAAAACAAATGAGGGGTATCAATTTTGCACTAAAATCATATGAAGTTTTGATCTTATTGTGGTAATATGAGGCTTGGATATCCAAACAGACTTCTTCCATCAAAAAAAATTGAGGGGAATGACTGAGAAAGAGGTTTTTGGTTCTTCTTTTTGCACTTTTACCCATCTATGAAAGTAGAGAACAATAGTACACTATGGGTCTCATCTTTTTTGTCCTTACTGTTTTGAAGGTTGTATGTGTCTGTATGTGTTTGATACTTGAGTAAAATCTCTCTGAGTAAAATGCCACTTACAGGTTGTGAAGTTCCAACCTTCTGTGTGGAAGGTGGCATTTCAGGGCTAATAGATTTTATTAATCCCATTTTAATTCAGAGGCACACAAAACACTAACAAAAACAACAGATGTGCCCCTCAGAGAGGCTGAGTACTGCACCAGGGTATATGGTGCCCATTCACTGCCACAATTAACTCCAATAAAGCATCAAACTCTCTTCCAGAGGGAGCAGACTTCCCTAGTGGCAAAGTTGGGCTATGGGGTGTTTCTCACTTCTCAGGCATTACTTCCCCTCTCCTACTGAAGTTTTCTGCTCCCACATGGCTACTGATTCACCTGTTTTAGTCTACACTGGGCTAAAGGAATGGTGGGGATCAGAAAGTAGCCTTTTTTTCTTTTTGAAGGTTACTTTTGAAACAAAAGCTTTTCCTGATACTGATAGCATAAAAGACTGTCTGAAATGGGTAATGACTCATGGTAGGATATATGGGAGCCTTGTAAACTGGGTGGCTGAAAATTTGAAGTGGAAGCATGCTCTGATGGAATATCTGAGGTTAAGAGTGGATTTTGATTTAAGGGTTTTGCTTGCACTGTAATGGCTGCATCCCTGTAGCACTATCAGCTCAGCTGGACCAGTGTTGTCCCACTCAGGTTGATTTAAGCCTGAAATCAGTCCACTGAATTGGAGCACTTGTCTGCAAGAGGAATTTAGCATCCTGTGGAAAAGGGTGTGAATGTACAGAGGGCAAACTGTTGCACCAGCTTTCTTTGTGGGTATCTGTGAAGCACAGCTTGATTCACATTCAAAGTGGAGTGAAATATCATCCTCAGAGACAAACACCAGATGAATTAACATGAAATAACTAGGATGCTGTAAATGCATATCCCAGCTTGCTGCCAATGCAGGCAAGGTCTCAAGAACTGCTCTTGTGCAAAAATAGTACATAGGAGATCAGAATCACATCACAGGAATTGCCCTTTCCAAAACGGCACCTGCAATAACATATGATATAATGAAGGTGCAATGAATTTTCCTAGCTGACAGCATTTAAAAATAACAATGGACACTGCTCAACTCTAGAACTGCTTTCTACAGTAATGTCAACAAAGAGGCTGAGATAATTTCCCCCTGCTGACTTATTTTTTCCAGCTAGATCAGTGATCTCATCAGTTCCCATCTTTTGACAAGCCAAGTGAAACCACTAATCCAGACTCTCTTTGTCACAGGAGTTGCAATCAACCAGTTGTTGACTGAAGACCTGGTCTGCTTCATGTGGCCTCTCCCAGCAGGCACAATTTCAGCCCAGAACATATAGCAGGCTCAAACTGCTACTGAAGGTGACAGGCAGAGCAAGAATATTTGCATCCAGCTGAAGCAAACATCTGGTTCCACAGCCTGTTCTCACTGAAATAATGCAATACTACAGCTCAACGAGATCCTTCAGCATGCAGACAGAATCAGACCAAGCCTAATTTATACAGCACTTTTCACTGAGTGGATAACAATTTACTGGCAAAGGTTGAGCTGACCAGCTATACCATCATTAGCATGCTGTTGTAACAAACCCCAAGCAATGTCCAACTTTGTGGTCCATAAATTGTGCAACACTCCAGTTTTGCTGCATGAATATCAGACGTGAAGGAGGGTGTGTATTGCTGAACATCCCACAGTGCAGACTTGTCTGTCCCAAACATTTGTGCTGAGCTGAGAAATGCACTGTGAATCCTACTTGCTTTTCCTACACTTGCCTGTTTGTGGGAGCCCAGTTCACAGTGTAGAGTAAAATCCTGGAGGATACTAACATTCTGTAAGGTACTCATCTAAACAACTGTGCTTCCAGGCAGCAGTGTTTGTCTTAGAGAAATTGTGACCAGGGGACTGCAGGCTGTGGACAGTTAAGTAGCATTAAATGCATCATCTTTGGCAAAGTGATTGAACTCCCAGCCACACAAGCTCAGCCTGACCTCATTTCACACCTCCAGGCACAGGTTCAAAGGCCAAGTAAGCCTGAATGCTATGTGCAGGCATGGTACAGGGATTTAGGACACATGAAGAGCAACATGGGATGGGATGTACTGGTATGAGCTGTGCATATTGCAGTGCTTTATTCACCTCCTGTGCCACAGACTCTACATGTCAGTACTGTAGCTGCTTTACAGGTATGACAACACACCTCAGAAACATGGTAACAGCACTGTTGGGTAGATTCAGTATTTGCAACTTCTTTTTTAAAGGGTTTTTAAATTTTACACATATTATCACCCGAGATGTACTATGGCTGGTACTAACATCTGACTTGGGATCTTCCCAAGAGAGACACATACTGAAATTAGGTAGGTGAGCCTGTTAGGTATCTAGGCATGAAACCATTTGATCAATCTCTAGTTTTGCTTTATATTTGATTATTAGCCATTCACCCTCAAGTGTCAGGCTGATCTCTCCAACCATGTTTAAAACAGCACTGGCCATCCCAGTCACAAAGCCCCACTCATGCCCAAGTATTCCTCAACTCACTACCAGCATCAAAACCACAGTATCTTGGTGCATGCACAGCAGATAAAAATCTGCCTCAGTCTCTGGAGAGAGAGCTCTGTTTTGTGCAGTATCTTCTTGGCAACAAAGTAAGAGAAACCAAAATGTTTAATAATATGCTCTCAGAATCTGCTGTATTTCACAGCTGTGGGTGGCTGTACCCACAGAAATGCACTGTGAAGAGAAGTGTCCCCGTGCAGCACACGCTGCCTTGGTTGGTGGCTGCAGAGAAGATGTCTTCAACTGGTGCTCAGTGCTTCACACTGGGAGACCACAATGATATTCTCAGTCGTAGATCCTGCTGAAAGGCTCTCCGGGCAATTAAGCCTGCACTGAAATTGCTTAATGCACAGTCAGGAAAATGGAGTGTGTCTGGAAATCCAGCACAAGATTGAGGCCTCATTTAGGTCTTGTGCAGCACTCCCAGTCACAAAAGGGGAGTAGGTTCCTCCTAAGACTCGTAGGGATCTGCTGCACCAGAGTAATTATAATAACCTTCTGGCAATGAGGGTCTGCCATAATATCCTACATTTTTAAACTGAGCTTTTGCAAATGGAGCACCCAGTCAATTCTTTGCTGTCCTGTGAAACAGTCTGTGTAGCCCTTTCTGACCTGTACTAAAAAGCACACATTTGCACAAAGCAGGCATGGACAAAATGAAATCACCCCCTCACTCTCACCCTGAACTGTGGGGACACAGTCAGCAATGCTTGGGGTACATGGTGCACACACGCTATAAACTCCTCAGTACTATTTTTTATCATGGCAAACAAACTAAAAAGAGCCAATATTTAAGAAAACAGGACAAGTCACAAGCTAATTTTAAAACTATGATCACATATTACATATATATATATATATATATAAACCATGATGACATATAACTATTGAAATGAATATCATTCTACATATAAATCTCTATCTTTGAAGAAATACATGCACGTACACAAGACACACATAAGCATTCTGTAATTTTTCTATCTATTTAAGGGGAAAAGAAACAAAGAGAATGAGAAATATTTTAATTAAGTAGAATTAAATAATGCCTTGGTATTCATATACCTAGACTTCTTCACAATACCTAATCAGTGATGGTGGTAACATGGTTCACTAATTTTTATTTTTGGAGTATTTTAGAGCTATTTACTAATTAAAAAAAATCTTACTGTTTAATATTGCATTTTCAAATTATTTTTTTAAAGTATACCAAATTCTGTTTAAATTAACAGCCTCCTACTATAATGATTATACATGCAATTCAGCACTTACATGGTAAATCCTGAACAGACCCATTGATTTCAATTAAATAAAATTATTGATTTAGGTTTTGGGAGAATGATGGATGTTTTTCTTGTATTTTTTACTTTTGAAACAATGTAATATTTGAGATTTTGTTGTTACAGTGATAGCAAGAATGTCATATAAACACATTTTAAAAACAGAGATACATTTGAAAGAAAACTTGAGTGGATCTTGTATTTTGATAAGCAAACTAAGTTATAGTTCAAAATCCACTTTTATATATAAAGAGAACATTTATTCCACTTAAAAATCAGTAAAGGGTTGTTTTGTCATTTAAATAGCAGGCTGTCAGCTCTATTTAAACGCGTCACTTGCTTTCCTGTGTTTTCACAAAAGACCTGGCAAAAGTTAAAAGTCATATTTCTTTCAGTGCAACAGAAGGAGATGTGTGCTAGCAAAATCTGGCTTTAGCTGCTGGAATATTTGTGTCTGCATGGCTTGCTCCTCTACTGACTCCCCAGACCTGTTGCAGATGTGAACCGAAAGCATTTGAGCCAAACCTGCGCCGTACGTGCAACTCTGCGCTTCTGGACCAAGCACCAGGGAGCACCTGACTCTGTCTGGCCTCCAAAGGATCTGCCTGCCCCAAAGTCCTCCCAGGAATGCCTCTTCATCCTCTTTAGCTTGGAAACACCAGGAAATCTCCCAGGAAGCAGAGTGCCCTGGGCTAGCTGTTTTTTGAAAAGAGAGGGAGAAAGCTGCAAGGAGGAAGACAAGGGAGGAGGGCAGGGGTCTGCTCACCACTGCTGCTGGCATGGGGTGCAGACCCCAGGGTGTGTGAGCTCACCAGGGCAGCTGTCCAGGATGGGAGAGTGCCATGCCAGGACAGGTACAGCTGGCAAGATGAATTTCCCTGTGGTGCACAAAGCTCGAGCCTCACTAGCTGAGGAGGTGGTCACACGTGGAGTTAGTCTGTTAAGAAACCTGGGCTTGTCTCACATATGACATGCTATGACTCATATCAGCAGACAAAACTGAAAACTGATTTTCATCACTAGGTAATTTTTGGACAGATTTTATGCATGTTGTGGAAAATAAGCACTTAAAAGTGAGAGCCTCCTGCAATCACCCATGCTAGGTTAAGGTTTATCATGTTACAGAGCAGCCAAGTGACACACAGCAAACCTCCTGAAGATGGAGTAAGGCATAGTGGGTACATTTGGGGCAAACAGGTTTTCAATCTGCTTTAAATTTCTAAGGCTACAAGATAAAATATCATTTGCTCCTAGGAGTGCTGTCCCAGTAGAACATGGGCCAGTGAATATGAATTTGTTTACCACTCTTCAAGTTTCTCCTTTTCTGGCAAGAAAGCTACAACTGCAATATCTCAGGTGTACACTTAAATTCTCCTGTTTCAGTGATGTTTGTCACTACTCTTACTCATAATATATAGGTCAACCATATGTGAAACACAATGTTCAGAAAGTTGCAAAAATTCAGTTAAAGCACACCCAACCTACTATTTTTACTGATTAAAAAAAAAAATTACAAGTTTGGAATTAGCTTGGGCTTTTCACAAAGCATCCAGACTTATTCCAATTTAGTTAATTCACCACTGGATTCTCTGCCAGAGGTTTCATGACCTGAAAACGACTGGTCCCCTCTCTGCATACCTCTAGGCTACTGTCTATCTGGGGAATGTCATTTATTTGAAGCTCACAACGTGCACCATCTCTCCTGCAGCCAGACCTAAAATGAAGTCACATCAGTTCCTGCTGATGTTCCCCAAGTCCTCATTGACCACCCAGGCCCAGTACATAAAGTGTACCACAAACAAATATATACACACACACACACACACACACACACACACACACATTCTACATGTAACTATAGAGACAAGATTCCTTTCTTTAGCCTCTGAACTTCCAGTAAATTCTCATACATGTGAAAGTTTCTCTTGAGGGACGTCGCTACATGAAGACAATCAGGATGTCAGTGCCAAACTCTTGGCTCCTGTGACTGTTTGGGACACTTCTCACAAGGCCCTCCACTGAGCCCTTGCATGCACTGAGTTCCGTGCAGTTACAGGAATGCAGACAGTGAAAGTGTAACAATTTTCTGTTACTTTTTGCATAAATGAATGCTGATTGAAACACTGCATCACCTGTAATACACTTTTCACAAGTGTATATTGGAACACCAAAAGTGAAGAGGAAATGGCTGTACAGCACTTGGTTTCAACATTAAGATGTTCTCTGGACTGACTTCCTATGGATACGGCTCCTCTCTTCCAAAAAACATTGTAAATTATCTGAGTCATCAGCAGGGTTCCGAAGCCAAGAAGCACAACCATGTGCAGGGATTTCACTGGGCTTTGTGCTGGTGAAGGGGGAACCTGGACACCATGTTGGCTGTGTGTCTGTCCTGTGTGCCAGCTGCAAGCTCTACCTGCTGCTTTCCAACTGCTCAGGAAAGGGCTGGGGCCTAAAACAGTCTGCACCACTTGTTTTTCAAGTCTATTTCTTTCCCATGCAATAGTGGTTTCTGCATTTGGGTTCCTTAAGGGGCTGGAGACATCATCCTTCAGGAGGAGAGCTGGAGTGGGGAAGACCAGCAGGTAAAGGAGGTGATTAATCAGCTCCACCTTGGGTGGAAAATGCCGACTTTGGTGAGAGGACTAATTGGTACATTGAGTGAGGAGGGGTGAGCTGGGAATCTACTTCTGCTCTTACTCCCTCTTCCACATGAGGAACAGAAATGCTTGAAGGACTGCAAAAGATGCATGGCTGCTTAGAGATGTCATAAAATGTAAGAATCCACAATAAAAGACTGAGGGACTGAGAACAGAAAAGGGAGAAGAAAAAAGCATGATGAGGAAAGTGACATGCCTGGGATTCTGTCTGTTCAGGGTAGATAAAACCAGATAATTTTATTCATTTCTTAGAAGAAGGATGAAAGGAACAAACCACAAAATGCTTTAGGACTGTAACTGAGCTGTGCAGGGTTGAACTGGGAAAGCTGAGCAGATGGAGTGACAAAAAACCAAGTGTACTTCCAGGGCACTCTTGGAGTGCTTTGGCAGCATGAAAAAAGGAAAGGATGAATGGTGGAAACCACAAGCAGCTGAGATACAACTGCAGGGCACAGTGGGGACCTATGTGAGTGCCAAGGAAGTTGTGAAGAATATAGGGAGAATGGTGGGAGCAATGGGCCCAGCTGTGGCTGAGGAGAGGAGAGAAGGATGAGAGAGGAGAAATTTAAAGAAAACCCAACCAAAATGGCAGAGGGGACACACTCACAGGAATGTGAAAAACAGCAGAAAAGATGAAGGAAGCTTAAGGAGACCAAAAGATGCTGAGAGTTATGCAGGCATAAGGAAGGAGATGCCATGGCCTGGAGCAGGAAGATGGGTGAGACCTGCTGGAGGAGGCTGCCAGCTACTGCTAAAGAGATGGATGACATGGGAGAAATAGACACGGGGGCAGCCAGCTGAGCCAGCTGAAGGAGGACATGCTTCTTCACAGCATGAAAGGACAGCAGAGGGACAGCTGGACAGGTAGAATGAGAAAGCTTAGCTGGGGAATACAAAAACAGACTCAATAAGCTTCACATTTTTATTAACCGGCTGCAGGAAAATTGGTGGAAAAACACTGTACAAAGTCAAACATCTGGGGGTGTGTGTTACTTCTGTGTGTGGCCTGAGGGGCACTGGGGAGACCTGTGGAGGGGCTGCTTCACTGTCTTTGAAACTCTCTATATGTAACCAATGTTGACTCTTCAGTTTTATTGAAAATAGCAAACACTTGGATGCATGATAGGGAGGATAATGGATGCTTTTGGGGTGTATGAATTTGGCATTTGTTGCAACTCCCTACCAGCATGTTCTTCCAGAGAACTAAGCAGCAGCCAGGCCAGGAGCCTTACTGGCACTGAGGCACCGCACCAGTGAGCCCCATGTACTGCTGTGTGCTGGCCTGAACACCCTCAGGTTTTTGTGCTGCTTGCCAGCTGCCCTGCTGGGTTTAGTTGCCTGCTGCCTTCATGGTGTCTAACCTTCAGCAGTGCTCTCACTTGCCCTCCTGTGCTTTTCACTTCTATCATCAAACAGATTGACCTCTCCTCTTCTTCTGTTGCCTTTTTCCTTCCAATCTTCTTTCCCAACTGTCTCTGACCTCAGATTCCATCTATGGTGTTCCAACTTTTTGCATTTGTAAAGCCCCCGCACAGGTATCTGAGCTCACTTCTCCATCAGCACAGCTCTCCCCCAGTCAAGCCACATGCAAGGTGTGCCCTCAACAAATTTGTGTTTCTATGAAGTGACTGGAACTTCTCTCATCTGTAAGGTGCCACTATGAGCCCTGGTTCCTCCAGGTACCTTCCAAAGTGCTCCATACCTCGCCTGCTCCTGGGCCTGCTCTGCAGCCCTGTAAGGGTGTCTCCTTCTCCCCCTGACTTTCCTCCACTTGAGACTGAACCTCAGGAGAACCCTGCCTGGGTCCTGCCTGACATGTCCACCTGCTCCTTCCCACTCATCCCTCCCTGGCTCTCTCTGCTGACTGCTTTTCCTTTCTCTCAGCCCAGAAGGGGCATGCTGCAGGGTGGGATGCGATGGGCGTTGTAAGAAGGGGTTTTCATTTGCCCGTTTTTGCTGAGTTTCACACACGGCTGCCTATCATTTCCTTTTACAGTGTGCTACAAGCTGAAGCCACTCTCATAACTTCTACCTGTTTTTCCCCTGCCAGCATTGGAGGCTAAATATAAGCTCAGGGAGCTGGCCCTGAGTCCCTGCCCATATCTGGCAGCGCCCGGCGTTCCAGCGCGGTTTCACAGAGCCGATGCTTTTCACGAACTTGGCAGCTGAAGAGAGCCACTTCTCCCCGAGTAAGCTGTATCCATTTCTGAAGGAACAGCAAACACATTGCTAGTTTGCAGTGCAAAGGGCTATGTTGCAATTTTCTTTTGAGTGCCTAGGTTTCCACTCTGCCTCTGGGAAGGGAAAAAAAGTCATGCCAAAAACTTGTTCAGACAGCGCTGGTTGTTGTCCAATGATTTGTTTGGTAACACTGTGATTTTTTGAGGAAAACATTATTTTTAAAGGTTTGGCAGTTTTTAAACAGCATTTAATGCGTAAGGGAAACTTATGATGGATATATTAGCATCTGTGCCAGACCAAACATCTGTAGTTTTTAATGAAGAAGGCAATAGGAAATCAGAATTTTAATTCTGTTTTTCAGCTGACATTATAAATCAGCTATTTTAAACCCAACCTAGTTGTAGAATTAATTTTTTTTGGTTCCTGTGGTCAAAAATGAACATCCCTAATTCAGCAAAGTATTCACAAGATCTAGACATATCAGCAAACTTGTCCTTAAATTACTTGTTTGCACACTGATAGATGTAGATGGCAATTTGAAAAAACCACAGAGACATAAGCTAATTCATACTATGTCCAGACAAATGGTGGGAGCCTGCTAATTTTCCCAGGGTTTAGGCTTCACTTTCAGGTTGGAAGTACCTGTGTTAACCTATAACTGGAGAAGAGCAGTTCCCAGTTTGACTTGACAAGATATCCCAGGAAAAGAGTGGCTGCAGCCAGCCTGGACTCTGCTGCTTCACCCCAGCCATCAGTGGGGTTCAGGCCAGCCCCAGCCATGGCCTCTCACAGCTGGAACTCCAGGCACCAAAGGGAACCTTCACTATTTAGTATCTGCTGGGGAAGGGGGACTCTGGCAACATTTCTCCAAGCTTCAGTTTTTGCCATTGAGTTAGAAATCAGGGACAGCAGAAAAGAAACCTGCCTCACCACAAAATTGTCACAGTAATGACATACTCAGACTATGTAGAGTCATCTTTTGTAAGATGGGTTACAGTAGTCTGCCTTAATCAAAAGTAAAATAAATTAGAATAAACTACCAAGATTAAAACCAAAGTATGAAGTGTTTAAACTGGCATGTCATATTTAACAGGTGGAGTAGGCAAAAGATATTCCTGCCTACACTTACACAGCCTGAGCTTAAGACTGTAATTTGGTAAGTAATGGTAATTTAGTAACTTTTTAAATTCCCTGTTGATGCAAAAGCTGAGGATTCAACATCTACAGAAGCTGGTACCCTTCACTGTAGCTTGTTTGTTCTTGGAAATGGCTGATGAATAAGGGATGTCAAAGAAAACAGGATGAATGGAAGAAGTATTACAAAGCACTTTGATCAGACTATTTTCCAGACATACTGCCTATATTTTTAGACTGGGCTTGTGACTGGACAACCTATTCAGAAAGTAATTCTTGAAAATATGAAAAGGTTGATAATTGCAAAACATTGCTGACCAGCTAATACATCTTGGAGACAGTGATGGTCTCCAGAGAAACTTATTGAGGAGAAATGGTGTGAAATAAACAAGCTATAATTCAGCAAGGACAGGGGCAAACTTCTACATGTTGTTTGGAATAAATGGCTGTGAAAATAGGGTAGAAAACGACATGAAGGATCTGTGAATTACCATGTACCACCAACCAAATGCCAACCATTTTGTGCTGCTGAGAAAAAAATGAATGACATATGGCGATGTATGAACAGCAGTGCCATATGCAAGATGTGAAAAATCCTCCTCCTACTCTACGTGCTGCTGAAAGCCTCAGTCTGAATCCTGTGCCTGGATTTAGGAACCACACTCCATCAAAGACGTGGAATGGTCAAAAGTAAGAAGATTGCTGGAAGTCTGGTAAACACAGTCTGTGTGAGTCTGAGGAAAGCTGGGATGAAAAGGAAGAAGACTGGGCAAGTGAGAGTGGTACCAAATATGCAAAGAAAAAGAAAATAAATTATTTTCCAGATGCAATGGATAAGTAAGGAGGACAGCTAAGTCACAAAAGGGGAACTCAGGTTAGACATGATGCAAATGCTGTAGTGGTTGTGCAGTGAAACAGAGGAGGAAGTAGTCCAAGGAGGAGACAGAGTGCATGATGAAAACTATTTGTTATGAAAGATGTAATCTCATCCTGTGTCAAATGATGTCTGGAGAGTGTCCCCCCGCCTCCGCAACGCTGATGAAAAGTTAAAAATCCTCAGCTGCTATAAACCAGGGAAACTTCATTAATGATGTATACCAGTAAAGGGGCTGTGCCTGAAATGTGTCCGGTGTAATCATTTTTTCTATCTCATTTCTGCTTTTAGCCATGAGATTATGAGTAATAGATACAGGGCTACGTCGTTAGCCAGAAATCCTTTAGCTTTCTAAAGGTCAGTTAATCTATGATCTAATCTGACGGTCACTGGAATTAAGTGAAGCAGTTCAGCAGGCTGTAATGGAGGCTCTTGGTGTCTGTAGCCTTCAGTTGCCTTGACTTAAAACATCCTTTATAGGCAAAACAACATCTAGGTATGAAATACATCTCCAAACGCATGAATCTTGCCTTTGTACTTCAGAAAGAAGAAAAAAAAAGGCCAACCTGCCTTTCTAGCTATCTGCCAGCTTAAAACAGTTCCCATTAAAAACTCCAAAATGCTGTCAGTGCCTTCTGTTCACCTGTTGATATTCCCATCCCTTGGGAGATTTTATGCAGCTGGGGAAGCGGGCAAGATTTACACGGACTTGGCTGCTCTATCTTGACTTGTTCACAGTGGGAGCTGAGCTGCCCTTTTAAGAGTGGAATACTTCAACCAAGCAAGAGCAAAAAAAAAAATCAAGAAAAAGAAAAAAAAAACCTAAAAGAAAAGCAGAATTGACTATACAGCTTGGCACTTAAAGGAGCACTAAAATAGTCGTGAAACTATTCATAGTTATCTGTAAGTCTTTGAGGATTTCAAGTCTCAGCATTGTCACTACTAGTAAATTAAAGATCTGAAAGGTTGTCCGAGTGAGCAGATATTTGATCCCTAAACAAAGCTAATATTTCATATTTTTGAGTCAGTTTTCCCATGTACTTTCACTTCATATGTCTGGACTTTAGACTGCTTTTCTGCTACTCTTGTAACACATCAGAAAATCCCCTCCTATCTAAAGTTACACTTAATATACACTGCTTAGTTTGAGGAATTGAATTTTATAATACATGAACAGGCATAAAACCCTACCAAAGAAACCAGAGACTCAGGTCAGAAAGATACCCTTCTTTTGACTCTGACTTTCTGGTGCTGCATTTCCTCTAGATTACAATGTAGTTTAATTTTCACGGATGTCATCTGAAAATGACAGCCGATGTAATGTAGCTGGATTCTGTTTGTCACTGAATATATTCTGTATGTTAACTGGTAGTGTGATGCACTGAGGCATACTCTTTAATTAAAGTGCAACAATACCACAGTGCAGCAGCACTACAGTACCAGCACAGCACAGGAACCCGGTGCTGGATATAAAAATAGCTGTGCTCACAACGTGTCATATCACTACATGATGTGACTAAGTCAGTGGAGACACTCTTACACTTGAAACCTGAAGGATTACTGAACACTGATTTTCAGCTGAGGAAGCTGTGATCAAATCAATGCATGTATTATTCTCCACAAATGAATAATGGCGTGAACAAGGACATATTAAACACCTACAGTGCACAAAGCTTTTCACACTGGTTATGAACCAAAAACAAACAAAGAGGCTGTGAACTCTCCAGAGCTCTCGTTTTGTCTCCTGTGAAGTCCTCCTGCCCCTTTGGGTACAATATGCAGAATTCCCACAAATGCCCTGGTGCCAGCAGGAGAGGGCTCTGACTTTGGTCTGGGAGAAGTCTGTGACCAGACTTCTGTCCTCCCCTTTCCTACCCTTGACGAAAACAAAACAAAACAAACTGGAACCACTCCATACTCCACAGTGAGTGAAGGTGGTACAAAACCCAGGGAGATAAAGATGTCTCTGCTGGCACAGGAGCAAGGGAACAACCAGTGCCCCTTCCCTCCATAACCCTCTGCCATGGGATGTGCTGGTGCTGAGCTTGCAGGTCCATCCCTGACCAGGGGTACCTGTCCCAGTTCTCACCCCAGGACTGTGAAACTCTCCCTACACTTGCTCATCCAACACAAGGACTTCTGGAGAAATGCAACCCAGAACCAACCACTGCTCTGATCCCACAGGGAGACACCTGCCAAGCCAGGACAGCATCGCTCTGGTCTCCAAAGGAGCCAGCACTCCCCAAATGTCCAACATGGGCAGCTCTTTGATTTGCCAGCACAGCTGATGCTGTCGGTGTTGCATGGGGACCACTGCAAAGGTCTCTCTCCAAAACCAGAATCAAACATCCACAGAGAAGCAGCAGCTGGGCTCCCTCTCTGCAAAAGGCACGGCATTTGCACATCCTTGTTCCTTGCTACTGCACAGGCTCCACATCCCACAGCCTTTTGCTATGCCATACTGGAGCCCCAGGCATGATTTTAATGTCCAGGCACCATAAAAACAGTTTAGGAAAAGAGGCAGTGTGGATTTGGCATGGGGTAGTGCTGCAGGAATGAGACAACAGGAGCCATGCAGTGATGCTTGTCTGCTTGCTGGGAAATGCATCAGGGAGGCACAAACACACAAAAGAGAGAGAGGAGATAGTTACCTAACATGACGAAGGGGATTCCCAGGAAGGTGGAATTGTATTTCCCACCAGTGAGATTGATGATCCCAGCAGCAGTCAGGGTGGCAAGGGTCACTGTCAGCAATCCCAGCAGGCCAAGCCAGGGTTTGCTGCGGACACAATCCTGCATGGAGCAGCAGAGAATGGCCAAGGTGACCACAAGGACCAAGCTCGTGATCAGGTAGCGTTCTGACACCCTGCTCGTCTTCTGGAAATCCTCCTTCAGCGAAGAGGAAGTGAAAGGATACATTTTGATTTTCCTGTTGGATTTCTGGAAAAGTTCAACAGTGTCACAAAAAATGGATTCCCATTTCTCTGCCACCATGTCATTCAAGGAGTTGATTGCCTGCAAGTAGTAGGTGAGCTGAATGGCTTCTGCAGACTTCACCTGGTCCTTGCTGTGCACAGTAACCCCACCGAGCTGATGCCCATTGTACACTTCCCTGCCATCCTTTAAGTGAGTAATCGGGTAAGTGATTGCAAAATTAGTTCGATTAGAAGAACGAGCAGCCTTTAATTCCTCCAGTACATGCACTATGTCGTCCACTATGCATGTCTTGTCATTGTTCAGGATACATATATGGGCAAACGTGTAATTGAAACCAGGTCTTTGAACTTGGATCCTGGTCACTGCAGAGTGCAACTACAAGGGAAAGAGAAATCACACACGTTATTCACCAGTTCATCTTGTGCAGCAGCAGCCAGAGCCACAGCAGCTCCTCACCGCCGTCCCTTTGCTATTGATCTAAGCAACAACAACAAAAGTTCTGGTGACTGCAGTATTAATAGCACACTCATTGCAAAAAAAAGAAAAGAAAAGGAAACATGCATCAAATCAGCAGTATTATTCCCCTGTGTCCTTTGCTGGTAACTCTGGCATAATGTGATGTCCGTATGTGCCACGTGCAGCAACTCAACAGGTCCAGCTAAAGCCCAACCATGTCCAGGGACACTGTTGTGCTCAGGATTGCCCAATTACTCTCTCAAGAGATCAACCTGAAGTACAGAAGGCAGAAGAGCACCGTGACCAGGTGTGCCACCTGTGCAGGATGCACTGGCAGCCTGGCAGCGCAGGGGACCAGCGCAGGCCACAGCTGTATGTCCAACCTATAGAGACTGCTGGCACAGCAGGGAAAAGAGATCTGGCAATAACTACTTTGCCCTCTTTTCTCCTCCCTCTTTCCCCCATCAAATCCTCAGTAGTCTGAGTGCAGGAAGCAATGGCAGAGACAGACACTGGTTTTCTCTTGCTCTCTCTGAGAGGTTCTATTAATTAGTGAGGGTGCCCTAACTTTAGGGTTTGTAGGTTATTTAGGTCTAGCAGCTCTTAGTGCACCTTCCTTTTTGTTTCTCATCCTTCTGAAATTTGCCATGGCTGAGCTCTGACCCCAAAAATATTTACTTATTTTTGAGCATCAGAAAGGCAGAAAAAAAATACCATCTCTTCAAAAATACAGAAAACTATTGCAACCTTTTCTGAATCCATTTTAGTCAACATAGAAGAAACAAGAAATTTAAAATATGGCAAAAGAAAAGCTCTAATAGGCTAGGGTTACAATGTTTTTCAAAAATAAAATATTGAGTTTGCTAATGTGTATCACTCTGATGATAAACATTGTTTAATAAATAGAAGATAGTGTACAGGAGCGCAGTAGAGTTTATACACTCTTCTGGGGGCAAAGAAAAAAATGTCTAATAATCCTGGCTAACCTCCTGTATCTGATGAAACTAAAGAGTCATAGTGACTTTTGTGTGGTATCTGAGACTTATTTACAGCACCCCACCCAGCCACCCTTCCCCCTCCTAATTTATATGCTACTATCAATCTGATTGTTTTGTGATTCCATTGCACATTCTGTGATGGGTATAAATTTCATTATGTTGCCTCCACTCCACAGAATAATATAACATCATATAGACAAAGATTACAACATTCCTATATTCTCATCGTGTTTCTCTAGCAGCTTGGGGGTGTATTTTTCCACCTTTGAGTAGTTTTAATTTTTTTGACAAAAATTACAGTTCAATACTGACATTAGGAAGATAAGTTTGAGAAATGAACTGAACTAACAAATCTTTTCACAGTACTGTGAGAACATGATATTTTGCTTCTCACCTGGCCATGGTGAGAAGCAAAATTTTCCATCGTGGTGGGAGAAAAAATGTAACTGTCTGTGCAACAGATTAGGGTCTTTTGCACAACTTTCTTCTAAAAAAAAACAAAATAAAATATTTGCAGGAACATGAGAAAGAAATTAACCTCTATGTGGAATACTTCTCATCTTTTCAGTTTGGAGTTGCAAAGTTCCGCTGTTTTGGGGTACAAATTCTATTGTACATGACTACAGTTTGAGGAAAATGCCCTGATTTACCAGATCAAAGACAGATATCTGATTTTAATTTTTTTGCAGTGGGAGCTACTTAATGGTTTTCATTGATAACAGCTATAAAACAAGACATCACATAAAGAATCGCAGCTGAGGGAAACCAGGAGGAATAGAAGGAATTTCCTGCCTTTATTAGATTCACAATACAACTCCTTCTGAGAGGATCTATGGAGTGACACAAAGCAGAAGAAACTAAACTGACATGCAACTTTTATCAAACAGTGCGTGTTGCTATTTACCCACCCTGCCTCACTGCAGCTTTTGCTTCCTCCCACATCTGAAGCACTTTCTTCTAATATTTAGGTTATAAAATAACCTCATCTATTACTTCATCTTTAGTGAAATGCTAGAAGCCAAATGTCACACCTAAAATCCTCCTTTCCTCCTGGAAATGATCATTCCAGGCTGAGGAGCTTGTTCTGCAGCAGTGGCCTGGTGCTTCCGAGACCGGCTGGGCTGGAGTGGGCGCTGCGTGGGGATGACCTGTCCATCCCACCTCTCAGCAATGGGGCTTTGGGGAAGACAGGGAAGCAGGCAGACAGCTCTGTGTCCTGGCACATCCTGGCAGCTGAGCAGCCCCCAGAGCTGGCTGCAAGCTTGTACAGTTTAGAGCAGCTACGAGATATATTCTGAGCTTTGCCAATGGCCACAATGTTTGGTCTCAAATTGGCGGCAAACAGCCAAAGAAGAGGAAAGCTTGCCATTCCCTCCATCCCAACAAAGGATGCTGAGAACTGCACCAGCATGCCCAAGGATTCAGCACTGAGAATTCTGACCCAGACTTTCCTTCTCAAGACAAACACAACACTTTATCTGCACTTTTTTCAGACCTGATGCTAGGAAAGCCCTCTGCTGCCTCAGTGCAGGGCAGGGTGTGCTGCAGCATGGCTGCAGACTCTCTCCTTTCTCCCTCTGCTTGCCTGTGGCAGCCTGTGAGCCACAGGATGCTGCCTCCTCCCTGATGAGAGCTGCAGTCCCATGGCACTCTCCTTTCTGCTGCCATGCTGGGGATTCAGTCATAACCCTGGGTGAATGGCTTCCATAGAAAACAGAAGCTCCAAGAGCTTACAAGGGCACATCCTGTGATTGCACAGTCTGCAATTTGGCTTACCTATGGTACACCAGGAGGTCCCCCAGGAAACTTCAGTCTGATGGTAAGGGCTGTTGTGTGATGGGGACAACATTAGCAATTGTTAATGCATAATGCATATTGCACTCCTCAGAGCAGAGGTTTCTAATAGCAAATAACCATTTAACTTGGAATAAAACTGGCACCTAGTCCGGGGACAAATGACTGACTACCAGATCCTCATTTATCCAGCTGTTCTTATCCTTACTGATCCTATTAGGAGAAAGGGAAATTTAAAGCAATAACAAAATCTGAATGAATGGTTCTTCCTGAAGGATGCACTGCTTGCTCATCACTCCCAGCTTTTTCAGCTAGCTAACAGTGCAAGGAACCAAAAAGCAGCTCACTGCTGAGATGCCAGAGCACTGCAGCATGAGAACTGCACAGCACCACCTAAGCTCCCTCACCACCGTGGCACACTGAGTGTTCAGACATGAAAAAATAACATCCACTTCTTCCTTCTGCCATGGTTTAAACAGTGACCATTCCTTGGACTTGCCCTCTCCCTTCCGAAAATGGTATTTATGTGTCCTGCACCGCCTTAGAGATTTCTAGAACTGTGTTTTCCTTTAGTCTTTAGTCATTTGCATTTGGTAACATCTTGGTCTTGGTCTTTGCTTACTTTAAGTCCCATGCTCACTTGGTTGTTTATTTTAGACAGAGAGGAATGATGGCTTCAACACGGAGACAAATCCCTTCCAGCAAATATCTCCAGGTGAGGGCTGTACTGGTCTCACACCTCCCCACCATGCCATGTTTAAGCCTGTGGCACAGCTGACAGATGAGAGGTGGTGAAATTGCACTTCCCTGCCAGCTGGTTCTGTCCATGGGCCCAGGAGGGGACGCCAGGAAGCAAAAATCCTTCCACTTATCCTGGGCTATGCCATTTGCACCAGGGCCTCAGAGAGCCATGGCTGGAAGTTCTTCAAACTGTTTTATTTTTGCTGGTCCTCCTATCTCTGCCACCAGCACAGAAAGACAGGTGCTGGGAACCAGAGCCCCTCAGTAGGGTCAGTTTGGATGCCCTGGGATGGCCAAGCCCCACACTGGGCTCTATGAGCCAGCTCTCCACTGTTCAGAGCTTGAAACAACTTTCAGCAGTGCCATCAAAGCTGAGCCTGAAGGCAAAAGGGTTGTACTTGGAGATGTATGGTCAGGACAGAAAGGAAAGCTTGTTTTTATTCTTAAGTCCCTGCAAAAGATGCAGGAAGCTACAAGAAGGGGTGAGAAAAACCTGTACCCCTTTGCTTTGTCGAAAAATCCTTTAATTCAAAAGTGAGAAGGTATTACCAGAATTTTGTTAATTTAATCAGGTAGCAAAGAAGTCTGCAGCCTCCCTGTGAAGGAAACAGATCCCTTCCCAGCGGGGATGGGTTAGAAACTGCTGATTCATCTGCACAATGGTCCGATCCCAGAAATCCTTTAAACTCATATTACATAATTTCCTACCCCAATCAAATCTATGGGCAAAGGGGATGAGGACCCAAGCACCGGTGTCCCACTTGGATCTCACCTTGCTGGTGGCACAGCTTTGTGGGGAAACTCCACAGTGACAGCCACAGCAAAATGCAGTGGGACCATTCAGTCTTTAACAAGCTCCCATGCCCAGCTCATGAAAACACATCCTGACTCTCCTGGAAGCTGGGTCAGTCACAGACACCATTTCTAATCACAAGAATGTGTACAACTCCCTCCTGCTTATCATATATACCTCAAAAATATGTTTGGTTTTGCTGCTGAGCAGTGATATGTGGTGTTTATAGAGGACATAACTCATTGTAAGGACTTGACTATACTTTGTACTTGACATACAGTCAATGAATGGCCAATGAGACAAAACTAGCTAGATATATGGATGTCCTCCTGCACTGCCAATGATCTGGCAGGCAGACGTGTTTAACTTTCAGGAGCATCATCTTTGCAAAACCGTATTACTTTGTTGTTGCTGCTATTATTTGACTTATTTAGTCTTGCAGTCTCCATCTGATGGTTCAAATCCAATATTAGCTTTGCTTTTCAGTGTTGCCACTCTTAGAATATTTTTGCTGTCATTTTCACCAAGTCTGTTTTTTCTGAGTCCTGGAGCCTGAAGTATTGCCATTTTTTTTAATCACAGCTTTCATTAAAAAAAAAAATAAAAGAAAAAAGAAAAAATTCTAAACTCATGATTGCAGAGAAAAGACTGAGAAGGCTCTGAACTCATTGACTATTACTGTTTAAAATTTTATTACTGCTTTGGATTCAAGACTGAAAAACTAGAAAGCAGGATGAAGACAATAATTTTAAATATACACTTCATTTTTATGAGATGCTGGTTTACTCTTTTAGTAATTTTTACAGGTAACTTGTGCCAAGGAAAATGAAGAGGAGAAAATGCCTTTAATGGATAGCTATAAATTTCTCCAGTTCTTCTATGATCTCAGTAATCTCTGGCATTTCATACCTTTGCAGTGTACTTTTTTATTCACGTCAAGAGATGGCCTCAGTCAAAACATAAAAAGGTTATGAGAGGGAAAAGACTTGCACAGCTTCCAGCTTATTTTACAAAAAATCCCCACTGTGGGTTCTGCAGATAGGGGCAGAATTAAACTTTCAAGAGTGCATTTTCATCAGAAGGTGCAGAGAGGGAGGACAAGGGACCCCTGGCCAGGCTGTGCCCTGCTGTCAGTCCGAGACCGTGGGTCCAGGGTAGGGGTTCAGGTGGGCAGTGGCCTCCTGACCATGCCAGCCTGGCAAGGGGTGAGGAGCCTGCACACAGCCAGCAGAGGAAGCCAACAGATCCTAATGGCTCGGGATAAACATTAGAAGTCACAGCTGGAGAGCAAGCAGCAAGGATTGCTCTGAGTAGTTTGGCTCTTTTTCTCAGTCCTACAATCAGGTTTCCTGAAGAGACGCTAAGATATTAATTATGCACGGGATTTATTTTTGCAACTAATTTTTTCAGCTATCAAAAACACAAGGATTTATCTTTTCTCTGAACAATTTTCAGAAAAATAAAATCTAAAAATTGTTCAAACCACAAGTCATCAACTGAGGGACAACTATTAGTGATGGGAGCGGCAGATGTGCGTACATTTACATTTCCATCTGTCTTCTTGGTAGCTAAAGAAAATCGCTAGATATGATTTTTCTTTTCTTATCTGAAGTGGAGAAGCTTTTCTAATCAATACCATCTTAATTCTGACACCTTGTAAATCTGCCTGAATTTGTTCCACCAAAGGCCACTCTGTTTTTTGGGCTGACTGCTGCTGGATGACAGGACACCTGGGCAGCAGAAACCTCTCCGCGCAGCCTGGTGTGCGGCAACAAGATCAATTTTTCATGATGGGGAAAAAAGAATAAAACTTCGCTCCTCTGTCTGATCTTGCATCAGTTCCACCACGGGCGGCTTTCTCCATGCACTTCAGATGTCTCCATGAACACCCTTCCATCTTTATACTGCTTCTCAGGGGCTCTTGCCAAGCAGAAGCCTGAGGAACAGCCTCTTCTGCGCTGCAGGGAAACCTTAATAGCTGCAGGTTCACAGCCCACGGTCTCAGTTAAAACTCGGCTCCTCCTTCTGTCTTTCAATAAGAAAGAGGGGGTTCTCTGGCTGTAAACCCCAATTTAAAGGCAGGGCCTTGTCCCAGCTTTTAGGAAGTACAAATGTGGTCAGTGGGGAGGCCTGGCAGCTCTCTCTCAGCCCTGTGACACTGCCTGGGGGTGGCCTGGTCCCGGTGGCTGTGACGCACAGATGTCCCTGGCCTCGGATGCCTGTCCTGCCCCCTTGTGTGCTCTCCCTGAGGGGGGATGCTCCCAGCACACACAACACATCCGGCCACCTACTGAAAACACCTGTCCTCCATGTGTTCTGCTTGCTAGAGGGGAAGCAAAGTCTGACCTTCCAAGGCAGGGAAGGCAAGGCAACACGGGGTGCTGGGCATTCCGAGCACGGCTGCTCGGCTCGCAGGGTGGTAGGGAGCATCACACCATGGAGTGAAGCAGGAGGGAGAGCAGAGGGGCCCTGTCCTGGCTGGTGCTACTGGAGCAGGGCCAGGGGGTGGTGGGCACCAGGGGGATGTGACTGTCCTCCCAGGCACAGGCAACTTTATGACTTCTGCTCCAGGCGCTGCCCAGTGCCTGCGGGAGAGACCAAGCTCTCTTGCCTGCAGGAATCACTCTGAGGAGCTGCTGCTGCTGACACTGGGAGCTCAGGGGGGTTTCTGCACACACTTCCACACTGTCCTTGCAACGTGCTATTTACCTTCCCTCTTCCTTGGCTGTGCCTGGATCTTACCTGCGTATCTTAATTCTCATCTGTTTTCGCATAAGATACATTTTAGCCCTGCAGCATTGTGCTGCTATGACAACAGGCTTGCACTTCTGCTGCTTTCACACCCTTGTTTTTCTTGTATTAGGACTCTTCCCCTCATCTTACAGCCTTGCTCTAAAGACATGACTTCATCCTTTATTTTGTTTTCAGCAGAATGCACTGTGTGCTCTATTGCCTGTTTCTCAAGAAGTGTTTTTAGTGCCTGAGCTACCCTGAGAAGGTGGAGACCTACTACATCCATTGCTAGATCCACAGCTGACTGCCTGTGTCCAGGCATTCAGGAGTAGCCAAAAGTTTCTAAAAAAAGGATACCTTTTGTTATTCAGGATTGCAACAGACCCAGCTTTCAATCACAACCCACTTCCACCGACTTTGGAAATAATGGTTAAAGTGTGCCATGTTTGTACAGCAAAGCAATTGGGAATACCACAGACAAGGGAACGTGGTTATTTCTAAACAAGGTTGTTTCCTCCACGAATTTCCTCACACGTACAAAGTAAGTGAGGAAATCCGTGAGGACCGTAGACAGAGCGTGCCAACACACACGTTAACAGGAACAGAATAATTAAGGAGCAGAGAGAGGAAATAAAACCCCAACAAGATGAGGTCTGCAAGATTTGGGAGCTAAACTGTTTTGTTCTGCAGCAATCAGAAGTTCTGAAGTTCTTAAATAAATGTGTCCTTAAACAGAAATACCTGACTTTACTTCATTTGTGTGTACAAATACATATTTAGTCAGTTACCTAGATCAAATAATGGCCAGTTTAGGAGACAAGCAATCTATAAGCACTACAAATCTGTAGTTAGTAAAGGTTTCTTTAAGAAAAAAAACCCCTTGTCATCTACAGATTTTTATAGAAGGAAACTGCAAATACAATCCCCTTCAGTAAGGCGTGTTACATTTCAATCCCTTTTCATCTTTATGTCTTGATATCTTTAGCGGAGTTTTGGCCAAAAAAATATTAGTACTGTGTTATTGTTATAAACACCATAATGGAAATGGAAAGAGAATATTTTTCTGCAAAAAAGGGTAAATCTTTAAAAAAGTCTTTAGTATGGTGCAGTTAACTCACTGTAAGCATATAGGAATAAACAGAATCAGAAGGATCGGTGTGTCAAATTCTAAGTTACAATGTATTTTCTGAGGTTCAAAAATCTGTCTAGGTCTGTATTCCCATGAGTTTGTATAACTTTAACCTAACAAGTCTCTCGCTGCAAGTGAAAATATCACCATGAAATGATAGGGGGGCTGTTCTAACACTATTTTTAGGTGGGATTCTAGGTTTTTTTAGAGAATTTCTACAGGCTTTATATAATCATCTGAACCTCTGCATGATGGTCCACACCAAGTATCCCAATTATTTTTGCTTTTCTAAGCACTCTTTGGAAATACAGGGGTAAAAGGACACTTTCTTCAATTAGGGGTTTTTACCTCCTACCTCTCTCTCTCAAAAGACAAATCTTGAGGGAGAAATGTCCTGCACAACAACAGCACAGGATGCCAGTTCCCTATGCTCAGCTATAGAGCAGGTACTGCAGCAAGTAAAATTTCATTATTGTCCTCCCACGATATCTCAGTCTCAGGATGCATCTCTTCCATATCTGAGAGTCTACCAAGGCTTTTTATTGGAACACCTATTCAAGACCAGAGACTGAGGATATGTTTAGATTTCTCCCTTCTGCAAATGACTATGGCAGCTGGAAATGCAATGTTGGGATGGCAGGCCTAGAATGGTGTAAGCACTTGCAGGGAGCCATGAGAACGATGCATAGAGATTTACACAAAAATAGGAAATATAAGAGTACTTGGCATCATCTCAAAAGCAAAACTATTCTCTAAGGGAGCCACACACCTCTCTGCTAAGGAGGAGAGCTCCTGTGTGGAGCAGCTTGTGTGTCCAGCAGGACCTGGGGCTGTGCTGGGAGCAGCCGGCGTGGCGCTGGCAGATGTGCACTGACAGCGGGAGCCCTCCAGCAGCTCCTGCTCTGGGAGCTCTGCCTGAGCCCTGGGCTGAGCCAGGTCTGAGGCTGAGCCCTGCCCAGAATCCCCTCCCAGCCAGCAGCAAGGGATTGTGCAGCACTGGCAATGGTGACTTGTCAGTCTGGTAATGTGCCCACCAGGAACTGCACTAAGGTAACCAGAGTGTGTTAGAGATGTCACCATAACAGTATTTTCATTGACTAATGAACTGACTTGGATGTTAGACTGATGAACTTTTGACAGGAGCGTCTATGTTTGAGTTTCCACTGCTTAGAGCCCAAAACTTTGTATCCTTTTACTCAGGAACAGTAACAGAAGCTGACTTCTTCCTCTGCCTAGATCAGGGAAAATCTCCTTCCTTGGCACATGACTAGGGAAGCTGTAGCTTCTCAAGGCTCATTCTTCTCCCTCTTTGGCAGATGAAGTGGGATATGGCAGGTAAGGAAACCAGCAAGATGTGCTGCAAGAGCATCCAGCATCTGCCTGGGGCAACCATCCTCCTGCGTCTCCCATCCTCCTGCTTGTGGGTGGAGATGCAGCAACAGCCGTGTGGGAGGAGCCAGTGTCCAACCTGACATTTATTCCGAAGCAAAACCTCTCCCTTGGGGAGGTCATCCTCCAGAAAAGGAAAGATAAGCAAAAGCTGCTGTGTAGGTTCTCTGCCCTGCCTGTACTTACATGGCAGCTTCAGAAATGTGAGTGGGATTTACTCTGTGGTTTCACCCAGGACACTTATTTACAAGCACAGTCCTTTGAGCTGGTTGGCTCTGGACCGCAGCTGGGGCTGCCTTTGCTCCCTTCTCCCTTTCATGAAACCAAATGTGTACAGGAAAGCCTTGATGGCCACCTTTTTCTTTCTCCTTCCCTTGGTGGCCCTGTTAACATCAGATGATGTAGGCCTGCATCACCACAGATATAACAATTTTGGGAGCTAGGAGCCCTCCCTCCTGTTTTGCTGTTCTGTGGCCCATGGGACGGGCCATCCCCAAGGCTGGACAGGCAGCTGCCTGAGCCTGCCTCTGCCCACAAACAGAAGCATAATCAGGACAAGGAACTTAATCCATTCTACACAAACCTATTGGAATTAACTAGATAAGTAGAGAGTTGGAAATAATGCATCAGACACGTCTGACAATGTCTAAACAATCAAATAGCAATGGTGTTCATTAGCTCACTAAAAGAAAAAAATTTTTTTTAGTGAATTCTGTCTATTAAAAATAGGGCTGTGTTAAATACTGACAGAACTTTCTAAGTTATACCTCTCTTGCTGACGTGATAAATCTTATGCAGAAGTTTGCCTGCAGAAAGATTCTGAGTATCATTTATTTGTGTGTCACTCTGCTGTTGATAAAACTACACATCTCCAGAGAAAGCAGTACAGAGAAAAAATCCATTATCATTATTATTCTATGACTGAGTAAGTGTGCATATACTGGATGCAATTGCAATTCACAGTGCAAGAAAATGAAGGCATGAAAATCATTTCTCTGGAGTTTTCTTATTCGCCAGTAATATTGCTGTACTTAGTGAGTCGACACTCATTAAATGTTTGCTCATTACTGTTGGGTAATATGTCAAAAAGAAAACAGAAAATACTGTGTGGCTCTGTACCACAGTTCTGTATGTGCCTACAGTGGAAATGAAACATAAGTAAATTCACTGTAACAGTTATTTCATTGTTTAGCAAAGTGAGAGGTCTCCCTGAAGTCTCTTAGAATAGGTGTTTGCATCTGTTTTTTCATTTTAGAAGAGACACTCCTTGAAGCGATAAAGAAGAATTAACATTGGCTTTTATATGGGCTGACAGTTTGACATTCAGAGGGAAAAAAACCCAAACCAATGCTGAAATCTTTTGGGCTTCCACAAGGCAACAGCAAAAATGTGCAGGATTGAGCTAGCCACACCTCTGCTTATTTCAAAATGTTCCTTTCCTTTTTCTTGAGTGAACTTGACCCTCTTAACACTCAAGTTTTTTGCATCTATCATCCCTGTTTTTCTTTCCAGGATTGCTCAAAACTACTGGGGCATAAACTAGAGTACCAGGTTCAAGAAAAGCAGGTTTCTGACATGTTATGATCTATAGCACAGTGAGATGTCCTGTCAGATTGTGACTTGCACACTCCGTGCTGCTCAAGTGGGAGGATGCTGCCCGCTCTAACTTGAACCGGCAGCACAGGCTGCACCATGCCTGCAGTCTACAGCTGGGCTGGATTTTCTCTTCATCTATGAAACCGGTGGTGGTGGGCTGGGAGTGGAGGAGAAAAAAACACTACCCACTAAAAATAAGCTGCTGAGTTATGTCATTTGCCTTGATGAGCAGTGAGAAGAAGGTTTTGTAGTACCCCTCTCCATGCAGAAGTGCAGTCCAGACACAGCAGCAGCCCCCCAAACCATTCTCGGCAGCCTGATAGACTGGTACCTAACTGTTTTTGAAGTTTGAGTTTATGAAAGCCCGAGACGCCCTAACTCGGGAGCACAACTGCCACGCGAGTGGAGAGACACCGAAAAAATTATTTAAGCAAGCCAGACTGCCCTTCTCGCTCACCCAAAGCAAATAAAAGCAAAACGGGGAAAAAAAGAAAAAGATGGGGGGTGGGGGTAGAAAGAAAAAAAAAAAAAGGAGGGAGAGCGCGGATCCCGCGGCGCGGGCGCTCCGGGCTGGCGTCCCAACTGTTGCAGGGAGGTGACCGGGGAGCTGCGGTGGCAGCGCCCGTGCCGGGCGGGCAGAGCACGGCATGCGCGGCTGGGTCCGTGCCGGCGGGCAGGTGCGGGGAGCGGGGCGGGATGCGGAGCGCCGGGCCGGGCGGGGTAGCGATGCTCGGGGCCGGGGGACCCGCCGGGGTTACCTTGAGGATGAGATCGGTGTGGTGCTGGTCCAGCATGTTGGCCTTGCGGAAGGAGGTGATGATCACCCGGCCGTACCTCCCAGGCGTCTGCAGGTCGGAGTAGAGCCGGTGCTTGGAGCGGTTCACCGGGAAGAGGCTGTCCACCAGGTTCCTCTCGATCTTGGCCAGGCTGTGCGTGGGGGCCAGGAGGTGCTCCACGCTCTCCTCCACCTGGTAGCGGCTGAAGCTGGCGCCCAGCAGGATGGAGATGAGCACGGGTGCCGAGGCGAAGAACACCGGGTGGCTGGCGACGAAGTGGCCGAGCCGGGAGAAGGACGTCCCCAGCCCCCTGTGCAAGACCTGCCGCAACATCCTAGTGCGGAGGGCGCGCAGGAGAGCGAGCGCCGCGCCGGGGCCCCCGCAGCTCCCCCACGGCCCCCTCAAGACCATGGGGCAGCCCCGCCGGGCGCCGCCTCCCCGCCGGCCGCGGCTGCGGGGGGCCGGGGGCGGCCGCCGCGCGTGTGCGTGTGTGTGCGGTGTGTGTGCGCGCCCGCCCGCCCGTGTGCGTGCGCGGGGCGCCTCGGGCGCTCGTCCTCCCGCAACGCCGCCGTGCCCGAGAGGAGTTTCCCAGCTCCTCGGTGCCTGACTTCCCAACCCGCCGCCCCTCGCCGCGGAGCGGCGGCGCGGACCGCCGGGGGGTGTGTGTGGGGGGGCAGCCCCGCCGCCGCCCCGCCGCGGGAAGGGGAAGGGGCAAGCGCCGCTCCCCGCCCCCGCCGCGGAGTTTGCGCGGGAGCGGGGCTGCCCGCAGACTGCTGACTAATCCCCCGGCCGCGGCAGGCGAGGCGAGGCGGGGCGGGCGCGCAGAGCCCTCCGCGGCGCCCCCGCCGCCGCCGCCCTCCGCCCAGGGGCGCGGGGCCACGCCGGGCGGCGCCGAGCACGGGGCGGCGGGCGCAGCGCCGCGCCTCCCGCCGGGGCCCCCGCCCGCCCGCCGGCCGCGCTCGGGACGCCGCGGCGCGCCCCGCCCCGCCCCGCCCCGCCCGCCCCGCCGCCCCCGGGACGACGGGACAGCGCAGGCTGCCCGCGGCCCCGACGGGCGGGCGGCGGGCCGCGGAACGGCCGCGCCCGGTGGAGGGGGTGTCGGGTGTGTTTCGTGGGGGGCTTTGTTGCGGGGACCCGCCGCCAGAAACGTCCGGGCGCTGCCCCCGGCCACGGGGGCCGGCCTCGTCCCGGGATGCCCGACGGCGCGCCCCGCGGTCCCGCCGCACGGCCACCGCGGCGGCGCCGGCAGCGCGGCACAGCCCGCCGGCCCCGCGCGGCCCGAGTGGGCATGTGCGAGCGCCGCACATGCCCATTAGGGAAAGCGGGTGCCGGCGGCGAGGCTGTCCCTGCCCGTCTCACGGTCCCCGGCCGCCCGGCATCGTCTCCGGAGCCGCCCCGGGCTGCCCGGGCCGTGCCCCGCGCGGGGAGCCCCGCACCTGCCGGCACCGCGCCGTGCCCGGGGAGCGCGGCCGCTCCCCGCAGCGCGAACCGCAGCCCCGGCGGCGGGTGGGTGAGCGCGCTGCCCACCTGTGTGTAGGTACAGACCGGATGCGATTCGGGGGCACGGCCTCGATTTTAAACACAAATTGTATCTAAATAGCAGAAAGGAGCGCAAATGCTCTAGCTGTTGGCATATTTGGGCACGCTGGTTCCTAGCGCTGATCTGGCCCAGGCTGCTGCTTCCCAATCCAAAGGTGTTGGTAATGGGAGTCCACTTAATACCCAGGCCGGTGGTTTTACACATCAGAGAAAAGGAAGTTTCCTTTTGACAGCTGTTACATGTATTGCTGCATAAAACAGCACTGGTTCCCTGTTTTGGTTGTTGATAGGCTGACAGTCATCCTCCCTTTTACATTTCAGTAGTGTCTGACCTAAGCTAATGTTTTGTCATGGACGCTTCATGCACAAAACCTTGACATCATTCCTGTCTCCTCAGAGCTAGGTCACACAGCTTGAATGCTAAACTCTCCATGTTTCACTTGTAATGTGGCGAGCAAGTGAGTGGCTTGATTGAGCATGGCCAAGGTCAGAACCAACATCTCCTGGTTCTTTTGGGTTTCATGCCCAAGACCAGGAATCACTCCAGGAGTGATCTGCCTGTGAAGTCTGTGCAGCTGCACCCACAGTGCCCAGTGCAGGGATTCTGGGGTTTGTAACGCGATCCCGCCCCTGCTCAGCTCCACTCCCACAGAGGTGGGTCCCCACTGCTTGTATCAGTCCTATGTAAGTTTAAGAAAGAAAATCTAATTTGAATATATTTTAAAGAACATTTCAAAGGTGGACATAGAAGCACAGACATAGGAGAGAACTGGACCCGAGTTTAGGTGACCATTCACTGTTAGGTCAGGCTCAGAGCCCAGGTCTCTTGTCTCCCAGTCCAGCACTTTCCCCTCACTGCCATGACTGTACACGGATCTGAACACAGGCTTACTCACCTCTGTGTGTCAGGGGAACATAATGCCTAGTGCTCTACATCATTACCAACAAGTAAAGAACTTTTGTCATTGCTGCAGGCAGTATCATCTGTGCTGGTATTTTGGGTCTCCATTAAAGATATTTTATCATTATTAAAAAGGAAGGGAGATTATTAATTGTTTCAGTAACCATCCAGTGGCCAATGCACAGTTCTCCAGGGTATCTCAGGAAAACTAGTTTGAGGATCTGACATCTAACCCAGTTCTCAGCACATTAACTTTGGGTGAGTTATAGGTGACCCCAGGAAGACTCAAAGAATCATTTGAACCCAACCATTAACAATATATATGCATTTTTGCAGGGGCATAGAAGAAAAAACTGATGCATCAGCAATTCTGCTGGATGTTCCCCTGTCTTTCCAGAGCAGTGTCAGTTTAACTGCCTGTTGTAACCAGCATCAGGCTGCACTGTTAGCGACAGTGGAAATTATGTCTTTCCAAAGAGAGCCATAGGATTTTACTCCACAAAATTCTTCTTCCCTTTGGCTCAAGGAATTGTCCTGCCTTTGACTGTAGGGTTGTCTGTAGGGGAAGAACATATGGGGGAATGTTGACATGCTACTGGAGCTCAGCTGTGTGTGCTGGAGCTGCACTGAGTACATTACAATGCTACAAGCACCCTGTAGATGTTCCCAAACCAGCAGGGAAACCTGCATACTCCTGACTTTGCAGGTGGTGAAATCACCTTGTTACTGAGCATCGTTGCTCTGGCACTCCAGAAATTGCCATCCAAATGCATTCTGTGGGATTGTGGTTGTCAGGAGGGGAACAGCTGGACACCTCTCACAGCACTCTGTGAAGACCAAAGCCTGGTGAGCTCTTGCCTGAGTTGTAGGGGAGAGCTGGCAGCACGTGCTGCACAGTGAGCACTGAGCTTCCCCTGCTCTGCATCTCTTCTGGAGCAAAGGGAAGGGTAGGATTTCTGTCACGTATGTGTGCCACTCTGCCACGGCTCTGAATGGCGCTTTACAAAATAGATAATGATGTCTCATTGCTCCAGAGAGTTTCCAAACTAAATTAAGAGAGAATGATGGGAAGAGATGGCCATACAATGAGGTGCAGATGCTGGGAATAGGGATAATGAGGGGGGAACAATATGATTATGTCCTTTCAAAGCAGACGCCTCAGGGTAGCTACTTTTGGGGACAGAGTATAAAAGGGAGATGGGGAAGATGTGACTCAAAGGCAGCATCTGCACAGGGTTCCAGTCTGTTCTCAAGAGCAGATTTGTCTGCTGGGGAGCATTTGTTGCCTCTCAGATCCTTGCAAAAAAACTGCCTTGACCCACGCTCAGAAGCTCTCAAGGCCAAACCAGTCATGTGGATTAGCATGAGGCCATGGTGTCATGGTCAACAACAGCCCAGGCCAGAGGGCTTTAGGATGACTTGAACATCCAGAAATGAGCATATCTTTATGCATCTGCTCAAATCTTGTTATGATGGGAAGTTTCAAAACTAATGTGAGAGGAAGAAGTTGATAAGGTTTTATTTAAAATAACTTCTTTCTCCTCACTCCCCAAAACTGGTCCAATGAAAGAAAAAACTGAGAGAAGTGATGGAGGAGGGCATTCCTGATGAGTAACTTCAGATGAGTGAAGAGGGCCTAGGGGAAAGGAAAGGTGTCAGGAGCAGCTGGGATGGCTGTGGGAGGTATGCAGAGAATCAGGGTTTTGCATTGTTTAGTTAGGCATGAGGAACCACAGAAGATATTTTAGGAGCATGTGCAGGGGATTTAGTGTTGCCAATGGGGAATGTTTTTTGCAACAGGGCACTGAGCAAAGTGTAATGCAGGTTCCAGCTGGAGCTTGGAGAGAAAGAAGTTACCCACAGTGAGATGGGTAACAAAGACTTTTTTTAAAGGGAACTAAGAAGAAAAAATTTCAAGGAGAGTTTAATAATTTTGGTTAGACTGTTAAGAGCTGCAAAATCTTTTTTATTGACATTGGTTATGTTGTGCTCATTTATACTGGCTGAAAGTCTTGCTGGTGACATGGAAAGAGCCTGTGCTTTGTGCCAAGGGATCAAGACAACATGTAGCCAGTCCAGGATGGCTGGGGAGAGGAGAAGTAGCTCTCATTGCATCCCAGACCAAACTCTGCTCAATATTTCTTGGCCTCGGGTCTGGGACCTGGGCCAATGCCAATTAAATTGGTGAGGGCACAGACAAGGTTAATGATAAAGTTAATCTCCCATTGCTGATTGGTGAGGGATCCTCTCAACTTGCAACTTTTGTCCATTTGCAGTTATCAGAAGAGTGAAGCAGAAGGAGGCATCCTCCTTATTTCCAGCTGGGTTCCATCACAGTAGGAATATTATACAAAAGTATCACTCTTTTTGCTCTTACGTGCTGCATTTCTCCCAGAAGGATGACAATTTTCTTCTACTAAAAAGGACTTTCTAGAAGTAACCTTGGGAAATTGAAAGCTGGTCTCAGTGCAGTTAGTAGTTTATATTTAATCAATGAAACTTGCCTCTTTTCCTCTCCTCAGTCCCACCTTCTTTTGGGTGGGACCAAGGAATGGGGCATCATGGGCACAAACAGCATAATCAGAGCTTAAGAACCCCACAACTAAGGTGACTTTTTAAACTGTGCAACCAGAGAAAGAAGAAATTAAGTAGAGGAACAAAGCAATGTCACAGCCTGTGTATTCCCTCTCTACACCAGTCCTTTGGGTCATGAAGGATGGGGCTGTCTCAAGAACATCTGCCTTCTTAACCCAGTGTACAAACCAGAACAATACCCTGCCGAGGAATGGCCACACTTTTTGCAGTCTGCATCCACAGATTTCATTGCTGGAATTCAAGATGGCTGATTTCTTACCTCCCTCAAACAGGCTACTGACAAAATCAGTCACGTTGGAAGCTTTTCTTCAGTGTGTGCAAGCCCCTAATGTTCACCAAACAGAAGGGAAGAGAGGGACAAAGATGAGGAGGAGCTATGGAGGAGCCCTTTGCTCTCCCTGGTGCTCTGACGTGCTGCCACCCGTGACAGGACACGCACACTCCACACGTTGCAGTTGCTAATGCAGATCTTGGGAGAATTCGCAGGAACTGAAATATCTTTTTGCATCTGCTGACAGGAAAGAAATCTTCCCTCCTGCTCTTGCATGACAACATCTCTTTGCAGTCTGTCCTGTAAAATGCAAATATGTAAATGCTTCTCTCTGGCCTGTTCCTCCAAGTGGGTAGAGAGATATACAAAAATGATGTAAATCACCAAGAAATACTTTGACAGCTGGCACCTGATTCTTTCCCAAGTGCCCTGATGGTCACTCTCTGGCAGCTCTTTCCTGATTCATGAGGACTGCTAACGGAAAGCATGTGTGACATCTTCTACGGAGTGTAATAAAAGGAGGAAAGTGCCCTGTGTGGCTGGAACTGTGGTCTGTCTCTGCGATGCTCCATTAGCCTGCTCCTGACAGTGATGATACAAAAACTGGAAATCCCCAGTTGTACCATTAATATGAATAGATTGAAAAAAAACCAAACCCTGGAATGTGACAGGGATCCAGTGAGCCTGTGCTTTTTTTTTCTTTTCTTCTTGCTTTTTTTTTTTTCTTTTTTTTTTCCCCTCTGCTTGTATGAAAGATAAGTAGAGGGGAAGGATGGATCTGTTCCCTTGCATATTCGTATCGCCTGCACAAACCCACAGCTCTGCTTTTATTTGAGCTCCCCCATATTTTGTTAGATGCAGATTTGTTTCTTAAGCTGAAACCTTTGGGTGTCTCTCTGGCTATGTTTTTGACTCCTCTGTCTGATATTTGTGATTGACCAGACTATTAATCATGGCCTCTCCCCTGTTCATTTTAAAAGCGTGTCTGCTGACACTTCTGCCAGACCTAGGGAAAGGTCCTTCCTTCACCATAAATAATAATGGCCTGATAAAAAAGAATCCTTCCTTGCAGAAAGATGGATTAAGTTCTTGTTTTGAAATGCAGTCTGATGTACTGAAATGTTACAGCTAATATAAGCAGATGAGTCAATTTACAGCTTTCATACTACATTTTAGGAAACAAAACAGGCAGACGACAACACAATAAATCTGCTTGGTGTCTTGGTCTGGTTGATGTTCACTGAATGCAGCTGTATTAGGTAACTGGATGATGCAGCTTTCTAAAAAGAATAGGAAATGCACAAGTTTTATCAAGAACATGAATTTGTCTGAAGAAGAGGACAGACTTAAACAACATATCCTTTGGGAAAAATGTCTGTGAGCCAATGAAGAAGCATTGCTGTATATGTGTTACCCTGGGTGCACAATTCAAAGTTCTTACTGGAATAACCCTGATTATTCTGATATTGGAATACTACTAGAAAAGGAATTATAATATTCAGGGTTCAAGGGACCAAAATAGAAAAGAAGTTTCATTTGTGGATAAATTATTTTAAGAAAACAGGTATTTTTCATTTAACTATCACAGTTAAGTGTATAAAATCTCTACTTTAAAGGTAAAGCACTGCTTTAAGAGACAAGTTTTAGTATAAAACAAAACATTAACTGGGAGTTTAGTAAATATGTCTGGAGATACTGGGATTTTTGGCAGAGTGCAACTCCTAGAATAGTGTGAATGTTTCTCTTTTGTTTATATGCCTTCATACAAAAATGGGCAAAAGAAGTAGGTTGCAAGTGAAAGCAGAAGAAAACACATGGAGCTATTAAAATAGGTTAGCATCTGATTTCAGATTTAGGAATAAATATATACATATGCACACATAAATGCACATGTATATGTGAACATATTCACATACACTGTATTTATGGAACATATGTAAATGCTTATTTATATATTTTTTATATATATTTGCATAGGCTTAAATAAAAGCAGGAGATGTTTGAGTTGGATGTTAAAAATGCTTTTTGATGGTGACATTTTTCTAATAGTAATGTGGAGAAGGGTGCAGGCTTTCCAGTACTAGTGGCTTTTAAAAGCAAGCTGGATAAATGTAAAAGGTGTGACGTAAGTATTGCTATCCCACTTTGGTGTAGAAGAATGGATTAGGAATCTTTGAGGACTCTGCCAGACAGCATTATTTTCTGTGACTCCAAGATGTGGGCAAAGGATCTTCCACATCTGATGAAGTATAAGAAAAATACCCTGTGATTTGTGGATGCAGAGAGACTCATTACTGAGCACAGTGAACAGCTCCCTCTTAGCTCATCTACTCTCTCTTTCAAGAGAAAATGTGGGTTTGATGGAAGTCCCTGGCAGAGCAGCCAAATTGTGTAGACAGGCCTGATCAACCCATTTCTCCCCTGCTTTACTTCTTTATATTCTGACTTACATCCCCTTTACAGCCTTTGGCTAGGCTTTGTGTCTCTAAAGCTGTTAGTAAAAACAATTATCTAAATATATATTACAGATGTACAGCTTTGGGACAGCACACTGACTCAGAATTGTCTTCATACTGCTCTGTCACATTATTCCACCTGCATCTAGATTGCATATTGAGTCATATTGACAGTGTTGTTGGCTATAAAGTAAGGGACCTTCAGTAAAGGACATTTTAAAAAACCCTGTAATTTTTCTCCAGTCTTTCAGAATGTGTTTATGGACTGGTATCAGATTGAGTAGATTTTAGATGATATCACAGGGGTTTTGCATCATTTATAGGATGCAGCACAGATGACAGACCAAGGACTGAAAGCTGCTGGAATCAGGTTCTACAAGTGCTGTGTTGCTGTAGGCAATTCACTTTTATTCTCTCCCTGCCTCAGTTTCCCCATCTTTAAAACTGGGATGATAAAGGTTGTGTGCCTCTTACAGGGAGTGGAATGACCATAATCAGCAATTTAACAGCATTTAGGAAACAGTATGATAAACCAGTGCAGTTTTATTCAGAACCCTTACTGTAAGATCATCCTTAACATTACACCTTGTTATGTTTTATCACTGTTTTAAAATGTTGTCATGAGCCAAGTAATAGAATTAATTGTAAAGGAAAAATGAGTTTTACCTACTCCTAAACCAGCCCATTTTCAGCTTCCCACAACCATGGATCCCAGATGGGCATTGTTACAGCCCTGCACCAGTGCTCTCTCAACAAACACCAAAAAAATGCACCAGGGATGTGTTTGTCAGCAGTTTGGATGTACCTCTGTGCTGCTGTACCTCTGCACTGCTGTCCTTTCTGTCTGTCACAAACATCTTTCCCCTGCATTGCTGTAAGTACCCATGGATGAAGACAGGAACTGGCTATAATCTGGAGAAAAATAGAAGAGGAGCTTCTTAGGACCTTTAAGAAGCAAAACAACAGACAAAACAAAACAGCTACATTATCATAATGCAAGGGATTTGCCATTTTTACACCTCTTATATTAACACATGTTCACTAAAAATGTACCACAACCATAATAAAATAGCTCCTAAAATATGCCATTACTTGCTTACCCCACACTGCCATGTAAAGAATATGCAGGACAGTAGGAGAAGGTTTCTCAGAGTACTGTATTTAGGGTAAGACAACAGCCTGACTGTTTTTATTTTTAAGCACTAAAAGTCTCTCATGACAAATCATGATTGTACAGTGCTGGAAGAAACCCACATTAGAAAGTCACAGGTGTACCTTTTATGAGCAGGTGAAATTCCTGCAATCATTGAGAGAGGTCAGTTGTTCTTAAGGCATACATTTTCAGTTCAGAACCATCAGATAATTAAGCAGATGTGTATTGAAAATAAGAAAACATGGGATTCCTTTGTCTCTTACATGCTTTTCATAGGTCTGGCTTGATTTTCCAATTGTTCCTGATGTTTCTGGGATAAAAAGAGAAGCAGGGAATTATGCTACTGTATGATGCACATTTGATCTTCATAGGGTTTTTGGGCTTGCTTTCTATGAAAGCTGCATTCCAAGCAGCTCTTTCTGCTCGTGAATATAGAATTACATTACTGTAAATGTTACATGTTGCTTTACATTTTAATTGAGGAGCTGGTGTTCTACCTGGGTAAGTGCCCATCAGCATTAGATGACACACAATTAAAGCAGAGTGTCTAAACCTAATTTTCTAAGGCAAATGTTTAAAATCACATCTGTGCCTATTTTTGGATCAAAACCCCTTATCAAGCTGTACACTGGCTTTCCTTGCAAATCCGAATGTGCAGACCATGGCAGTATGAATCATCAGCCTGCCTCTGATCAGCATTCAGGGTATATTCTGGTTTGTGTATAATACTAATTGAGTTTGGCTTTGCACCTGAGAGCACACACTTTATTTTGACTGCATGGGAATATCATACAAGGAAAGACTGTTCTATATTTCAATGAAATTTACTGTACATTTGAGGAAATCATTAAGAGTAATTTTTTTTTTCCCCCAAGGCTGCTGCAAGCTTACATTTTGGTTCATGGGAGATGAATTCTATTCCTAAAACTAAAATCAGTGTTTCATTATTCTGTAATACTTATGTCACAGTATACTTAGAGCCTTCTCTTGCTGTTCCTGTAAAATCCTTCCAAAATTCAGTAAATCATAATAATCTCCAAAGTCACTATTTGCACATGCTAAGCAGATGGTTCCTAAGAGATGGCTGCTTAAACAACACTGTATTTAGCATGCTCAGTTTGGGGCTTTGCAATTGCTTTTTTTGGAAGCCAGGGGCTGCTCTGGTCCCTGGCAATTCTGCGAAGTTCAGGGGGATTGTTTTCCTGGGTTTCTTTTTCTTTTTCTTTTAATTCATCCTTCTCTGATATGATGGAAGGTGAATTGTCCTGACTAAAATGGAGAGGAAGAGAGGTGCATGAAGATACAGAAATCTTAGGCAGTTGATGGAGAATAATGGTGCAGAGGGGAACTGGGACCAGCAGGCAGGATAAAACAGTGAGAGGATGAATCCTGGTCTTGAGGAACACATTACTTATAGGAGTGGAAAATGAACAGGGAGAAGTGTCTTTCACCATCACCATACATCACCCCTCTTTGTGTTCCTGTGTCTCTTCTGTTGCCAGAGAAGACTAGTGACAATCACAGAAAAGGGAGTGTTTTATTCTCCCTTGAAAAGTTTCCTCCTCAGCTTGTGAGGTCAAAGCCTGTATATTAAGTCTTCAGATCTCTCAGTGGGTCCTCTGATGATAATGCATTCAGGGACTCCTGTGGGGGTGGGAAGCCATTTGCTATAGAGACATCTGCCCCTGCCCCCAGCCCCAGCCCCATTCCAGAATTTATATGCAGATATGTATTAAAGAGCATTCATGTTGCAGAGTCAGGCACTGAAATGTTCAGTTTGGGACCTAAATTCAGGTCCCAAAATGACATTAATTTGGCCTTAGTGTAAAGATACATTTTACTTGCATGCTGACACATTAGCTTTTTTTAGGATTAAGCCATTCCTTTTTAGGTGTCCAGGGTCAATTAAGGAAGGAATCAGAGTTGCATATGGAATGAGTCTGTTCCCTGGAGGCCAGACCCTGTGCCTTTTGCTGTAGGTGCTGGAATCTTGCTGTGACTGGAATGAGAGGAAAGAAGATTTAAAGAAAAGACTCAGGAGTAACATAGCTGTACACCCTCTTGCACATCAAACTTTGCCCTTCCCTCACTGCTATGTCTGACTGCCTGAAGACTCATATTTGAGAGCAAGGAAGCAGAATTTTGTCTGGGTAAAAGTATGGGAGGAAAGGGCTTGAGTGGAGAACAGCTGCAGTAAGGAGGGTGAACTCAGCTTTGGCTTCTGAAATTTGTTATCTCTCTTCTTGTCAGGGCTGGGAGATCCTCTGAGTGAAAGAGAAAATCAAGATAAGTGACACTAATGCCTGGGTCACTAATCTGTAGCCAGAGGTCCAGGTGGCATGGAATGACCTGGGCAAAGGTGAAAGTAGCTGCAGCTTGATAGAGAAAAGGGAGTAGGATATGAAAAGTGGCCAGGCTTTAGTACAATCAAACTCAGAGATGTGAGAAAAAAGGTAATGAAAAAGGGAAACCTTCAGTAAGGTGTTGTTCAGGGTCGAGGGTGATTGCTAAGCTCCAGTGTCTCTTGGTAAAGCTTTGTAATTTCTTCCATTTGCTGCTGCTGAGTCTCTGCTGCTTTCAGCGTTCTTTGGGGATGCCACCAGCCCGCTGATGCATCAGCCACAGACTGTAAACAGAGGATTACCTGGGAAAAGAAGGAGTCGATTAATTCTTACGAGGATAACAGCGCCTTCCATTTACACTGACTGCGATGTTGTGGGGCTCCCCTTGCCTCCAGTTCTTGGAAGGAGCCTACAAGAGGCTCGCTGGCTCTGGGGAGCGCTCGGCCAAAGCTGGCCGTGTGACGGGGCCGCATCCCCGCCTCTACCGGGCACAAGGTGACTTGTGTGCTACGTCCATATCAGATCCCGAATATTCCGCTCTTCCTTGCTCTCCTTTCCTCTGTTTCCCTTTTCCCCTCGCCTCAGACCCGCTGTAGGCTCCCAGTGCTCCTCTGCCGCCTTCCCCGCGGGACGAGAGGGGAACGCGGGAAGGGAGGCGCGGGCGGCTCCGGGTGCTCCGGGCACTCCGGGCACACCGGGCACTCCGGGCTCTCCGGGCACTCCGGGCACACCGGGCACTCCGGGCTCTCCGGGCACTCCGGGCACACCGGGCACTCCGGGTGCTCCGGGCACTCCGGGCACACCGGGCACTCCGGGAACACCGGGCACTCCGGGCACACCGGGCACTCCGGGAACACCGGGCAGCTCCGAGCAGCTCCGGGCACACCGGGCAGCTCCGGGCACTCCGGGAACACCGGGCAGCTCCGGGCACACCGGGCAGCTCCGAGCAGCTGCGGGCACACCGGGCAGCTCCGGGCACTCCGGGCACACCGGGCACTCCGGGCACACCGGGCAGCTCCGGGCAC
Source organism: Molothrus aeneus (assembly GCF_037042795.1). Lineage (NCBI taxonomy): Eukaryota > Metazoa > Chordata > Aves > Passeriformes > Icteridae > Molothrus > Molothrus aeneus. The sequence continues at coordinate 103,337,952 of NC_089647.1, read as the reverse complement.
ACCGGGCACTCCGGGCACTCCGGGCACACCGGGCAGCTCCGGGCACACCGGGCACACCGGGCACTCCGGGCACTCCGGGCACTCCGGATCCCGCGCTCCGGGCACTCCGGGCAGCTCTCGGCGCCCCGGCCAGCTCCCAGCGCTCCGGGCACTCCGGGCACTCCGGGCACTGTGGGCAGCTCCGGGCACTCCGTGCACACCGGGCAGCTCCGGGCAGCTCCGGCAGCTCCCGGCGCTCCGGGCAGCCCGGGAGGCGGCGGGGCCGCGGGGCGGCGGTGTCGGGCAGCGCTGCCGGGCGCTCCCGCCTCGCCCCGCCGGGACACGGCACCGCGCAGGAGCTGCCGCCGGACACGGGCAGAGCACTGGTGTGGCACTTTGGGAAAACCGGCCAAAAATCCCTGAAAAAAGCACCTGGTGGTGCTGGCGTGAGGCTGCGTTAAGCATATGGATGTTACCCTGCCAGCATAGCGAGCATGAACTAATAGAGTATTTCTGCCCCAGAGAAATGGTCCGGTTCTGCTCTTTGGGGTTTTGTTCACCTTCCACAGCTGGAAAAGCAAGGCAGGAGGTGCAGGCAGCCGGGGAGTGCCCAGGTGCGGCACTGGAGTGCAGGGAGTCAGAGGATTCCTGAGCAGCAGCGGCAGCAGCAGAGTGTCTCTGAGCAAGTGTCAGAGTGTCTTGGCAACAGTACAAGATGTCTGCAACTTTCCTTCACTTATGCAGAAAACACGTCGTGTAGGCAGTGCAGTGGTGCGTGAACACAGCAGTGTAGGCTTGGGTTTGAAATATTTGCGTTGAAAGCAAAGGCTTGTTTGGTTGGTGTAGGGAGACTGAAAATTTTGTGACAGAGGCTATGGCATTTCTCTCCCTGGCCATTAATTGGTTGTTACAAATCTGCAGTGCAGTAATTCTCTCTCTCTCTCTCTTTTATTTTTTTCCCCTTTCCCTCTCCTTTCCTCTCCTTCCAATTATTTATTCTGATAGTAATATTAGTTTTCAGTGGTGTAGAACATGAACTAGTTTCTTTGGTAACCAAGTCGGTTACACACCCACACAAAGTTAGAATCTGCTAGGTGCAGACATTTTCTCTCTCAGAAAAGATGTGAGTTTTGAAAAGCACAGCAGTAGGGCAGCAATCTATGTCTCAGGGAGTTGTTTCAGAAGTCCCATATACCGTATGCAGATTTATGTATATGTCCTGGTCTTTTGTTTACACACACGTATGGAACTTGGATATACTACCAATGTATTGATTTCTCCAGTGACTTCAGGATTACATACTTCTTGTCCCAATATTTCATTCTTCCCACTTTCTCCCTCACTCCTACCCACTTGTAGAGAATAGGTGGCTGTGAAAGAGCATGCAGTAGGGGTACAGCACGGGTGAATAAGCCTGAAAATACATGCTGCATTTCTTCTTAATTTACTTGGTGCAAGTAAAAATTTGCCCTATTTCTTAATCTGTCCCCTGAAATTACAGAGATGAAATTCAGCAGCTTTTGTAGATAACTTCTTTTTAGTGATTTAAGTAAAAAATTGACCTTTCTGTTCTATTGGATTTTGAAAGCAAATAGCTACATGCAGGATTAAAACAAATTTGTGAGTATGAATTGCAACAATTAATGTGACTAATAATCCCTGTCATATTGTCTTGATCATGATCAGTAGTTTGGTCTATAGCAGAAGCAGAAACTTATAGACTTTTGCTGCATTTTTCTCTAGTGACACATCAAATCCTGACAAAATTAAAACATGTACATTTTTCAACATACTTCCTTTATTCTTGTATATGAGGCAAGAAGGCACTAGTACCTGAGTACTGAAAGGTAGCTATAAACAGAGACTGAGCCTGGCAAGGCCATTTCACTGCTCTTGTCTGAATGAAGTGTTAAAAAGGAAACAATAAATAGGTAAGAGTGAATTAGAAGTCTTACTTTCTTTCCTTTCCTGTTCTGAATCATCAGTTATAATAGTAGTTATGTTTTTAGTTAAATATGGTTTTTATGCTAATGTAATGCCTTTTAACTGCAGTTCTTCCAAAGAGGGAAAAGCCTGACACAAATACAGAGAGCACCTGAAAGTACTCTTATGCAGCGCTTGTTATTTCATAATAACCCTTCCTGTGCCACATGCAGTGCAGTTCTGCACTAGAGAGCTGGAAAGGTTACATTTCACAGTTTTCAGGAGCCTGATGGAGATTGAGCTGGGTGGTGTGCAGTAAGCACTTTTTACAGTACTGTGTGGTTAAAATTTAATCCATTATAAATAAAAGGTAATGAAAACATTTATGGTAAGGAAAACCTGACTTGAAGCAAACTGACACTTATTGCTGTTTTCCTTTGGGTTCTTTATTGTCATCCCGTGGCCACATCACTTTCCTCAGCCTGCAGGGAATGTTTTGCTCTGGTCTCCTGCACATTCTGCTGTCTCCTCCTGGTGCCAGACAGTCCTTTCTGCAGCATCTTTCCCAGGCTCTTCCTGTCTCTCATTGCCATAGAGACAGTGTGTGCCTGCTAGAGTCACTGCAGAGATGTGCTCAGTGGAGCTCAGGGATGGCTGGAGAAGGCAGGCCATGGGCAGACCTGGAGCTTAGGGTGCCATGGAGAGAATTTTGTGCCCAGGTTCTGATCTGTGTAGCTGTTTCAGTACAGAAGGGAAACACACTCCAGAAATGCTCCACAACTGAAATGAGCTTGTGGGGTCCAGCAAAAAGGCTTAAGGAACTCATTCCCAGTGCCTTGGATCAACTGAGGCATTTTTGTTAAAGATGATGCACAACCTTAGTTCCTATTCTCAGTAGTAAGCAAAAGGATGCTTGGAGCAGGAAGGCTGGGACTGTAATACAAGAGTTAAGCAAGGACTCGAGGCAGCTTTGATTCCTGTCTGTGGCCCAGCAATTCTGTGTCATTCCAATTTGGAACAATTTGGAAACCAAATTGTTTCCTTTATTTTCTTCTCTTCAGATTAAGAATATTGTTTTGTTTTCTCCCTTTGTAGGATGAGAGCCTAAAGTCATCATCTGACCTAATCTCCATGCACACACACATTTCCACATTTGCTCCAGAACTGGGCACTTGCAGCCCCTGAGCAATCCACAAGCTTGAGCACCCTGGGTGCCTTGCCATGGACGTGTGGCTTCCTCCCACATCCTGTGTGGAGAGACAGGCTCAGGCCAAGGTGCCTCAAGGTGTGGTCCATCACCAGGTATCCTCAGTCCTGCTTGTAGTAACATTGGCACTTTGGGCCTAAAGTGCAGCTGAAGCAGCAGGACTGTAGGTGCCAAATGCCTGGTGACAGTGTTTACTGAGAACGAGCATCAGCTTAGTTCCAAAGCTGAAGCTGCACTGCTGTACCAGAAGTGGGTTGGTTACTCCTGTGGTGGGCAGCAGCTGGAGGGCAGAGTGCTGTTTCTGCTCAACTGGAGCAGGCCCTCTGCAATGTTTGCCTGGGGGAGAAGAAGTAGTGGGAAAGAAATGGGGAGCAGGGTGAATCATGCCCCCACTTTCCCCACCTGGCCATGGCACTGGAGACACTGGGGCAGAGCACAGCACCAGGGACAGAGCCACAACATGCGGCGTGTCTGTGCAGGCGCCTGGTGCACAGACCCTTGTCCTGTGCTGGCCAAGTGTTGTCCCTGATGGTGAGACAAGGTTAACAAACATGCACTGAGGCTAATAAAGCTTGACTCTCAGTGGGGCTAATTAGCTTCTCTACAGCAACATGGCAAAATGAGTGGCAGCTCTGCAGCTAAATCACTGGACACAGTCCCATGCAGAGCTACTCTGCCTTCCTTCTCTGCTTAGGGAGCATCTCCTATTCATGCAGCAGTGGCAAAGTTGTGAGGACAAGTTGCCTTTGAGGAGTTGAGGTACAAAGGTGGTGTCCATCATTATTGCTCTTTCTGAAATGATAGCTAAAAGCAGCAAAAGCCATAATTACAGATACATTTTCGTATTGATATTTTAACACTTTCAGCCCTGGTTAGCCCCATTTTCCTGCTCTCTCTTAGTTTCTCCATCTCTTCATGAAACATGTCTTCGTTCACAACAGCCCTTAAAAATGTATAAGGATATGTTAGCATGTGGGCTGCAGTAAGCACTGCTCTCAGTAGTGGTGAAGAGAAACCAGCTTGGAAGAAAACTTGATGTTAGGTGCACAAAGAAGATGGAGAGAACCTGTGCCTACAAGGTGGATGAGCCAAGGGATGTCTAAGGAGGACATAAGTTGTCAAAAAAAGGAAGGGATAGGGCTCAGTTCCCCAGCTTTATGCTCCCAGCCTTCTCTTGTGAATTAGCAAATGAAATTCCTTCTACAGCCCTAATACAGAAAAGCTCCAATGTGACCCTTTATTACTTTTGTGTTTGTGTCTATGTGCTTACATTTGCTTATTTACTGAAGCCAGAACTGTTGTGCTCACCCTGCAGGTAAAGGATGGAGGATGTGTCTCACTTACCTCAGTATATGGAATCCATCTGGATATCTGGTCCCTGGGTCAGGCCTGGGTTTTCTTTGGTTTGGAGCCTCTCATTGTTCAGGGCTGCCAAACCAAAGCACCTGCTCTAAGTGAAAGTGCCTAATGTCACCAAGGCCTTAGAAGAGCTTTACAGTGCTTTCATCAAAACTTGGATTAAGCTCATAATAATGTCCTTTATGTGCTGCAAGTACATTAACACACTTCTCTGAGACAGAGCCTGCTTCCATGACTCTGGTTCCTGTGGCACACAGGAATTATTGCCTCCCAGAGAAGTGTTAAGTGAAATGTCGCCAGGGGATTATCACCTCCCTTTCCTGCATATTTTGCTAAACTGAGCAGGAGAAAAGGAGCTCCCACTGCCCTGCTAGGAAGCCTTGAGGAGGAACTCTGGTTGTAGTTTCTTTTCAATAAGGGGATGAGAAACATTGTTTTGCTGTATGTTTTTCTGGTATGAAGGGCTGTTCCACTGCTCACTTCCAACACTTCTAGCTGCCTTTGTGGAAAACAAGGCATGGACCAGGAAGATTCACCTAATTGAAGCTGTCCCTCTCCCCATTTCCTAATATGCTTCAAACATGTCTCCAATGGGGTTTTACCTATCATACATTGCTTACAAGAACCACTGGGGAATTAAGTTGCTTGTAGCTTGTACCTTTTGGGTTCATTGTATTTCTCATCTGCCAGCCTCTGCTATCAGCACAAAAAAGATCTTTGATCTTGGAGTCTTTTTCCCACCCTGGTCACTCTCATTTTCCCTAAGATGAATGTGCTGTACTGTGAATTCTAGTTATTATTCACTGTGATTATTGCCTAATTGTGATTTATGCAAACCAGTGTTACCTCAAACAAGGTGTGTGTACTCCCCAGCTTGTGTACACAGGCTGTTGACAGCATGATGAAAATAGTTGACTATGAAATTTTATGATAATGAATAAATTAATTAATACTGGAATGTATTTCAGATGTGGATGTATTTCAGCTGTGGTGGCAGGTCATCATAAGATGTTTTCTACAGCAAATAATACTTGGAATGAAGATACATGGTTTTAGGCAGTGATATATTAAAAACTAATTGTGGTGCAGTGCTGATGCCATTTAAAAAGGTTAAGCATTGAAAACTGCATTTGAGCCAAGCTGAAGGGCTTGCTTCCTCTTCAGCTTGCATTTTCCCCATGTGCTCCCAAACACACAAGGCTTCTGATGTACAGGAGTAGAGGCACAGCCCCTGCCTGCGAGGACCCTGGGCAGGGCATGGGGGAGCAGCCCTGGCCTGGGGCTGGGGAGAGAGAGGGCTGTGAGCTCCTGCCCCACTCACTCCCACCACACATGGCTCCTCCTCTTGCCCTGAGAAAGGATTGTCAAACCTTTGTGAGAGAAATACAGATCATAGGCAGGGGAGTAGATGTGAGGGAGGAGAGGAGGGGAGGTGGGGAAAGCGAGGATAACACTATTTCTCACTGCAGCATGAATGTATCTCGGGGTCTGTTGAATTGCAGACTTTCTTTTTCCTCCCTGTCTTTACCCTCCCACACCCTCTCCAGACAACTAGAGTGGGAATTGGAGTGAGGGGATGGAGATGCTTTGGGAGGGAACTGGATGTTAAGGAGCATGTGGAGCAAAACACAACAGCTTGGGAAGAAGCACCAGGTGTAAGGACACAGCAGTTGGGTGTCTTAGTCAGGTCTGCCGCTGAGGGTGGCTTTCAAGTAGAGCACATGAAATCCTTCATCTAGACCTTTCTAGAATTGTGTCCAGGCACAATTTATAGTGGGAAAAATAAGGATATTTAGGTTGGAGGTGTTGACAAGGCGGAGGTGATGGGGGCTGCAGAAAAAGCCCGTGTCACAGAGGGGGAGGGAGGGTGTGTGAGACCCACATTGCTGAAGGTACAGCTGGGGATTTGGAACCTGGCACCTGCAGGGTGGAGGAGATTGCCTGCTTGTTGAGTTGCAGAACTGACACGCCTAGGAAACTTTGGCTTCTTGTAAAGCCTCCTGTGAGAGACTTTATATTCTGTGACTCAGCTCCCATAACTGCTAAAGAGGACAGCAGTGTATTTGTCAATGTCAGGGGAGTTAGCGCATCAGTGCTGGAAAATTGCTGTGAGGTCTTTGCATGGACAGTACCACAAAAAGCACTTTAGTCACAGAATCACTGTAAAAACACTTAGCCTGGTATCTTACCATTTATGCTTTAAAACAGATTTTTTAATATCATATTCAGCAGAATGAGCTAGTGTTGCTGTTAATTTAAAAGTGACTTGCATTGTCTTTTCTGGTTTTGTGATTTAAAAAGCCTGCTTTGTTTTTCTTGTTGTTATTTTTTTATTTTTAAAGGAATATTTTGTCTTTCTATTTTGATTTCATTTTTGGGAGACATAAGGTTAGACCTCAGTGAACACTTAAATTTTTTTTTCCTAATATGGGCTTTTATCCTGTAAAAAAAAAAAATCAACATTAAAGAAATAATTATCATAGGGAAACAATAAAATGGGCATAAATACAGTTTCTGAATGATATGTTTTCTAAATTTTTTTAGGCTGTTGGAAATGTTACTGTCAGTATTTACCCCAGCTGGAGCCAAATGTAGGTGTTGCAAGTAGTGGGGAAAGGCTGTTTTGTAAGAGGGGAGGTGGGACTGCTCAGGAAAAATATCCCAACCAAAGGTGGGCATGGACCAAAATCTCACAGCAGGGGAATGTACCATTACAGTGAAACCCAGCCAACCTGCTTCAAAACATAAGCATTTTCTGCCAAAATAAAATATTTACATCTGAACTGGAGTAGAGCTAAAAGTTTTTGTGGTTAGTGAAAAGAAAAAGTATCATCAGATCTCCTCCTCACCAGTGTTTTATTATGTAGCTTATGCATTAGCCACAAAAATATCTTCCCAATATAACATTTCTAGTTCATTTCTAGGTAGGATGGACCCAAAATATAGTGGGTCTAGTGACTGGCTCTTAATGCTTTAATATAAAGTTGCTAGTCCCTACTGAGAATGAGTGTGTTCTGAAGTGTTGGTGGGGAACATCTGGTGACAAGAAGGGATAATGCTATGAGAAGCAGTTTGCTAAATTAGTAACTTTGTATTTCAGTGAGAGGTATTTTAATGTTACCTTACACTTTCTATAATTTGTTCAAGCTAAGTTGCATTTAATATTGTCTGTCATGGTACAAGTCTCAAGTGAGGCCTATGCAACAAGATGTGAGAGTTCAGATATCTATGTATGTGATATAAACTTATGTTTAAGAGAATTCTGTCAAATTTAAGACCCAGATTTTAGCTACCTGATATACAACACACTAAAAAATAAATTTGAATCTGAATTCTACCTACATGTCATTGCTGAAAAAACAGAAGGAAAAAGTGGTATGACACCTAGAGTACACCTATAATGATTTAATTTGCTGCAGAGCCATCCATCAGCAAAATGATAACTAGCCAACCCTTTTGTCAACAGAGTACTACAAAATTTATTATTTATTCTGGTAGGTAAACAAGAGAGTTAATGAACCAGAGACCAGCTGGTCAGGATGGACAAGAATTTAGGGATTCTGCATTTTCTTCTCCCTTGTTCATCCTTTCATACCTGTGCTACTTTGATTTGGCACCAATTTTACTCCTGTTTTACACTTGTCTTGCACTGCACTAAATAATTACACAAAGATGAAGGCAGCTGCAAATCAGGCTTGACATATTTCATAGAGTATGAATTGCAGGAACCATAGTTAGGACCCTTTAGTGGACCTGCTTGGTTTTAAAAATCAGTTTTTATTTGACCTTTCACAATTAAATTTTCTATATTTCTGTTTATCTAACTGTATTACCTCCTGGCATGTTATCAGGTGTAATTTATCTATCACCTAATATGCTCTATAAAATATTTTGAGATCTCTGCTGAAAGAGACCAGGTAAATGCAAAATAAAAATTAGGAGGATAAATCACCTATTAAACTTGGTTTGTTCTCTCTTTGATATACTGGGCTTTATGAACAGAATCGTATCCAAAATTTTTAGGAAGTGGAGATGAAGAAAACCAGCAGAGGGTTATCAAGATCATGGGTTTTTAAAAAGATTCAAAATTTCAAGAAGTGATGAATAGGTCTCTTTAGGCATGATATGACACTGAGTCTTTCAAAACAGTTTAAATAAATTAATATTTGCATTAATATTTATTATTCAGCAAGATATTCTCAATGTTTCTAACTTGCAAGCCAACCATGAAGAAACAGATAGGGTTTTAAAAAGATCTGTAAATACTGCTAAGAAAAGACAATTTCCAAGCTTTCTTCATATCTTTTAAATGAAAGTTTCAGTCACCTAGGAAGAAGTAGAATTTGCAAGGTACTTTTCTGAGCTCATGCATCTCTGTGACTGTAAGGTTTAAGATTGCAAGTCTTCACTTGAAGTAGGCAAAAAAGCTTTTTTGTTTCCTAGAAATTTTCTTGGATGTGCAACATCACCTTCATAGAATTGAATTTTCTAAATGGAATTGAATTTTCTAATGAAGATGATTATTTTTAGTCAGAATTGTTTTTGTCTAGACTACTCTGTAACAACTAACAAACTATAAATTCTGTCCAAAATAAGAAACTATAAACTCTGAAGTTTCATTCACTGAAAACTCTCCATTACGCTCCTTACACCAGTGCCAGCTGGGAGGGTTTTGCAATGGCTGCCCCAAGAAAGTGAGAGCAGCTGGAAAACTGACCCCAAACTCACAGATGCCAAGGAAGATCACAGCTGAATCTAGAGACCTGATGAATTTATGAAGCAAGGTGCAGGTGTTAATGCTATTTTTTTTTTTTGTTAATTGGAAAAACATTATGAGACAGTCTGCTAGACATGCTACACTGTAAACAGATAATGGAGGAAAAATGGATTTGCAGCCATCAGGATGGTAGCTGGAGAAGTTGAAAGAACTAATTTTTATAATGAAGAAAGTATGGAGAAGTATGTATTGTACATGAAATGTCTCTGGACATGATGTTAAGACTGCCTATTTTTTCATTTAGAAATCAATCCTGCATGCTAAATTGCTGTGGTAACATAATTTCTCTCCTGATTAACGGAGCATCTCTCCCTCTTCAGAAGTCACAGGACTGAAAAAAAAACAAACCAAAAAACCAAAAACCCAGGCAACAAACCCTTTGCTTATTGCAAAATGCTGTATTGGGATTTGGGGAACTTCTCTCCACCCAGGCAGGAGAGCTGGAGCCCTGTGTGGTGCCAGCTCAGGCTGCTGACCCAGCTCTTCCTCAGTCAGCACTGCAGCCCTTCTGCTTCCCACTCCCAGCCCAAGCTGCAACATAATAAGGTTATTTTCTCCTGCTGGCTGCAGGAAGAAAGCAATTGGAAGGGTTTTGTACTTAGGCTGAAATATTTGTGTAGGGCTGATATATTATGGGATAGGAGGGTCATCATGGTGAGTAGATTTAAGAAGATAATGAAACTGATGCAAAAGTGATTTTTGCACTTTGCTCATTCTCAAGCTGAAGGCACATCTTTATCTATAGATCTACCCTGGAAACATCATGGTTTGTTTTAAACAGGAACTTAATTTTGTGTGATTTCCAGTAAAAGTTCTCAAGCCCAGTAGATGAATGTCTGATTCTCTGCCCCCTTGCACTATGGGCAGTCACTAGATTTTGCAGAAAACACCTCTTTGGTCTACCAAATCTCAGCCTGCAATTCACTTTTGTGGCAGAATTTTTATCTGGAGTATGGGCACCGCCTTGTTTTTCGTTCTGCAAGGCAGTGGAGGTTCAGACCACAGGACAGGAGGCACAGTTATTCACTGCTCTGTCCTCAGCATGGCACATTTTTATATTTCTCATCTTCTTCCTCCAAGCTGGGTGAGAAGTTGTTCAACTCTATAGGAACTTCTATTCAGCCATCACTAATTCTGGTTTAAAGGGTACAAGTTATAGTCTGCCATTTCTTTGGGGACACAAGCTTTTGAGGGCCAGGCAGTAATAAATACTGTCCTTACAAGCTAGAAGCTTCTGAGTGCTGGTGCTGCCAGGCTGCCACATTCTTAGAGGTCTCATCCCACCCTGGTGGCTGATGATCCTGTGATTACCTTGCTGTGGGTGGTTGGACACAGGCAATTTCTTTCATTATATAGCTGCTCAATATAGGAGATGGTGGAGGCCTGAATTTCCATGGAATGAATGCACCTCAGCTGACTCAGAATGAGGTAAATCTGTGGGTGGAACAGCACAACATGGGTCTGGAGAGGCTTTAATGCTCTGTGCCAGGACCCCTCACACAGGGGAACTGCAGCACAGGGAAGCTGCTCTCCTGCTGGCTCACAATTCCCTCTCCATACACGACTCAGCTCATCATTATGCCAGGTTTTTTTATCAGCCAGGAAGTTGTAGGAAGTAAAAACCTCTGAAAAACAAAAAAATACTCATCAGTAGTTTATACATTGGTTGTGGAATAAATTATTTGTGAGCATCACTGCACTGCTCTGTTGGGAAGAGTTATAAGCCCCTGGCTTTGCTTACTAAGGCCTGGCCAAGCCTTCCTTGGTCGTTTCCATTCTCTCTGGCATTTCCTTTTCCCATTGCTTTATTCATAAGGAGATGATTTTTATCACTCTCTGCTCAGCAATAATGTGGTTCCTATCCTTCCTGCAAGAAGAAATTTCTTATTCTTTTTATTACATATAATCATTCTTTCCTTAATTTATATCATGTCATGTATTATTCAGTGACATCTCTTGGCTCTGATTACAGGTTCTATATATTCTTACACACTTCAAAAATGATTGTTTAAATTACAATAAAATAATATCGAGCTCATTTATCTGCTGAATTTGTCTTTCATTTGCAGTTATAGGGGCCAATGTTTTATCCAAAAGAACTTTCTTGAGGAACCTTGCAGAGAGGTGGAGCTGATGTGCTGGGATTCCTTGAGAAAGAGGAGGAAACAGCTCTGGGAAGTACTACCTGCCTTGGGGGAGAGATGGCACAGAATCTTTGATTCACCGGGTGCCTGAGCCAGGATTCACTGAAGACAGTGGGAGCAATGTCAAATGATGGCAAATTGTGATCTCAGCAGGTTTTTAAATTCTTGCAAAGGTGGAAAACCAAATGAAGCATCCTTCTACTTACTGCCTACAGACAGACTCAGAGCTCAGGATCCTGAGGGATACAGAAACTGCCTCAGTTCCTCTGCTCCCCTCTGAGCCAGCAAGAGCCGAGCGTGGTTTGGTTTGGTGTGAGATGAAAAGAAGACTCGTGCAGGAGGTGAGACCAAGGGAAAGGACTTGCTTTTAGGAAGTGGACAAATAAGGAGAGGCTTGAAAAGTTGCTCTTCCTTGACCCTGATGAGGTTAATTTTCACACCTTTCTCAAGGTGAGAATCAATGAAACCATCTGTGTTGTGGTATTTTCCCATCAGTCCAGATAGGAATTGCTTCTATTAATAGTTGAGTATTGTGGTAGTGTTATGAAAACCCTGTTGGAAATTGGGCTGCTGTGGTTTCAGCAGTGTACATCCACAGAGGACAGTATATCTGCTCCTTTTAACTCCTAGTTTCAGACAAAATTCCTGATCTTTTTATTTATCCCTTTCCTATGTATTTAGAATATCTCTGCTCGTCTCCTGGATCCTAGCTACCTTCTTTCTGTTGGAGAGAGAAAGAAATTCCTGCTGTGCTGTTGAACAAACAATAAGCTGCTTTGCAGTCATGCCTGGGCTAAATCCTGAAATGAAGCTACAAGAAATGCTCAGGCTTTTCTCTTTCTTTGTGAAGACCCACTGAGTCGAGGGAAGAGACCTGAGAGGGGTTTTTCAGGATGCTGTTAGGACTGTGTACAGTTTATCAGAGTTACTGATCTAAGCTGGCTACCCCTTCAGCTACCTGGCCTCATGAAATGTCCTTAGGAACTCTCCTCCTTTCCCAGAAAGATCTATTTTTTCTTCCTCCTTCAGTATCCCTCCACTTCAGAAGAGGCTGCTGGATGCTCCTGTAGCTGGAGCAGCTCCTCTGGCCCTCTCTATGTTTGTCAGGAGCTGTTTCTTAGGGAAATCACTCATTCATGCCTCAGCCCTCCTCCCAAACAGCTCCAGCTTCAGATGCCTTGAAATGAATGCAAATCCTGCCCAGGAATTTATATTGTCTAACTTCATCTTCTCAGGCTAGTACATCTAGGTCATGACACACTGGGCAGGCCAAATTGATATCCATATTTTGTAATTTGGGCCTCTTTCTAATGAATATTGTAAAAGCATAATGGCACATACCAAGGAGCAGACAAATCTCTTCCAGGGTTACTTCAATCTGCTACAAAGATGCTGCTGCTGTGTCATTTCAACTCCAACTTTGTCACCTTGGAGGGAGAGGGAAGGTGCTGGATGTCTATGCCTAGTCTGAGTCCCTTGGGTTCTCCTTTCTGCACCCACTTGGGCTGGATGTGAGTTCAGCTGCAGTGGGTGACCCCTCCCCAGCTTGCATCCCCAGGATGGAACAGAGACCACTTCTACCACTAAATCAAATCCTATTAGCAAAACTGCCTGCTGGAAGCTTTCATTTGCTCTCCCAGTGCCAGGGAAAATAACAAGTTTCTTACCCTCCTCACACAGACAGTTCCTACAGATGCTTTTATCAAATAAAAGCAAGGGATGTTTTTTTTTTGTTGTAGCTTTTTGTTGAAGATTCCTGACTGAAAACCTGCAGTACCCACTCTCCTCTCTGGTTAGGATCCAGCACTGCAGAAACTCATTTTCACTATACTTCAGCTGAAAACTTCAGAGACTGCAAACAGGAGCTGGAGCAGTCTCTGGATGCTGATTCTTGTCAGGTTTATAGATGTATTCCTAAGCAAGTAGTTTCTGCTCTCTGCAGGATGTTGCTTCTGTCTCTAAGGGCTAGGTTATGTAAAAATAATGGCAGAAGCCTGCCTTAACCTGGCAAAAAATTGAGTAACTATTGTTCAATGAAATGCTGCCTTTTCAATCAATCCTCCTTCCTAATTAGTGCTGCATGGTGGAGCTAATCTTTCAATAATAATGGAAGAAAAAAAAAAGAAAGAACAATTTGGTGGATGATTGATGGGAGAAAACCTGAATACATTATTAAAAGTCTCAATCAGTTGAGTCTAGAGAGGGTTTAATAAAAAATATTTTTGATGGGAATCATGAGACAGGTTTTTCAATAAGAATATAAACTTTAATGTAGTCTGGTGTGACTTGGGGAGAGAGGCTGCTCTCACCAGCTTTACTTCATGCGCTGTCAAAAGTTACTGTGGGCCTCAGCAGGCCCTATTGGAAAAAATGCATTTTACTGGGGGCATCCAAGTGTGCAGAGGTGCAGAGTGGGCCAAGTCAGCCATGAGGTGTGGTTTCACAACACTAGCAATTAACATAAAGCTGAGTTAGGACATCTCAGTACAAAGGCTGACTGTAATTTATAATTTCTCTTTGCTTAGGCACTGGTCTTTTCATTCATCAGTAGCTCATTTGTTCCAATCCTCATTTTCAGGATTGGTACAAACTAGTCTGAATCTGCAGGCCCAAAATGTTATACTAGCTTGCTGTAGGAAGTATTTCCTGGATTTAAATTCTCTTGTTTTACTGCAATATTAACTCTAACAAACAGCATGGGGGGATATAATCTGTTGCTACTGACCTGCATTTGAGGAAACAGAGCAAATAAAACTCATGTCCCACAGTGGACATTGGCCTCAGTATGGAAATAGACATTAAGCCAGAAAAAATAAGTTTCTAGGAGAAAAAAGCAAGAAAATTCAGAACAGGGTTTTCTAAGATGGTTAGATTGCTCCACTGTTATAATGTCTTAGGAAACATAACATTATTAAGAATACTCTAAAAATGTATCAGCTTGTGCTTTCTAGTAGCTCCTCCTATCTTTACCTCTCTTATTAGGAGGCATTGTAGGTTTCCTGAAAAATCCCCAAACAAGCCTCTGAAGTCTCTTACCTGGCTTTCATTGCAGTGGTGTGGCATGGCCTGGCCAGTTAGTGGTGGCAGCATGGATGCTGGAGTGAGCATCAAAAGGAAATGGGTCTAAATTATGCAATAAAGATAGAAGGTTTCCTGTGCCCTTTCTCAGTCACAAAGAGCTGGAGGGTGTTGGTTGCAAGCTCTCATTTTGCACTGCTGTGAGTTTGGAGGTGTTGAGTCCATTCAGCTTTAACTATTTGAACACGAGTGTAAATGCCCCTGTAGTTGTGACATATAATCTCACATCCCAGCCATGGTTCCTCTCTTTGTGAGGAGGGGCAGAAGCTAACTGATTGCAGCCAGGCTTTAAAAAAATATGTAATTAGATGTAAGTCACCATTTCAGAGCACTGTTGCTGACAGCTAGGGGATTAATTCTACTCTTGCTTATTAGGCATATGCTCCAGATTTTTGATATAATTTAAGTTGAAGAGAATATTACATGACAGGCATGCCTTTAAACTTTTACAACTTCTTGGATCTCCTTCCAGTGTTAATTGTAATCCCAAGTGACGAGCCTACCCATTTAACACAAAGTCAGTAAATTGCTCTGCCTCTGGTGAAATGGTTGCTGGGTGTGGGGAGTCATTCTGCCTCTCTGTGTGTGCAGCCAGGGGTGGGTGAGGGACCCAGTCCTGCAGTGACTGGGGTGAGCTCACTGGTCACAGGGGAAACAAAACCATCTTGTAAACTGCTTGGTCTTCCCCTCTGCTCCAGAATCATACTGATTCTGCTGTTCCTGGCTCTTCCCCTTCTCCACTTTTTGTGGAAGCAGCTTTGGAGCTTCCTCATCCCTTTGGGCTGTGGCACCTGTCACCCTAACAGCCGTTAGGGGTTGTACTTAGGAGCTGTAAGACAAAAAGCATCTCTTAGCAATGCAACTGCTGCTGCAACACCACGAGCACTGAAGTCCTTGGGCTGGGGTTTTCAAAGGGCTGGGCAGGCCTTAAGGAGCCATAAAACTCATGTAAGCAGCTAACTCCCAGCAAAATGTACTCTATAGTGCTCATGGGACCAGGACAAGCTAGCTTAGAGGAAGATGACAACATGGATATTTCACTGGGTGGATTTAGAGCTGGAGCTTCTCTTTCTCTTGAAGACACAACAATGGCTGTTGGTTACTTTGCCTGGGGAGGCTGGGGGTTCACATATGGCACCCAAGCCATGGCCTGCAGCAGCCACCAGAGGCTGGGAGACCACCCCTCTGTGGGTTGAGTGGTCTCCTGAGAGCAGCTCTGTGACTATTTCCCCACATTTGTAGAGCCAAAAATGATAGTCACGCTCCTAGCTGAGAGAGGGGTAATAAGGAACTTGAAGCTGGCAGCTGCATTATGAAAAGAAGCCTTGGCTTTTTCCCCCAGCAACATGCTCAGCTAGATAATGCTGGTGTAGCTGCATTTGAGCTGTATAACCCACCTCCATATTGTATTACTAATTCTCTAACAATTGTGTGGCAGTTCTGTACCATGGGTGGGGTTTTTAACCATTTCATTAGCTCAGTGGGAATGGTACACAGAAACAGTTTAATTCTGTAGGATTATTATGAGTCACAACACTCAAAGGAGCAAATTCCAGGATACTAGAACAAATTTGGACACTGCCAGCCTCCTCACAGCAAAGGCTTCAGCTAAGATCACTCTGACTAAAATATGCAGCTAAGGCACAGCTGAACGTGACTCATAGGAAATAGTGTGCTGACCTGAATAGGCGTGCTGAGTACATGCTGTGGGTGGGCAGCTTAAACACTTTGTAAAACCATTTCTTTTAGTCCTATTTTTTCCACCAATGGTGAAAACTGAGCTTTAATAATCTGAGTTTCCCCTCTGCCCTGCAAAAGCAATAAATGTGCTGTCCCCCCCGCTCCCAACGCCGTGGGTTTCTCTGTTACAGATTTATGTAAAAAAGCTTCTGCCAAATCTGGTGCTGACGAGTGGTGGGAAGGATTTGCAGCTGGGAGATGCTGGAGGTGGTGTGAGGTAAGGGAGGGGGTTTGGGTGAAGTGCTGGGCTGCCAGGGTGGATCTGCAAGGACTGCTGCAGCTGGGTGGAGGCACAGGCAGGTCCCTGCACAGACACACATGCTGCACTGGCTGAATGCTTTGTTTGAAATTATCTTTTGTGTATGTTGTCTAAGGTAGGTACAGACTGCTCAACAAGTCACCTACCAGTGCAAAAATGCAAACACTGATAGGATTATTATGCCTATTAGTTCACAATGGAAAAAAGTTCACAATTCCTAATCCATACTTTGAGTTAGAAAAGAGGCATACAGCGATGAAACTTCTTTTATTCATCCTCTCAGGTCTTAAGCAGCATGAGCATCAGGCAGGCAGTGTGTTTACAGCCTCACACAGCAATTCCCACTGACTGCATTTGGGCACACATTCCACTACAGGCAACACTTGCCTCTGTAAGGGGAATTCAGGGAAAGAGAGGAGCTTATGTTTTCTTGACATTAATGAGATGGATCTGGCATTAACTGAAAGTAATTGACAACATTAGGGTAATGATAAAGGGCTGGCCTTGTTGCCAGAAAGACAGATTAGAGGGAGAGACTTTTTTTTTTTTTGCATCTAAGAATTATTCCAGAGGCAAGGAAGTGCATTCTCTCTAAACCCATGGGGATATATAACGGATCTACTTAAAATTTCATATTGCTGCACAAAAACTTTCAGTCTCCGAAACAGTGAGCTCATATTTTTTCCCACTGTGGAAAAATATAGATCAGGATTGTACTGGTCTATTGGAACCCATGGTCTGCAGCTGAGCTCTTGCTAAATTAAAGAAAGTGAGTCCATGAACCAGTTACCATGACATAGTAAGTTCCTATGTGCCCGTTGAAATGTGCTAACTGGGAGAGAAGATTGCACCAATGGATGAAAAATTTTATTTTTTGAGTTTCTTTTTTTTCTTTTGTGTCCTTTTGTGCTAAATACTTACAGAGGATGACAACTTATGAAATGAAATTCCCCAGTGTAGACCCACATCAGTGGCATTTCTGCTGTGCTTAGGCATTTGAGATATTTATATTATATATAATATATATAATAAAATACATATATATATAATACATATATAATAAAATACATAATATTATATAAATATATATAAAATATAAATACAACTATATATTCTATATAAATATATAGATTTTATATTTCTATTTCATCAACTGAACAATCCTAAATGTGCAAAGGACTGAAGGCAAATGGGTGCCTCAAGACAAGGGCAGGACTATGCAGCTGGGACTTCATCACTGTAAACATGGACTGAGTGAATAGCAACAGGTTTACCTGAATTACTTGAATGGATACTTTAACTTAGAAAATACTTATATCTATGGAATCTATCTGTGTAGCTCATCTAAAGGCATCATGTTCATAACTGTTTCTTACAGGATAATAGGAGTGAGGCACTTCTACAGCTTTGGAATATAATATGCTTTGCTCTTAGCTCAGCTTTGAACTTTTCAATCACCAAAAGTATGTGACTAATTTTAGAACAAAGACAGCAAATGAAAAACAGCGAGTCACCGGTATGAGAGGGTGTTTGCCTCAGCATTCCAGAGCAATGTGGGGATAAAACAGCTCAGCTGCTACCTGTGGTGTAGAGACTCTCTTGCAGAACTCCTTGGTTTCTGTCAGTTTTTTAGGAATTAAATGGGTTGCTGATTTTTAAGGGGACTAGGGAAAATCTGGTGCCAAACATCTGTACAGAGCAGATCTGTTGGGTCAGTAAAGAGTATAATCCATGGAAGTAAGAATGAATATCATGTTTGGAGGATCTCACTGCACATCCTGTGTAGTGGAAAGGTGTGTGTGTCTCCTATTGGTATTCTTTGCATGTAGCTGCAGCAGACACCACCCGCACAGATTTCCAGGCTGTTTGATATAGACTAAACTAGGCTAGGCTAGACTAGACTGGACTAGAGTGGTTGGAGGGGACTTACAAGGAACATCTTGCCCAACCAGCCTGACCACTTCAGGGTGAACCAAAAGTTAAAGCGCAATTTTAAGGGCATCGTCCAAATGCTTCTTAAACATTGATGGCTTGGGGCATCCACCACCTCTCCAGGAAGCCTCTTCCAGCTTTTGACCACCCTCTCAGTAAAGAAATGCTTCCTAATGTCTCTAAACCAAGTCTAAACCTCCCCTGACAATACAGCTCCGAACCAGTCCCACACATGCTGCCACTGGATACCAGGGGGAAGAGATCAGCACCTCTCTTTGTTGAGTTCCCCCAAGATTCCTTTACAAGCCTAGGCATCCAAGGACAAGAAGGAAGGCAAAACAGTTAAAAGTTGTTTAAAAGATAGGTAACAGAGGGTAAAAGTAGAAAGTTTTCCCAGGGAAGAGAGATCCAGAATGCTTTGTGCCAAGACCTGTGGAATTAAAAGTATTAATTTATGTATAATGTTCTATAAATGTGGGTGAATATAGGCTGTTGACAGACTTGTACTGACGATACTAAATTCTTCAGAGTAGTAAAGTTGAAAGCTGATTGTGCAGAACTGCAGAAAAATATTGCATGGCTAAAGATTGGGCAGTAAAATAGGAAAAAAAAGGAAATTTAATCTAAAATGGGACATACTGGAAATCAACAATCCTGACTTCATACATAAGAATTAGGGACTAACCTGGCCATTAGCACTCACCACTCTGTGGAGGCTGCTGAGTACATGGAAATCACCTCAGGCTCTGAAAGCCCCTGAGCTGCAGATTGGTGGAGGCTGGAGGAGCATTCAGGGTAAGTAGTTTATTCACCTCCCTGTTAGACTCCACTTTAGGTGTCTGGTTCTGGCTGCTGTTGGAGACAGAATTTTAGCATCTGACCATCAGTCAGAGACAGGACTGCTGTTACTTCTATTTCCTTATGCCTTCAAAAATCTCCCTCTTTATTGTGTTCACTGTCTGAGCCACTGAAAAATACTCCTCACTTTGGAGAGATTTCAGAGGACACAGAAAAAAGTTGTATTCAAATGTATTGGCTAAATCCAAAACACTTAATGGGTTTCTTTGTGTGTGTCTGGAGAAAAAGAGAAATGAGATCTATTGAACCTGTGATACTTAGAAAAGTACCACTGTTCTGAAAAAGTTCATGTATCCTTAGGTCAATATACAGGAAACAGAGTTATGGGTTTATTATACTCCAGTCATGGCACTGAAAAGATTTATTTATATTTAAATTATCTGTCATAATGCTTGCTCATATTTTTCTCTTTTTAGAGTATAGTCATAGAAGAACATATATTCAATCTTAGTGGTTTTAGGGGAAAAGATATTTTGAGAGGAAATACCATTCTGTATCTCAGGTGCAATAAAAGAAAAGGGTTTTGTCTGCTATTATTTCTCATTTTGATGTCAGACAACACAGGTAAAATGGAAAAAAAGGGAATTTTAAAACCTGTATACTGCTGAATAACCAGGAATTTCTGGGTATGCAAATGAGAACACCCATATACAAATATCACCAGGATGTGCTTTGATAATATTTGCCAAAAATGTATGTGCATTTAAATCCTTGTATAGAGAGGATCATGCAATCATAGCATTGTATAGGCAGCCAGGGTGTTTTGGAGATTGTATGATTAATCCTGCCCACTAAAAAAGGGTGACATTAAAAATTGAGACTAGGCCTTGTCCAGATGAGTTTTGAATATTTCCAAGGCTGGTGATCCCTTGAGCTCTCTGGACACTGGTTCCAGTGTCTGACCACTCTCATGGAGAATTTATCTCCATATGGATTTGACTTGTGCCCATTTCCTTTTGCTCTTTTGCTGTTAACCCCTGATAAGAGCTTGGTTCTGTGTGCTGTGCAGCCACCAGCGGTGGCAATGAGTACATCCCTTCTGAGCCCTCCCTCCCCAGCCTGAGCAGCTCCAGCTCCCCCAGGCTCCCCAGTCCAGTCACTGATCAGAAATGTCCTGTGGGGTGGTCCCCTGCCCATCACACTTGTCCTCCCTCCACTGGACTGGACTGAGTGTGTCAGACTGCTTCTTCCACCCCAAACTACCCCTCCCCTCCACCACACCTACAAACCTGGATACAAAAACCTCAGTATTAGCTGAAATAGGAGTTTCATGCAAAATTTACTGAGCACCAGCCTGGAGTAGCAAGCCCTGAAATGTTTTGACCTTTCTGCCTTGATGTGCAATTTTTGGCACTTATGTACTTGTTGAGAGATGGTCACAGATCGTATTTGTGAATATAGTTTCAACATAAAAAAGATGTGAATATTATGGAAAGATCATCTGGTCACTCAAAGGTAATAGCCAGGAAGTATGAATAGATGTGACACGTTTTCAAATCAGTTCAATGTCCACATGGCCACCTTTTCAGAATGGCCAGAGGTGTTTTAGGGTTGCAATAAGGAGCTGGCTTCTAAGCCCCTTTGAAAAATGTGTCCCCCTTCATACCCTATGTTGGGAGAAAATCTTGTTTTAACCTCAAAATCTAGAAACTAATGAGGATTTTCTTTGAACATTTATTTCTCAATTTCCTTTTATTGCTGTTTACTTGTGGGATGAAATAGTTTGCAAAATCAGCCCTGGGCTTACTGAGGTGCTTAAACATATGCCTAATGGAGAGAGTATCCCAATGAAGCCGTCTAGTTAAATCTGCCTAAAGTCAGGAATGTGTTTGTACTGTGGGAAGAATTGGTCTTCATCCTTCATATTTAACGAGAATAGGGATGTGTGCAGAAAAGACAGCCCTTTGCTTTTAAAATATTTGGGCTTTTTATCCCTTGATAGAGCCATTTCCTCAGTCTTAGCAGGATGTTCCCTTCCAAGAGTGAAGTGTGGCATACTTTTGCACATACATCCAAGCAAGATTTCTTGTTTTAAATGTCACTTAATTTGTCAACTTTATTGCAGAATGGGGAAATGATGCTGAATGCAGCTGCCACCTTCAGTGCTTGGCCTTGGCAGGTTTTCCAGCAAGAATGAGTTTTACAGCTTGTCTACCCTCCAGCCCTGAGTTATCTGGAACTGCTTTTTACCATTATAGCTGCTCAGCTGCAATTAAGAGGGCATCTGAGTATTTGGGAATTCCTTGGACCATTAGTTTGAGGAACTCTAATTACACTAGGAAAGTGTTTTTTTTTTTTTTTGTTTTTTTTTTTTTTTTATGTTCTGTCCTTTTAATTACCTAGAAGAAGTTTATTTGAGAGGAAATTATCTGTTTTGTAGGGGAATCTGTGGCTTTGTAAAAGCAGTATTTCAGTGACACAACTGTAGCTTTTAACTAGAGCTGGGCAAAATCCATCAGCTTTGTGTCAGTAGACTCTTTGTGAGCATTTCCACCATTCCATACAACTCTTAATGTTTCTCTGTTGCTGTGGTTTTTTTTCATTTATAGTTACTACAAAATACAGGTAAATGGACACACATCCACAGAGACAAGGATTCCACCTCTCTTCACCAATCCAAGGCTACATAAGTTAAAAGGAATTTCCTGCTGTTCAGGAAAGACCATCGTGCTTTTTATTTTTATTGCATTTTTTATATACACTTCCAAGCTGTTTCTGTCCAAAGGAAAGACTTTTTCTTTGATTTTGATGACTATAAAGAGTTTCTAAGCCTCCAAAAGACTACTTAGAGGAGCCTTCCCATTGACATCAAATAGCTTTAGATCCAGGGATGCTCATTCTGAAGACACCAAAAACCATTCTGACTTTTTATTCAAGCTCTGCATTGCAACATTGATGTTTGCAACTTATCTGCTCTTTCCAAAATGTTTTTCCTCAGTTGAATGTAGAATTACTAGTTTCTTAAGCTATAATATGTATAATATAAAAAAAATATAAAATTGATACTCTAGAATCGCTTGTGGGAACCTTTTATCTTAATGTACTTAGTAGCTCTAAATATTGTCCATAAGGTTTCTA
The DNA here is from genome assembly GCF_037042795.1 of Molothrus aeneus. Taxonomy (NCBI): domain Eukaryota; kingdom Metazoa; phylum Chordata; class Aves; order Passeriformes; family Icteridae; genus Molothrus; species Molothrus aeneus. The sequence goes on along the minus strand of NC_089647.1, from coordinate 103,315,618 downwards.
GTAGATAATTATACTGAGACTGTTTAGCATGCATTTGAATACTATTTATTATAAGTTCTGAGTCCTAAAATCACAGGTTTCTGTTAGAAGTGGTTAGCCTTTTACTAGAATGGCTTTTCCTGACAGTAGAATTTCCTGCATGTCCTGAGCAATTTGTCACCATTTCCGTGATAATGAAATTTGCAAAAGCAGTTTATTCTGTTGTTTCTAAATGCACAGCTGTCAGCCAGATATCATCTGGACAAAGAGTTAAATAAGCAGTATTAGGAAAAAGAAGAAAGAAAACTCTGACAGCCAAAGCAAGCTGCTTCTGCTTATCAGACTGGTGGCAGCAGGGCACTCTGCATTCTCAGCCACTGCACAGTCACTGTGGTTTTCTGCCACACCAGGAGAAACCACTGGGGTTTGGAGAAGGAAGATCAAACATGTTTCTCACTGTACCTGGCACAGCTCTTCATAAATCCTGTTCTTGGTCTGGCCTCCATGTCCTCTAACCTCTATAGCAGTGCAGAGGTGAAGAGGAGAGTTTCTAGCTTGAACCTGGACTGCAGTGACTTAAGAGGGATGTTTGTGTGTTGTGCTCAGGTGCCTGCAAAGCCAACTGATTTCCTGATGAACAGAATGATCCCACAAAAGGATAGCTCTGCTCTGCCATCTCCACAGTGAATGTCTGAAATAATTCTGTGTTTTACTGAGCTCCATGTGTCTGAACAGTGAGCTGAGGCTGATGACACAGGCTGTGCAGCAGCAAGGACAGGGAGGAATACAAGAGGATCTCTGCTTCCACTGCAGGGACAGCCCTAGTGCTGAGGAGTGACAGAGGGTGTGAAGGGCAGGCAGCAGTCAGTCTGTGCCTTTGCCCCACAGTGGTGTCCTGTGTCAGGGAAAAGATGGGAGCTGGCTCTCCTTTCCACTGATGGGCAAGTCAGGAGACAGGAGGAGAGCTGCCATATTGCACCTCAGTGACAGGTCAGCTGGACTTGCTCTTTGCAGGAAAAAATCTGCATTTCTTTGTTTTTGAAATGTGAAGAAAAAGTCCCAAGTGGTTGTGTTGGGCAAAGAGAGCCTGAAATGCACCTTCTTTCCTAGGCCAGGGAGCTCATGCCTGCCTGTGTAACAGTGCACCATAACCAGGGGAGGATGACCTGGGTACACCCTTGGTCCAGCCAGAGGCACCCCATGGGCTGCACCACTGTGGGACCACCTGACATCCTGGACATTAGAATCACCCTGACCTTCATGGGGTGTGCTGCTGCCCTGCTACTTTAATCCTTCTCAAAGCATTGAGTGTCAAACTTCAAATAAAACCAGGTCTTTGCTTGCAAAAGAATTAGTTTTTTACCTTTCAGGTAATTCATACTGCTGAATCTTAATAATTGTGAGGCTATGTGTATAATCTCCAACAGACATTTGGGGAGCCACTTGATGTATTCCCATCATCTGTTTTGGATAAAATTCACTGCCCTCTGGAAGGCACCCCTCTCTCTCTGTTGACTTTGCAGGGACAAAACCTGCTGAGTATAGACCAGACTCCTAAACAGCTTTGTGTGATGGATCTTGCCCTTACTGTACTGGCTCTCAGTTGTAAGAAAGTGGTGATACAACAGGCAGGAGCTGGAAAACATCTAATATCTACTGAGCTTATCCACAGCCTAACACATAAAAATAATTATCCCTATGACCTTTTCCATTTTGAGGAGGACTCGCTCTTACAAAGAGCTTTGTGTCCTCAGCTGCTGAATGCTTCCAACAGCAGTAAGGGTTTCTGTGCAGGGACAGGAGCACACAGCCCTCCCCAGGATTAGGGCTTTGGTGATGGTTGGGAAGGATGAAAGTTTGACAAGAAAGTCTCACAGATATGTATGCTTAGCAGAAAGATTTTTGAATGTACAATTTGAAGAAGGAAAAGAGATGGAAGCAAGTTTTGATATAGAAGAAAAGAATTGCTGAGCCAGTCTTACTGGATAACCAAGAAGGCAAAGGGTGTGTTAGTTAGAAGGGGTTTTTATGCCTTAGAGCAAAGGATAAACCCACCCCAAACAAGAAGGTGTTTTTACCAAGCAGAAAGATAGCACAGGCAAACAAGCCTGCCGATGTTGCAAGTAGAAAAAAAGATCTCAGAATTTTCCACTGCAAGAAAACTGAAAAACAACTTCTAGCTTAAACTGCAATGTACTAACTTTTAGAGATTGGAGAATAGTAACATGAGTATGGTAATTATAGTAGTTATGATAGGCTATAGATAATAGGTAAGGTATAGATTGGTTCTACTGTATGAAGATGCTCAGCAAAGAAAAGTATCTAATGCAATGTAACCTAAACTAAGGGTCTCCAGGCCTGCCTGCAGCTAGAACTGACAGATGTAGGCTCAGGCTCTGTCACCCATGACCCTGGACTGTTGTAACATCTTGGATGGAATAAACTGCATTTGGAAGAGCTGCCTGGAGTCCCACATCTCTCATTCAGGCTCTTACAGGTGATCCCACGTTGCTTCTGACGACTCAAAACATCACTTGTAAGGAACTTCCAGAACAGTTCAGAATTGATTTGTAAGTAAGCAGAGCATATAAGCACAATTCCAAGAGCAAGGCCTGTTGTTATGGCTGTAAACTGGCAGATAAAATGTTAATCTTAACCATGTGAGACCTATCTCTCCAGAGGTGTAATTATTTCATATGTAAAAGTAACAGCTTTGGATATGTAAGGAACTGCAAATTTAGTTGTAGGCAAATCATGCAAACTACAAGGATGAATTGATGGTGTGAATGCAGCCTGTGTCATGTCTAGCCATTGTACTGGGCTAGGTGCTCATTTGTACAGCTCCTGTTGTCCCTAGCACGTGTGACATGTGACAATGTGTGTTCTTCAGTTCAGGCAACGTGGAGCAGTAACTCACCTCTGCATAACTCAACTTCCAAGTGCCATCTGCAAGCTGGGACAATGAAAGCAAAAGTGTATTCATTTAATGGCAACTTGTCAAAGAATGGGAAATTTTTTTGGGATGGAAAAGGGCCTTTTCTTTGGGAATATGTGAACTGTGAATTTTTCAGCAAGCTTTTTTAATTTCTGCTTACTATAACTATAAAACTTATAACAATTCATTTGCACCAGGAGGAGAAATCATCTTTGTTCCTTGCATTGCAGCTTACCCGCTACTGGGCTTAAAAAGATATAGAAGTGGTCTGTCAGTAGGAATGAGTTCTTGTGTTGTATGTAGGGCAATTTTTTAAAAAAAAGCTCTCCCTGTCTCTCCTTTTCTAGCTTTAATATAATTTTGCCTATCTTAACCAACTTAATGACATGAGTATTAATCTGCAGGCAGTCTTGTTCTATCTGAGTCTGCATTTTTTTCCTGCATAGGTAAGGGAATTTGACCCCAAAATATCATAGTTTGAATCATGAGTATAGAAGAGAAACTGGATGGGGAAGAAGGCAGCAAACTTCAGAGGCACAAAATCAAAGTCTACTGCAGAAAGAAAGGGAGCAGAACCTTTTCCAAGTGTGTGGTAGGCATAACAAGAAGTGTATGAACTTAGCTTGCAGGAAGATGGTGAGAAAACATTTCTAAATGTACACAATGTAGGGATACATTGCCTGGGGATTGTATTACTTGAGATCTGTAATCCTGAGATCTGAAATCTCTAATTTTTATCTGCTAACAATGAGAGAGGTGTGGCTAAGTGGACATCAGGGTCTGAGGTCCTTCAAGCTCAGTCCTTTGAGTTCTGTGATGTAGACCTTCTTCCTTGCCATAAAAGCATTACCCAATGGATAGGTCCAAATGAATGAATTGATTGACATTTCCTTCATGTGGTACAGTGCCCTGTTTGGTAACAGACAGTAGAAATTGGGACGATGGAGATAGGGCATTGCAGCAGGAACTTGCTCAGTGTGGGCTCTCAGAGCTCTAGCTGGGGCTGATTTTGGTTCTTACAGCACCTTCTCAGCTCTGTGCCTGGGGGCTGGAGGATGAGGAATTACACGTTACTGCACAGGTTAGTGCCATTCATCAAGCACAGTGTTTACTGGCTATCAGTGAGCAGATCACAAAAATGTTTATTTTTTTCTGAGTTGGTTTGCATGTGAATTTTCTGCAATTTAGATCTTATATTGCTCAGCCAGCAGATCTGATAGAGGAAATCTGCACAATTAAGATGATAAATTTTTCACGTCACCTGTCTAAGAGTATATAAAATATACCTGTTGTGCCATGAATGATTGTTACAAATGATGAATCAGCAAGGATGGCTTCATGTTTAACACTTTGGTTTGTGATTTCTGTTATAATCTCTGACATGACTGATTATGCCATGGCCTAAAGCAGTTTATTGAATTAATGAATTACTTACTAATACATGAGTATGATTAATTGAGATGCCTATTTGGATCCTACTCTGCATAATGAAGCTTGAGCACTGACAGGAGCAGCCTATGGGCCTGTTTCTGTCTTCCAGGAAATGACAGGGAATCACAGAGACAATCCACAGCTAAGGCTGCAGGACTGTACTGAGAAAACTCTCACACAGAAGGTAACAGGCACATCTTTCTTCAGTGACCTGGAAGATTTACCTCTTCCTGCCACTTTCTCTGCCTTTTCCTCCTTCAGCTTTTATTCTTTTCTATATTTACTGATTATTGTCACCACTGGAATGACAAGCCAAGGGTGGCACTACTGACCTGCTTCTGGAAAGCTGGTGTGAAATCAGGAGTAACCTTCCTGAAAGTCAGGAGCAGAAAAGAGTAACCCTTTAGTGCCTGGTTGAGCTATAAATTCCCCACTGGGGTTTCTTCTTGAATGTGGGTATTTTCCAGATTGATACATTCGTGTTTTGGGTATAAACAGCACCTGTCATCTGTTGGATGCTGACTCCTTCTCAGGTAAGTTAAAGCAGTGGATGGCACAAACTGAGTCCCCAAATATCAGTAATGTTGTGCCTGTGACATTGCTCAACCCAAGTGAGCAGCAGAAGAGCTGGTGGCTGGATGGACAGAGGGGATGGCAAGGCTGCACATCCCAGAATGGTCCCCACTGCATTCCTCCTTCCCAGCCCCACCTGCTGAGCCCAGGCTTTGCCACTGTGTGGGTGGCACATGGCTGTGAATGAAAAGCCTTTTTCTGGCTAAATTGTTCCCTACATTGTTCAGATGAATGATGGAGGAGATAACCCAGCCCAACAAACTGGGCTGTGTGGTAGTAAAATTGTAGGCTTGATAGCTTCCTCCTCAGAGAGGTAATTGAGACCTGTTTGGTTGAGGTGAATGGTTTAAAGATGTTTGAAAGAATAATCTGGTGTCTGTATGCTTTCTTTGTGTGGCTCCTGGGGGCTGAAGAGTGAAAAAGGGGGACAAAAGGCTGCCTGGGCTAATTCTCTGTGCCACTGTGGAGGAGGTGTGTATGGATCAGTGCTGTTTTGCTGAGGAGCCATGTTCTGACAGTGAATAGAAAGCTGCTGAGCTTACTGCTCCACAGAGCAATAAGCCTTTTTCTACAAAATGGGCTACTAACACCTGTGACACAATAAAATGACTCTTTTCTAGTCCCTCATTACAATATCTTAACTTCAGTTTTTCTTTTAAGAGTTAGCAAGGTAGCTCTGCTAGAGCTGGCTCTGAGGGGAAGGATGCCAGTAGAGTTGCTGGAAGGGCAATAAAGTGAGGCTGATGTTCAAGTAGTAAGGCACATTTGGGGTGTTTTGTTTCAGTAGGAAACTGGGTTTTGATTTTATTGAGAAAAGCTCTCTTCCACTGAACATCTTTCTTTAGAGGGTTTCTGGTGGTCCATTTCCATGGCAGAGCCATTTTTAGCCTTCCCAAGTCTCTGATCTTGGTACTCCACTTGTAGTTTCTGCATCCTGTAGTGCTTATCTTGCCATGCTGGCAGCACAGACCGACAAACACCCATGTCACACCTGAGCAGTGGGTCTGAAACACTACAGGGTGTACAAAGCAGCTGGGAAGGCCCTTTCAGGCCAGGACCCCAGAGCTGAGCACAGTTCCCAGTGAATTACACCAGGAGTTTCTGCTCAGAACCTCCTTTCTCCTATGCTGTCTGAATCTGAAGCCACAGCTCTGTGGGACTGAATGGTCTCCCAGTTCGCCTGGCCTTTGCAGGAGAAGCGTGGTGACGTGGGATTGGAAATGGCAGGGACAGTATGCAGAGTGGTTCAGCAAGGAACAATCCAAATAGCCCCTGAGGGCAGCTGGGATTCACTGAGAATAACTAAGCCTGAGATGTCTGTGTGTTTATGGTGGCTTTTTGGATTCCTGTCTAAATGTCAGGACCAAAAAATTCAGACTCTGCAGCTGTTAATGAGATGATCTCTTGAGAGCAGCTTTGCACGTAAGGGATGCTTATTTCGTGTGTAAAATTTGTAAGGCCATTATTAGCTTTTTTCTTGACCCTTATTCCCAGGATGGTGAAAAACAATTTCAATTGCAAATAGTAGATTTCAAGGTCTATGATTTGAAAAATCTTCTTGAAATGGTAATGCAAGCATTGTGCACTGTCTCTGTGGCCCAGGGCTTGCCCGGTAGCTTCCTTATTGCATTAGCACCATTGAGTATTCTTCTCTTGTACTCATTCCCTGCAACAGAGATATTGACAGAGGGATCCCTTTGAGTCTTTGAGTTTGTCTGACCGTGGAAAAGAGTAGAGATAGGTATTTGGAGAAGAATAGGGGGAATAATTATTTTTTCTATTGGTGCGATGTATGGAACAACAGATTTTTTTTACCCTGAGCCATGTGAAATAGACACTGTGTAAACTTTTGGGCTGAACAAAAGATTCAGTTAGCCAGATAACAAAAACTCAAAGGGTGTAATCTGGAGGAAAATAAGAAGAAAATTAAAAACAGAGGTGTGCAGTGGAGTAGGAAGACAGTCAACTTCATGAACCACATGGCCATCTGTGTTTGTAGGGGTTTGTATGTCCTCTGAAATGGATATGTGGCTGAGTGTAATCACTTATCCTGTGTATGTGACCTGGTAAAAAAAGTTCAAAGTCCCAACATCCTTCAGTTTAAATAAAATACTCTGTTTGTTTAAGATTCTTAAATGCCTACAGTAAAAGAGAAGCATCATTTTGAACATATGTGTTTTGTTATTTTAATATTTATGATTTGAGTGTTTTCCTTGTTGAACCATTGACTGACATGACATTTCACTAAATGATATAATATTTCATAATTTTGCCAAGCTCGAACATAGATGAAATGTATGGGATGGAGTTCAGGAAAGTACATGGAAGAGAATATGGAAAAGAAGAAAAGGAAGAAGAAAGTTTGGGGACAGGTAGTTCTATAAGCTGAAAGAGCTGCACATGAAGTATTGCTGGGCCTAGGTTTTGAAGGCTGCATTGACAAGAAGGAGCAGTTCTGGGATTTCTAATAGGAAGCTGTTGGATGAGGAGTATGGAATTAGTATGAGTGAAGAGTGAAATTTTGGGATCATGTTTCTGAAGAACAGTTGTGATAGGAATCAGGCTGTACTGGGACAGCCTTAAAATGACCTGCACATCAGAAGTTATGAGAAATTTGTATTTCAGAAAGCAGGTGTTTCTAAAATGAGGGAAATTCAGTCATGCTGCCAGCTGCTCAGAGCAGATGACATCCTTGCTGTATTTCAGCTGTATTTCTGTCACCCAGCAGCTCTCTGGAATCCTAGTTAGAGGTGCCCTTCTGAGCCCTGGGTATCCTGAGTCCACAGCAAGCAGCCTGGAATGCTGACCTGGCTCATTACTCCTGAGCCTGGAAAGCATCACATCTTTCCTCCTGTGGCTGCTCACCTCTGCAGTTTGTCTCAAGTTCTTTAATGGGAACCTGATTTGGATTTGCCAGAAATTCATCATCCTAAGCTACAGCAGTCCAAGTCTTTGGCCCAGTGGGATGGCATTTACATTTTGAGTGCTCTGTAAAGCGTTGTCCTTGCATGGGGCACATTCCCAGCTTCTGAAGGGCATTCAGTGCTCAATGGCCACACAAGATTTGTGTGAGACAAAATCTTCTCATATCTACTGCTCGGTCATGAAGAAAACACTTGAGTACACAAATAAAAAGATACAAATTATGTTTCCTGGTGCTGTGTTTCTGCTGCATTTCTTATAACGAGGCATGTGTTCAAAGCATGCCTGGTACTGCAGTTTGCAGCAGTACTTGGTGGATCCTCATCCCACTGAAACAGCTGAAAAGCCATTGGAACATGTGACGTGACCAACCTTAGTCAAAGTCAGCAAAAATGGCAAGAGAGAGTGTGAGACCTGAGACTCCTCCAAAGGTGACTCCAAAGTTCCTCTGCTCTCCTGGGACTTTCCTCAGTGTTGTGCTTTTTCCAAGCTCTCAAGTGCAGCTATGCTTTAAAAGCCCGACAGAGCCAGAGGCATTTTTTCCCCTTGCTTTCATTGATTTTTCTTGACATGCTGATGTTGCTTTGCAGACAGAAGTGCTCTGTAGTGATCTGTCAGAAGCAGGAGGGAGAGCCAGTGTCAGCCACAGCATCTGGACCAACTGCTCAAGAATCAAATTCACTTTTCATTCATGAGTGAACCTGCTGTGTGGGAAATTGGGATACACTACTTGTGATGGTTGCAGGTTACACAGCACAGCGTAATGGCATAGGTAAGCTAAGAAATAGCTTTCTGTATGACCAGATATGCTTAGAGATCAGAAAACCCAATAGAAACCAGAGTGCTCAGGCTTGCAGTCAGATTTCTATTTCAGCCATGCCTACCCCCTGTGCTGTTAAGAAGCCTACCAGTTTTCTGAACAGCAAAATGTTTACTCCCCTCTTCCCCTTTTACTCTGGATATGTGATGTGTGGCAGGGTGGGTTGCAGGTGCCTCTCAGCTCAAGCTCTGCCCTGGCAGGGAGGTTCCATCACAGACCTCCTCACTGCCTAAGGGAAGTAGGCCAGGGGAGGATACCTGACTGAGGTAGTGAGCAAGGTTTATTTGTCATCTGCACTGTGGCATTTATTCACAGAGCTCAGCATACCCAACTGAGAGAAATCCAAGACCAGATCTGCCAGCCCAGTCAGTGTCAGAAGCCTCTGTGTCTTCTCAGAGCTTCATGGGAACCCTGTTGTTGAAAAAAGAGCATTTCATCACAGTGCCTGATTGTGCTGCATAATGACAATATCCTATGCTGCAGGGAACTCCCTTCTTCATAAATCTCTGGGAAGTGACTCAAGGAACTAAAAAACTATTGCAATCAGCTGGGGAATCACTGCCATCTGATAGCTCTGTAGCATCTGCACAGATTTTCTGTAGGACTCTTGATCTCTGCAGGTAATCATGGAAAGAGTCCTGGAGGAGAGGAAACAACCTCAGCAGCAGTGGGAGCATTCTATGAGGACAAGTAAAACCCAAAAATGAAGAGTTAGGAGGAGGGGGGAGATTACACCCCTTTCCCTCCCTAGGCATGCCATGTTTCAGAGGTGGGATGTGGTCCCTCAGCCAAGGGATGGTGCATTGGTTGAAAACCTGCAGCAGAATAACACACAGCATCCTTGAGAGCTGGCTCTCTGATTGCCCATGCTGCCTGAACAGCAGCACATTCTCTGACTGGTTTGGCCCCTGCCCATCAGAGCTCTCTGAGGTGCTGCCCAGTCACGTTGTGGCAGCTGGTAGGAGCAGCCATGGCCAAAGAGCAGCAGGGCTGTGGTTGCACCAAGTTTGTCTCTCTGCACTTTAAGCATGCCTCCACTGTTATTCTGGCAGGCTCTGCACCTTCAGACACCCTACCATCCTTCTGACATCCTTCAGACACCCCACCATGCCCTCACACCATCCTTCAGGCATCAGTGAGTTTTGTCTTCATGGCACAGCAGAGGCACTCTGATTTCACACCAAACTTCACACCCACAGTTTATGCTCCAGCTTCTCAGTTCTCAGTGAACTTATCTGGTCTTAATTCTTCTCATCTGAGTAAATCTGAATCTCCTCTGTTTCCAAAGTTGTGATGGTCCAACATTTGCTCTTTACAGATCTATACTTAAAGACTGGAAGAAGTGGAGCACATTTGAGTTGATGGATGGGAGTGCCCTCATGCTTGAGTCTTTTCATTCTAGAAAGCTTTCAGCCCATCTTTACAAGGGCAAATTAAACTTTTTCCACTGCCAGTATCAAGGGAGTACCACACTCCTTAGTGACTCTATAACCTGGGCAAAAAAGGGAAAACTTTGGCTATAAGATAATTCGTGGCATCCCTGCAGTAGTTCTTAGTTTGTATGTAATACTTTTCTCAAATTTACACTGAAGATTTTCTTGGGGTCTTTATGGTGCTATTTTGGGTAATGTAACATGCTATTAGTAAGTAAAATGCCACTGCAGAACATGAACACAGCTCATAAAGTGATGATGAGTTTTTGTAGCTGCTTCTTTTAGAGGTGTGTTTATTATGCTCTGAAATCCTCACCAAGTTCAGAGGAGCTCAGAACCACACAGCATCTTCCTGAGTGCACTTTCTTTACATTTAGCTTCATCTCTACTCTCTTTGCTTCCAATTGCCATCATTTCTTATAGGAAATGCAGGAGAGGAGGACTTTTCTCAATAGCCAGCCATCCTGTTTACCTGTGAAACTTCTGTCCTCTCTGACTGCCAGTGCTGCATGTGGTACCCCAGGACTTTGTCTGAGAGCTACTGCTGTGTCCTGCTGGCTGTCCCTGCCAGGGACATGTCCTTCCATGGGGACAGCAGCAGACACTGGGGCTCAGGGTGACCCCCTCCTGCTGGATTCAAAGGATCAATTCAACACCTGACTCATTAATTTCCTTTTGTGATGAGACATACTTTGACTTGAAAGTCAATTTTAATAATTTATTGAGAAGGGATGGATGAATATTAGCCTGGGACATATTTTGCTTAAGGTCTGTAAACAGCAAGAACAGTTTTGCTTTTGAATTCCTGTTCTTTACGAAGAACTTGCAGGATAGACTTTGTGGGGCAGAGCCACGCGTGTAATCCTCTACATCCAATGAACAGCTTCTCTTTGGAAGGTGTAGTTATGAGAACTAGTAAATCAGTTCAAAATGCACCAACTGCTTCACTGATTATTGCAGCACCAGAAGGACACCTTGCAGCTTCTGCAGCCAAAGTGTGCTGCCCAAGGTAGGGAGCTCAACTTCTTACCAGCTCCTCCTTCCCTGAAGTTATCAGGGTGACCTTTTCATCACCTTTACTAGCAGACATTTGTCTGCCTGCTGCTGAGTCAGAAGCTGCTGTCTCAGCTGAGAATACCCTGCTTTGTGAGTCATGCACTGTCTCTACAGGCAAACTGTTTAAAGGGCATGGTTGAATGTTGGCTGTTTCTGTGCTCCTTGGGCATCATGCTGCCAAGTGGATTGAAAGGTGTCTGGAAATGTTGCATCCTGTATAATTATTTTTCTGAATATCCTTCTGAAGCTACTCTATCTCTCTGTATTGATTAGCATTGCTCTGTGATTCCAATTCATCTATGGGGTTGAGGAAATGGTGGGCAAGTCCTCATTCCCAGCAGATCCTGTGATGGGTACATGACGTGTCAGACAGTGAGTCATCACAAATTTGCTTGATTTTGTTAGGTCAGCCTTCATTTTTCTGAGCCCTCCAAGTGGCCATAGCTGCTTTCTTGAGTGGCTGACTTCAGAGAAATATCAAGATCTACAAACAAGCATCACACTGAAGTAATGCCTGCCTGTTCTGTGTGTTAACTTCTGAGCCCTGCTAGTCATTAGTAGCCAAAATGCAATAGCATTCAGTAATGGGAAAGGTCACATCTCTGTCAAATTGTTGGTGGAAACTTTTACATCTAGAAATATATATCTGTGTGTAAAATGTATGTGTTAAATACACATTTATTTAATAGTAATATATAATAAATACACATTTATTTATGTGTGTCTGTATATCTGTGTATGGGTGCATAATCCTAAATATTCATGACCAGGATGGATGCTACAGCTATCAAGCTGAAATCAGTAATGATGAAGCAAATAATTTATAAGCCCATGATGTAAATTTCCAAAACTATATAGGAGAAACAGTGGAGAATTTTATCATCAAATGAGCACACATGTTTCTTGGGCTTAGCTACTGTAGAACAAGGTGTGTTTTCTCCCTTCTCGTAATTGCCAGGCATCTAATTTTTCAACACTTTATGTTTAATTATAAAAATTAGTCTGCTCTAGCCTTTGCATTCAAGCCAAGTGATGAGTCTGCTGCCAATTAATGTGGTCTTTGTTATAGCACTACACCTGACAAATTCAATAGCTAAAATGCTTTGTGTTTCTGCTAAGAAGTACTGGCTTTCACTTCAGGCTGTGTCTTGCTGAATCAGATATCACAGGGATCTGGTCATGAATCTGGCTATGAATTCTCCTCTAGTTTGGTAAAGTGTTAAAGTCTGGAGTTTTGGTTTTTTTTCCCTGAAGGAGGATTTTTTTTTTCCAAATGCATATAAAATTGTGATGGTTCATTTCTTGTATTTCAAACAGAAATTGATAACATCTGTTAGCAACAACAAGTGTTAACTGCACAGAAAAAGCCAACTACCTGCAAAAATATAGAAAGAATTACATGTAAGATGTAAGATGTAAGATGTAATAACATCTTAGATGTAAGATGTTTTTTAAAGTTCTTTAAAAAACGTGAAGGATTTGTAGGAAGTCTTACCACTGAAGATGTGAGGATTCTTTCCACACTGGTACCTGAAAGAGGTAATCTGTACCTTCTTCCAAGCTTATTTGGGATCCAACTGGTTCTTTCTATTCCATCAAACATTCCTGGTAAGCCTTGCCTTTGTATGAAATAAACTCCATTCTCTTACAGCAGAAGCACTAGAAAATAGCAATGTGTTGTTTAACTATACATCAAAGTCTGCTAAAATGGATGATGTCCCTGCTGGTGAGGGAAACTGGCTGTAAGCTGCGTGCAGCCCCTACTAAATTGTGATCAAGCCACCTTTCAACCTTCTCTTGGATGAACTGAACAGATAAAGATGCCTTTCACTGCAAGGAATGTTTTGTTTTGTTTTTTGTTTTGTTTTGTTTTTTCATAGCTCCATTAATTTTTGAGGTTCTTTCTCCTGGGTTTTTAGCTCTGGTAAGGTGACTTGGACATATGTAGTAGATCTGTACACTATTCCTGGGTCCTTGGTGTCTTCAGAATGGCCCTGACTGCCAGGTGCTTGTATGATTCCTTTGGGGCTGGGGAGCCCAGCCCCAGAGCACAGGGCCTGGGACTCCCCAGAACAATGGTTTAGACCTGGGCAATCCCATGGACATGGAGACAGTCAGTTTTCCCCTCTGCTATGTGGGAATTAGGAATATTTCCCTTTTTTCCCCTTAGAAAAGCTTCTCATGGACAGTTTATAAAATAATTTTGTTCCATTTCAAAAGAGAAAACATTTTCCCCAGTGCTGGTTTTGGTGGATTCACACAGACATTTTCTCCATAGTGGTCTTTGTTTATGGGTGAGTGAAACCTTCCTGAAGTCTTTCAGGACAGTGGAAAAATATTGCTAAGATCCTTATCATGCTCTTCAAAAATGTGTATGATGTGGGCCAACATATTTATGAGTAATTGGTGAAAATGGGAGTATCAATCCTTTTCACACTCAGGTTTATGAAATAATCAAATGCCCTCACACAGACACTTTCAACAAAAAGATGCAAGTTACCTTTGTTTTTGACTGACAGGTATTTAGGTGGGGCAATAGCCTCTCCTGCAGTTTGACCATGAATTTAGTTGAAAAGAGCCAAATGATCATTTTGTCTAATATGTTTTAACTAAAACACACTTGAGTCAGGCTTACAGGCCTGGATGGTGGCTCTGTGTATGGGTTTGTTCTTTACTTGGCTTTGCCAGCAGTGTCCTGGAAGAACAAAGCTGCTCTGCAGGCTTCAGCCAGCATGTGCTTATCCTGGCTATGCATGGCCATGCCAGGCTGCATTTTTACCGCTGTTTTGACCTCAGCTCAGTAGTTCCAAGGTGGAGGGATATGGCTGCAGGCTACCCCACATCTGTGATGAGCACATAACATGTGTCATGCAGGAAACAAACAATTTTGGAGCTGTCTCCTGGGTGAGTTCCTATAGTGGACAGGGTTCTGCACTGATATTAGCACAATGTTGACTCCTGGGAGGCATAAATACACAAGTGCTATATTACCCTCAGTTTCATGTCACTGATTATGCAAATTGTGCCCCAGTTAGTTTACATTTGGCAAGTAATTTGTGCAGATCAATGAACATCAGGTGATAAACCCATGTGCTTTAGTGCAGGTAGAAAACTGTCAGCCCTGCTGAATGCCTTTACACAGCTGAGCTGCTTCCAGGTTTGGCTGCTTGCTGTGCCCTCATCTCAATGGCTGCTGAGCTTTGAGCAAGCCAGGCAGTGCTTACCCATCCCTTCCCTTCTTGCATCTTGGCCTTTCCCATGAATTGGCCTGTGCCAAGTGTCTTGATGAAAATAGGAATGAGATGCATAGATGTAGGCTGATAAAATGAATTTGATGTTACGGCTCTAAATGTATGCCGTTTGAATAGCAGTGGGATTTAAACCAGTGATTTGTAATTGTTAAGGTGGTTCACTTACTGGTGTTTGGATGGGAGAGGTGCTTAGTCTGCTTGTAAATACTTGAGTTTAGGGTTTCGGTTTTGTTTTGTTTTCAGCTGAGGAATACATCCTTCCAGTAAGTGCTACTTAAAAGTAGATTGCCTCTATTTTGAAGACCAGGAATAAGTTACCTAATTACATGCTGTACTGGTGAGTTCCAGAGGACTTTTAAAAGAGCATTTGATATTAGCCTGATTTCTCTTGATTTGTCAAGCAGGCTGTGAGTGAAGTGTTGATTTTATGTAGCAGAGCTGGATACTTTGCTCTGAAAGTCATCGTGACAGAGAGTGTTAGACTCGACCTGCCATGATGAAGCCCTGACTTCTGTTTCCAGGCAGGTGTGAAAAGCCCTCTGGTAATGCTTGCAAATTGCAAAATGTCAAAAGCTGCCTGGGGAAGAGGCAAATCCTAATGTCCTGTTCTCCTGACTGGCAATTTGGTACCTAAGCCAAATGGTTTTCATTCCCTTGTCAGTGCCTGAGATTGTATCTGAGCCCTGCAGAGAGGTGACACGCCTGTCAAATGCACAGATCATGAAAGGTGGGTGAAGAATGACGGGCCTGCACCATTACAGGACCAGGAGCTGATCATGTCACTGCTGAATTCACCCTGGGGTAGGGGAGGAGGGACCTGTGGGATGTTTGACCAGAGCCCTTATGTAGTTTTTTTTTTTTTTTCCCTTGAAAATCCCCTTGGATCTCCTTTATATGTAATAAGTTGGAACCAAATGAACAGCCTGGGGTTTTTTGTCATATTTTGGCTGAATTGGGTTTTTTGTTGACTGCTAACCAGCCATGCCAGCACAGTAGATTCTGTGTGCTGCAATGGAATGGCTGGGTTGTTTGGGTACATGTATAGAGTTGCTAAACTTAGTTTTGGTCTACTCATCCAGCAAAATGTTTTGCTTGGATAAGCAGGTTCCTAAATGGCACTGCAAAGTCCATGATGAACAAAAAGCAAGGATTTAGGATATCATAGAATCACAGAATGGTTTGGGTTGGAAGGGATCTTAAAGATGTTCTTGTTCCAACCCCCTGCTGTGGACACCTTCCATTAGTCTGGGTTTCTCAGAGCCCCATCCAACTTGGCCTTGAACACTTCCAGGGATGGGGCATCCAGAGCTTCTCTCAGCAACCTGTGCCAGTGGCTCACCGCCCTCACAGTAAACAATTTCTTGCTGATATCTAATCTAAACCTACTCTCTCTCAGTCTAAAGCCATTCCCCTCTATATTCTCCTCACAAATAATTTCAAAACTTGCCTCTTTGCCCCTGCTCTCTGTGCATGTCAAGCTTCCTGTTTTGCTCAGATCCACTAAACATTTGGAAGATTAGAAGTCTGAGTGTATGCTAGAGGAGCTGCATGGGTTGAGACCCAACTGAAGAACATAGGTATATGGGCTACTAACATTTTCTCCTGGACATCTCAGAGGTGGATGAAGGCACTGCAGAGTCATCTCAAGGGGAGAGGTGCTGCCAGGGACAAGACTGACTGCACAAGCTCTAAGTGCCTCCTCTGCCTTGCTCTGCAGTGTGCAGTGGGCATTGCTGCCAGCTCAGGGGAGGCTCCTCCCTGCTCTCATGGGCAGCTTTCTGCCCATCCCATGCAGCCCTTGCTAGCACCACACAGAGGGAAAATCCACGTGCAGTTCTTGCCTTTCTAGCCCCATGTCCCTGTTGGTGTGTCTGCAGTGCCTGCTCTGGGCTCAGGAGGTGTCTGCCATGGCACAGGGCAGTGTCTCAGTTCTGAGGCCCTGTTATTGTCACAGTCCCTCTGGCCTGAGTGCCAGCAGGGTCTCTTGTTTAGTGCAGCTGAAATGCTGAGTGGCTGAGGAGCTGTTGTGTGCATCTTTGCTCTCTGTTGCCTGTTATGTTTTGCATCCTTTTTTGTTTTGTTGTTGTTTTAAAGCTCAGTCCCATGAATGGCTCTAAAAGTAAGTGGCAGTAAAAACAGCTGGTTTTTAATCTTTTTGGTTAACCATATAAAAGAAAGGAGATAGCATTGTCTACAACTGCTAAGTTGTTGACTTGAGAGTAAGTGAACTGCCAATAACTGAGGAGGAAATAAGCCATGGCCATTTCAAACCTCATCCATTTCTTACCCCTCTCATCCTGGTGACCAGTGTCTTCTGCTGACAAGGAACCAATTGGTTAAAGGCTTGGTGCTGCCAGCTCTTCCCTTCTGGTGTGATGTATCCACATAGCTCTCCCCCTGAACTGCTCTGGCAGAACTAGGACCAGGCTTATTCCTCATCCTCTCTTCTTACCCTATTGCTCCTAAAATGCATTCAGGCCTTCATCAGTCATTCTGAAGGGCACACACTCATGTTGTTGTGCAGTGAGAGATAAAAAGAAAGGAAGGAAAAAATCTTTCCAAGCTGTCTGTAGCTGGAGCTGACAGTGACAGCCAGTGAGTAGAGAAGGTGTATTTTGGTCAGCTGAGCCATTTTTCTGTGAATCACCTTCCCTTTTTCATTCAATCCCATTCTGCTCCAAGAAGCCATCAACAAACTCAATAACTCAACAAAAACAAACCATATATCTGCTTGAGAACAGACCATTAAGTCTGTAGCATCCCACTTGTGAGCTGTATAGCTATGGATTGGTTCCATGTAGTTA
The DNA here is from genome assembly GCF_037042795.1 of Molothrus aeneus. Taxonomy (NCBI): domain Eukaryota; kingdom Metazoa; phylum Chordata; class Aves; order Passeriformes; family Icteridae; genus Molothrus; species Molothrus aeneus. The sequence continues at coordinate 103,298,414 of NC_089647.1, read as the reverse complement.
GGGATCCTGCCAAAGGCTTTTCAGAAGTGACTAACGGTTCTGTGAGCATCAGTTTTTGGCACCTGAACACCCACCTCCTGAAAGTCTCATCCATTATACATGCTGCTACAGAGCAGGCAGCCCAGTCCTGCCTCAACAGGGCACTGCTCTGGTTTCCAGGGGGAACAGATTAAGTCTTTATGCTTCTCCCTCCTCGTGTTCACTGAGGCTGTGCTATAAATAGTGTCACCCTAATGTGCAAACCCCCAGAATTTGCCTGGGTATGTCCATAGTCTTTATGGTAAATTAAGTGTTAGGATTGTCTAAAATTAAAACAGAATTTCTGTGTTGGTTATTTTTTTCAGCAGAACTGGCAAAATTTTATCTTGGTGACATTTGATTTAAAAAATATCCCTTCAACTGAGTTGTTTGATATAAATTTCTCTGCATTTTTTGCATTAATCTAGCCATTAGGAACAAAGCAGAGTGGGTTGGAATAAACCAAAACAATTTTCCTTGCTTATCTCTCTCACCAGCAAGCCAATGGTGTTTTGTACAGCCCTTTTTCTAACCACCAGCACTGCTGGAACAGTTGGGAAATCCACCACTGTGTTCAGCAGAGCCAGGAACTTCCCTCAGGTGCTCTGAACCCAATCCTGCAGATGCAGACTTTGTGCTGTGGCAGAAAGAAGACACGAGTCTGACCAGCTGGGCTGCTCTGGATGGGGACAGGGCCTGTGGGTGTGCCAGGGGATGTGTTACTGGTGCTGCCACCCAAAAGGGCACCAAGCACCACTGTGACCTGCAAGCTCCAGCTCTCACATCCCCCTGCCTGGCTCACTGACATATCTTCAGCCTAGGTTTTTCATGGTAGGACTGAACTTGTGGTGCATCCTTCTTTCCTGGCCAGGTGTGGTGCAGTTTTGCTCGGACTGGCAGGATGCTCTGAACCCTCTCTGCCTGATGTGAAACCCTGGAGCCTGGAAGTCAAGGTTCATTTTGCAGCAAAGTCAGTCTTGTGCTGCAAGAAGGTTGTTACATTGAGTAAAAGATCATCAGATATCTCAGAATGGACCTCTCCAGTTAGATCTCTTAATAAATTTAATGAGGAAGGGCTGGTGGTTTTACAAAGCCAGCTGATAATTATCAGTTGAGCTTGACATTTCTGCTAATGGATTAATACAATTTATTGTACTGTGGAGAGGACTTTCTGTGTAGAGAAGCCAATTTCACTTTCAGTTCTATGTGAAAGATAATACCCAGCATTATTTCTAGAGACATCTTAATTTAAAATCATAGATAATTTCAAATGCAATTCAAATTCTTGCAAATCTTTGCTCTTCTGCTTGCTCAAAAATATAGTTATTTACTTAACTCCACAATTAAGCTGAAAGCATTTCTTCTTTGCCCTTTAGAGAGATAAGATTTGAGTTCTGACTATCATTAATTCTTCTTATAAACTCCCTCCAATGAAATGCATTTGAAAAATACACACATTGCACTTTTTTTTCCTAGCTGCATATATATTCTGCATGCTCTGGTCTGCAGATCATATCTGGTCTCTCATCTTCCTTGTGGAATGGTTTGCTGCTAGCTTAATTCCAAACCTCCCTTTGGCACCGGGAAGAGAAGAAAACTCTTCTAAAAGGTTAAAGTGTTCCCATAGAATGATTTTTTTTTGTTTTTTTTGTAAATGTTAGTGATATTAAGAAAGACTCCAAGCCTGATGGCTGCAAGGGAATTTTAAAGTTTAATTTAAGGAACTTAAAGACTTCAGTGGGAAGAAGGTTTTGATTGGAAGTGGATAAAAACCTGTCAGATAATTATGGAAAAAATAGCTGTCCTATGGTCTTATTAAACTCCTATCTACTTATACCAAGTGGTGAACTGCCCCTAGCTGGAATCACAAGGCTGTTGAAAAGCAAAGCCCAAGGAGTCTCAGCAAAGCATTAAGTATATGGTTGTTCTTAAAATAATTGAAATTAAAGCTTTAACGTTTTTAAAACCTCCATTAACCTTTGATACCCTAAGGTATCTTTACTGGACTGTTAACACCAGGTGCATTTTTCTCTCTCTGGGCAGTTATTTTTGCATAAGTTTTTATTGCTCTCATGTTCAGATGCTGTGTATGACTTTTTAAAATACAGTTATTTCCTTGAAATTCCTGCTGGCTCACACTCCACAAGCTTTTTTGCACAAGTTTGTGTGTAAGGACAAATTTGATTTATGATACTTTAAAGCAAAATAAGGAGTCCTTTTCTGTTCACACACCGTGTTTTATTGCCAGACTATGTCTACTGAATGGGCAGATTTACTTGACATTCCATGAAACAAGGCAACTGGGCAGAAAATGATATCTTTGAGTCTACTTGAAAAAACCCACCACTTTCTTCTTCTCTTGGAATTCCTACAAAGCACATACTTGAATGAAACCTCTTGCCAGTTTGTGTGTGAAGACACATCTTTTTCTGGGCAGTTCTGGCTCCTCCTGCTCTCCCTGCAAAGTTCTGTGATGAAAGAGCACTGTTCTGAATGTGAGATATGTGATACAGGTGCACAGTGTTGGCAGAAGAGTTGATTAAAAAAAAAAGTGCCCATGTAATTAAAATTAATACTTTCATCCAGATGTGGCTGATTGGTCAGACATCCAAACACTGTTTGTCCAAGAGAATATCTTTTTAGAGAGACTTACACAGAACTACCCTGAACATTTAGCTTCCAGGACTTTAGTTTCATATTTTGAGGGTGACAGATTATAAGGGACTCAGATGTGAAGCCCAATTTTTTTTCTCAGGAAAGAGGATTAACTAGAGGAATCAATGAATGAAAGGAATGATGGATTTGCCATCCCTTGATATCTTCATAGCCAGTCTGAGTGCCCCTCTGAATGCTAATCAGAGATGGGTTGGTTGGGCCTGTGGAGGGATATCTGGGTTCTGTCTCCTAAGGATGGGCTGAGCAGAGCTGCTCCAAATGCCACTTCTAGCCCTGAGATCCAGGAGCTAAGGACAAGGCTCCCCAGTGTCCCCTCTCTGGTGTGTCACTTAGCTGGCACCGTGCTACAAAGTCTGGGTGCCCAGCTGTTGGGGGCAGCCCTGGAGGCTGCTGGGCCAGGCAGGAGAGCTGAGTCACAGGAGGTTGTGCAGCTGTGACTGGGCTGCCTCTGCCCCGTGTGGAGGTGTTGGCTCTCCCTGTGTAAGAAGCTGTGTCACCTCTCTTCACTGCCCTTCCAGCTGCCTCCACTCCATGCTGTTCCTATCTGTGCCTTTTGTCTTCTCAGTGTTTTCAGTCCTCTCCTTAATCATCCCGTTCTCCCAGCTGATACACCTTTCCCCTCCTGCACCTTCCACACATGTGACTCACCACTTTCACTCTCCTCTTTCTGTCTGGACTGTCACTGTCATATTTTCTGAAAAATCCCTTCGCCAGGATTTCTTCTCCTGGGAAACTGAGAAGCCTCATAGAAGAATGAAAACAATAATTATCTCATTTGCTTCTCCTGTGTTTTGCTGCTTTGGAATGTGGTTTGGACATTGTTTACCAACAGGTGCTTGTTTGATTGGTTTCATGTGAATTGTTTTGACTTAATGACCAATCACCATCAGCTGTGTCAGGACTCTGGAAGGAGTCACGAGTTTTTCATTAGTGTCTTGTTAAGCCTTCTGTCTGTATCCTTTCTTTATTCTTTAGTATAGTTTTAGTATAGCATAATATAATATATAATATAATAATAAATTAGCCTTCTAAGAACATGGAATCAGATTCATCATTTCCTTCCTGCCATGGGGGACCCAGAAAATACCACACTGGATTATCTGGGCTGTAGATTCCCTGGGGTCCTGATACTTTGAGGGTATTAGGGAGGGTTGGCTTTTAGGCTGGTGCCTTAAGGATGCACAGAAATATAAATTTTATGATCTGTTTGCTCCATTGTGGAGCATGTGGGGGTAAGTGCTTGAAGTAGAGGTAGGTAGGTCTCATTTATCTATATTAGTCCTTGGTTATCTGCTCATTAATCCTCAATGTCACAGGTCCTGCTGCAGAAAGTGTGATTAATATAACAACAACAATAATTTGCAAAGATTTTTATTTTAGGGGGGAAAAGCAGTGAGAATCTAAAACTGGTGGAAGTTATTGTTCAGATTATAGGCTGAAAGTTACACTGAAATTAAAGGTGTAATGAAAAGTTTTTAACTCTGCACTGCTCTGTCTTTGCTTTTTCTGAGGTCACAGTTTACACCTGAAGCCACCACCACAAGAGGACTGTTTCCTCATGGCCAGACACTGGCCTATTTATCTAGCAATGAGGAAGGGAACAGTTTTCAATGTGATGTTGCATCCTGCAAAATTTCCTTGCTGGAGCAAAAGGAGGGACCAAGAAGTACAGCTTTGCAAGCTGGGGACCAGGGCTCCTTTTGTTGTAGCAGCCTGACCATGGTTTCTGCATCCATCAGGCAGAGAAAGAAAAACAGCATCACTGGAGCTCCACAGTCTGTCTGACCCCTGCCAGTCCTGGGAACCAGGGATCCTGAAATGCTTTCTGAAGCTCAGTGGTGTTTCCCTACTGCCAACTTCAGTAAGAGAAGCAGCATAGGTCACTCTGATGTGCAGGACTTGTGAGGATAAGTGTGAGTCCTTGCTGAGAGATGAGAGAGAGAGAAAATCAGATGTGCCAGCAGCAGTGGCTACATTTCCTTTCCTACTAATGTCCCCAAACAACACCAATATTTAAATGGTCACTGCTCCATCACACTTTTTCTCCAACCTTAATATTTTTAAAGCTGTAGATTAGAGCCAGAAGAGTTCTATTGTTTCTGAGTTGCCTCTGAACTATTATCTAAAGCAAATAGTGCATATGTCTCCACTTCTTGGGCCTCTTCTATCCCACCTCTCCCACTCTTCCCCATGCCCTTGGTGCCTACTGGTTGTACACCTGTGTGTTATCTCTCACTGAGGGGGAAAAGGGACTTGTTTTAGTAAGTTTGGGAAAATTGACTTTGGACTCATGTTTGGCACTGTGGTGATCATGTTTGGTGATCGACTTTCCCTTCCAGAAAATGAACACTGTAGGAAAGATGTGTGTTATTTTTTTAGTGTTTCAAAATGTTGATTAGAGAGTGAAAGAAAAGAGATTGAAAAAAAATAAAAAAAGAAAATGACTGCCTTCATAATATATATTTTTTTTCTCTTGTAATGTTTGCAATGTGCTTTGGAAGCTGAGAGATTAGTTTCCTTTTCCTAATGCTGTTTGCCAGAGTGACACAAGCTGTGCCTGTCTTTTCTCCTGTGTTTCAGTGGTGCCAGTGCAGCCCTGGCTTCCTAAACATGCACTTTTCATGCAGTATCCTTGTTACATATGAAGCTCTGGAATATTCTCTAACTGTGGCAGGTAGGAGATTGCATGTCTTTGGGAGAACACAACAGCTGCTTTCTTCTTTTGTTTGTGTATTTTAAAAATATTTTTTTAAGCTCTTATCTTCATGTAGTGTTAAATATATTTATTCTTTAAATGGCAAAAATTTAAGAGACGATTTGGTTCAGATTCTCAGCCAAATGCAGTTCTGACTCTGCAGTTGTTTAAACATGTGTACCCTGTGTGGGTACAGTGATATTAACAAACACTTTGAAGTTAGTGAAATTTTCTGTGCATAGGCAGTTGTAAACTGGTTTAGATTCTCAGAAGATTTTTAATGCATCCTATTTTTAAGCCTAAATAAAATCAGGGTCTATAAACTGTATGGGAAACAGGGGTACACACAAGCTAACTATAACTACCTATATTCAGACAGAAATTCATGTCTCTGGGGTCTCTCTATAGTCATTGGAGATAGAAATATTATTCAAGAGATATTTCAAAGCACTTAATGTAGACACTTTGGTGGACACATTTTCTAATTCAGGTGCAAAAAAGTGGTATGAATAGCCCTCCCCTTTTTAACTCGTGGATGTAAGTCATTCAGAAGGTAAATTAATGATGGGAGTGTTAACAACACTGGTAGCTCCAACAAGAACCTCCCACCCTCCGCATGATAATTAACGTCTCCATCTCCACCCTGCAAGATGAGCACTCTGGGCTTTGCAGGGCTTTCATGAGCTGTGCTCACTAATATTGGAAAGGCACCCTCAGCCCCTGTGAGGGAAGGTGGGAGAGAGCAGGAAATGTGACCTGTGATGGGAGGTGAGGAGCTCCATTCCAACCTGCAGGGCAGGGGAGGGGGGTGCTGGTTCTCAGCTCCCTGCTGGCTGTGGGATGTGGTGTCTGTGCCTGTCCTGTGTGAGGTGCTCCTCTAAAAAGAGTAGGAAAATGCAGCCTGAGCACACCAACCTACCCCAGTGTGCCAGACAAACCCCGCCTGTGTGTCCCTGCCCCACTCCAAAAAACCCCACGTGTGTGTCCCTGCCCCACTCCAGACAAACCCCACGTGTGTGTCCCTGCCCCACTCTGGGCAAACCTGTTCTAGATGGATAATGAGATGATTGGCTCTCACAATTAAAAGATCACTATTGTGTGAATATTAAGAAAAGCTTTGGTGATGTACAGTTATGTTATCGTAGTTTAGATGCCCTCTGTTGTCCCCATAGTTCCCTTTCCCCCCTGTATTGTTACCATCAGACAGCCTGGGCTGTCTAGGACAGGTAAAATAAGGCCTGCACATGTGTCCCTGGCATGGGGCAGGTGGGAATGGAAAAGCTTGGGGGTGCAGCATGGCAACACCTGACCTCCAATCCAGTTACAAGAAAGCAGTTTCCACTGATAAATGGCAAAGAAGAGCTGACTGACAGACTTTGGGAGGGGCCAGGGCTGGCTGATGCAACCAGGGGTATAAAAGACTGAGCATCCATCTTGAAGACAAACTGGCCACATGGAATGCACAAGGGGCAGTTTTTCCTTATGTAGTCCTTCATTGTATTTTTGTTAAGATTTAATAAACCTCTTTAAATTTTCAAAATGAGCAATTGTTTTTCACAGACCTCACCTGTGTGTCCCTGTCCCACACCATTGCTGGGCATGGGCTGTGTCCCAGGGGAACCCTTTAGCACACTGAATCCCAGAAGTGCCAAGCAAAGAGATGACTTTGCTCTGCAACTGCATCTCTCATCCAGACAGGGACAACTCTTAATGAGTTTGGAGTCTGATACAGCCTCTAGCATGAATTTTTTCGTAGCAGAAAAATATGGTGGCTGCTGTGAAGGCAGTGGCACTGGGGACCAAAACACGCCAGATGAGGGGCACAATTAAATTTATTTCTTAGTGCTGTGGGCATGCAAATTAAGTCTTTTATTCTTGGAAATCCCCTGAGCAGAACAGTGATCTGCACCCAGCAGAGATCCTTGCTGCAGAGCAGAAGGTGAGTTGTATTTTTTCTCTGTTTTCAGCCTCGCAAACTTTCATTTTTGTCAGCTGACTGTGGAAGGTGTTGGTTGTCTCTGAAGCAGCATGGGCAGGCTCATGCTGCAAGACTTTCTCCTGTGGAGGGATGAGTGGGAGGACTGGCACAGAGTTGAGCTTGATTAGTATTGAGCGTAAGTTTTTCCTTGACAAGTTTTTGGCACATTTCTGATTACTTACCTCTTCTCTCTGCCAAGTCCTTGCAAGACATGTACTGAGTGTCCAGTGCCAAACAATCTTTTTAAATATTAATCACTAGGAAAGCACATAAATTCTGTGGTTCAAAATTTGTATATGTGTCATTTGATCTAAACCAAAACAACTTTGTAGCATGCTTAGTTTCAATTTCTTGTTTTCTGTGGTTTAGAGCTTTCCGTTCCTCCCTGTAAGCAATTTATCCATGCAGACCAGATAATGGCTGCCCTTGCTTGTCTGTAAACAGATGCAATTCTATCATTAACCTCGTGCTAAGGGCAGCTTAATTCCCAAGCTTTATGTTAGGAAGGATGGCAAGAACGAGTGGAATGGGTCAGCCAGCTGGGTCAGGGCTTTCAGGGGTCACAGGGTGCCTGCTCCACAGGTAAATTCATGCTCCCACCCTACCCCTGATGAATCTGACCCCAGATGACAAAGCTGCAGGAGGCCCTTTCTTTGTGGTTATATCTGAACAGAAGTGAGGACGCAAGGAATGCCTGTAGTCTTTACTCTGATGCTGCTCTTAGGGATGAGGTTTGGCTGGACACCTGAGCAAAGATTTTGAGGTGGCAAAATAAAAATAGGACCTCTTTTGTCCTTCCTGTCTCAAACAAACAGCTTTCATGCTTCATTTACCCTGGCCCGGACTGTCATCTGGCCTGTTGGTGAATTGCTTTGCCTTCCTAAACTGGATTATTAAAAAAGAAAAAAGGAAAGGAAAATTATGTATTCTGCTGTTTTTATATGTGAGGGAAGAGTCATCTTGTGAAATGTCACTGTGAGCTTTATAGCTGAGCAAGGTTTACTCTGGTCAGGTTCCATCATATGTTTTTCAGATCTTGAAGTCAAGTCTGGGGAACAGTTCAGAGAAAATCTCAGGACAGAAAATAAAACATAAAAGGTTGAAATGGATAAGGTGACCCTTCCTACACTGGAAGGGAATGCATTTGCTGGATATGGCTGGTAAGTAGAAGATGCCAGTGTTTTCACTTTCTTCTCTTTTCATTCAGATCGATCAACTCTCATGCTCCTTGAGGATGAGACCTGAAGGCAGGTCCCACCTGACCTGGGACACTTACAGCCAGAGAGCAGCAGTAGGGGAAATCAGCCAATAACTGGCCCAATTTGGAGAGTGACTGAGCTGCTGCTCCCTGTTCTGCCATCAGTGCCAGGGCGCTGTTCTTGTGCATTCTCAGAACTGGCACTAAGGCTTGGAAGTTTCAGGGCACTGGTGTGCTGCCTGCGCAGACAGTGAGTGGAGAGATGTAAATTAGCAGTTCCTCTATCACTTCTCATGTCTCTCCATTCTTCCTATTTCAAAGGCATTATTCAAATGTATTTCACAAAGATCCCCATGCTCTTTGATGCCCTCAGATCCACTTCCTCTAGGGATGCTACAGAAATCTCTAGCCTATTCCCTTTATTTCTGCTCTTTCAGATTATTTTGCCTGTAGATAGTAAGGATTTTTGGCTTCCCTGTGTGGGCAATGCCTCTCATAAGATGTGAAATAATTTCAGCCTGGTTTTGCAAGACAAGCGCAAATTATGTCACTGAAAAAGAATATGGATTCCCCCACCTTTGTTGTCTGTGTCTGAAGTCTGCTAAAAGTGTCTCAAAGTTTTCTTTAAAGAAAAACATTTTTCTTGGAGAAGTCATCTTGATAAAAGATCCCTTTCTCCTATCGACCTAAAGCCAGTCTGGGAATCTCATATCAGTTCACACTGGTGTTGTAGAAGCTACTGCTTTCAGGAAAATCACCTTGGTGTCAACTTTCAAAATCTGCACATATTGAAAATAATTTTTACTTTGGCCTTAGAACAAAATCCAGGATTTTCAAAATGCCACCTTTCAAAAAATTTAGGGTGGGACAAAGTTTCTAAGTTTTTAATTTCAAAGTCTGTAAGTGTGTTGTTTGGGTTTTTTCCTCTATTTGGTACTTTAATTTGTACTTTATTTTGATAAGTTTCATTATTTTGTGACCTGGCAACAGGGACAGTGAAATATTCTGTCAATTTGTTGTAATGTCATAGTAGAGACATAGTAGAGATGGTCTAATCTTTTATTTTTTTGCCTAGGGCTAACATCACAGGTGCACCTATATGGGACTGAAAATTCATAATAAACTTTTAACTACAACTCATAATTAAAGTGTTCAATTTCAAAATGGTGCCTGGGAATTTAAATCAAAAAGCCTGAGTTTGGTGGGTGGGTTTTTTTTCTTGGGTGTTTTTTTTTTTTTTTTTTTTTTTTTTTTTTTTTGTTTTTTTGTTTTTTTTTTTTCTTGTGGACACTTCTCAGTTTTGATTTTCACTGATGCAACCAAAGAAAAGTGCAGATAAATGGAAATAATGCACATCTATTTTGAGCAAAATTTGACTGTCTCTTTCCAGCCAGCCCACACAATAAGTTACTCTACACTTTTTACTTAGCTCTGTACAGTTGCTAAAGCTGCTTTAATAGCAAGAGGATTCTTTTAAAATGTGGTTACCATGATGGAACAAGAGTTCCAAAGTAATTCTCTGTGGAAATGCAGGTGTCCTATTTGTTGCCAAGAAATTGATGCTGATTTCTGTGTCTGTTGAGTGAGCTTGACTCACATTCAGCTTTCAAAGTGAACTTCAGGCTGCTGAGTTGATGGAGTCCATGAATACTGTGGATCAGCAGGGGGATACAGCTGTTCTACGTGGAAACCCAGGAGCAGATCGTGTCATCTCATATTTGGGTTGGCAGAGCTGTGCTTTTCTTTGGGACTGACACAGTGTGTAAGTGGAATAATTGTTAAAAAATCTTCAGAGTGTCTTGATGAGTCTAAAGAGCATTGTTTTCTTGCTAAAATTAGCTGTATTTGAGGATATGAAAGGAAGAAAGAAGTGGAATTAGTCAGAGTAATGTCAGCTTTGGGTTAAATCCAAGAGAAATTCAGTGTAGCATTTCTGTAGCTTTGTGTTTTCCAGCAAGCCTGCACACTACTTCTCTGGAGAAGTTAAGTATTGTAATCCTTTGACATCTCCGAGATGCAGAATCAAATTTAAAGGATCCACCATCTATTCATCTCCACTTCTGAAGAAGTTTCCCTCCCTGACACCCTTCCAGCTGCTTTACCCTGTACTATGGTTATAGGTTGAGTGACTTCCCTGGGAAGAGTGGTGGTGGCCGTTCAAGCTGCTGGCAGAAGGAGAGGAGCTGGAAGTTTTGGGAGCAGTTGTCAGTCTCTCCCTTCCTGCCCCATGCTGGGGATGGCCATGGCTTTCAGAGGGCTGAAGTGCCCAGACAGAGCCCTCAATGGGGTGCCCCAGCCTCAAATGGCCCAAGGCTGTAGGGAGAAATCTCACTTCACACAGCAATGTGATGTCCACGAGGAGAGAAACCACCCCGTCCAAGCAGGCTAAGTGCTGATCTCTTTCATGTCTCTGATGTCTTATCACATTTCAGATGCTGTCACTACACCCAGCTGGGATATTTTCAGTGGAAATACCTACAGAGAAGTGAGAACAGTTTTGCTAAAAAACAAATATCCTCCTTTGCATTGCAATGTGATGGGATTTGGAAAGAGTAAAAAGATGTGTGAAAGAAAGAGCTTGTTTATGCAGGAAGCTGCTGTGAAACAGGACAAACCAGGCTTCATAGCTCTGTGCTGCTGTGCTGGAGCTGTTTCCAGTGTTGGAGTTAGTCATTTGGAAACCACCTGCAGTGTAAAATAGCATCCTTTCTGCTGGGCCTTTCTGAGCAAACCTCTCACCAGTGCTGCCACGAGACAGGCAGGCAGCACCAGTCCCCAGCCACAGCATGTGGTACCACAGACCTTCTCACTCCTTTAGCCAGTGTCGACTTAGCCAGTTCAAAGTTATTTGTCTTTGCTGTACTGCATGGTTGGAGTATGTGTGACCATACTTTGCAAGTAGTTTGCAGCTTGTAATGATTCACACAGCGGGGATGCTGCTGTATTCCCACAAAATGGGAATATAGGTCCTGATAAACAAGGCAGATGGAGCAAGGGCTGTGCAGATGGAAGTTTGTTTGCACCTGTTGGTGTACCTGCATCCCTCAGAAGGGGCTTCCTGTTGAGAAGGGTCTGCAAAAAAGGCCTGGTGGCCACAGGTGCATCAGGTGTCCTCAGGAGCAGTCTCCCAAGAGGAGGGATACACACTGCAGTATGTGCAGGGGTTTCCTTCAGTCTCCATGGTGCTTCCACTTGCTTTCCCCAATTGTTGAGAGCATTATGAAAATGGCAAGTGTTAACTATCTAAGTAGACACTTGATAGAAAATACTCTCATCTCCACAGATGTCTCTTCCATTTGCACTCTTTTCAACATCTCCCTGTTACCTTTGTGGCATTGACAGGTGCACAGGACCCCTGTGATAAGCAGTACTCATGCTCTTATTCTTGAGAACTAACTTCTTTTGGACAAGGGGGCACATCCCACATTTGCCACATCCCACAGAAGATTGTGTGCCTGCCTGTTACCTAAAGCTCCCCACATGCTCTAAAGTCACACATAGCCCACCTAGAGCAGCTGGTGTTTGCTGGCTGTGGTGAGGTGGGGTCTGTGGTCACCTTACAGTGGCAACAGAGGGTGAGCTCAGCCCTGCTGGCTGCTCTGCTGACTGGCTGTGTGTCTGTTCTCCCAAACCACTCTTTCAGACACCAGCTATGGAGTTATGGCTTCCAGAGATGCTGGCCAGGAGATGGTTACACCAGAGAGCCTCTAGACATCACTGGGACCAAGGGTGCTTTCTTCAGAAAGATGGAGTGGCTGAATAAATAATATAAGTTTCTTTATATTAAATTGCTTTCCTTCTCCAGGTGGTTGAGTGCCTTTCAAAGAAGTTTTGGCCTTTGTCTAAGCTTTGTAAACCTGGTAGAAACCAGACCACAATATTGTGTTGCACTTGAGAAGCAAATCAGCAGCAGTACTGGTATCTGCCCTCCTACGGCAGCAGTTTCTGCAGAAAGAGAAATAATATTTGCCAGATTTATATGTCTGTCTCTAAGGAGTTCTGGAAATGCTTTCAGAAATACCTGTCCCTATTTCAATTATCTCTGTTCAGCAAGTAGCACTATTGCCACTCAGTGGGGTCTGAAACATTAATGACATTTCCCGGCAGGGGTCCAGATGGATAAGACAAAGTAGAAAGAATTGGTTTAGTCACCAAAAAAAGGCACTAAAAAAAAAAATATCAAAGCTATGCTAAGTTTTAAAATTTTATTAGTTAATTTGACAGCTCACTTAACAATTGTTAACCGGTTTTTAAAACTAACTCTTCTCTCTAATTAAAAATGCTTAATATTATATTGGTATTCTTATTTAAACCTCATGACTCTCAGATCTGAAACTGTCAACTTAACCTTTAATATTAGACCTAAGATCCTCATCATTTTAAAAATAGTTCTATAATACAGCTCTTAGATGTCCTGTGTAATTAATATTCTTGAATGGACATGATCTTAGATTTATCTGTGAACTTGAAGAAGATTTTTCAGGTATGTGTAATTGAGACAAATTACTGATCCTATAGGTTTTTTTAACTCAAATGAGCTTTGTAATAGACTCTCCCAAGACTCAGTTCATGTTAAGACTTTGGAAGAGGAGTTATTTATCTGTTTTCTCAACTGAAAGTGGTCCTACTGCACCATACCCTAGCCTACTTCCTGGAGCCAGGATGTAATACCAGAAGTATGTTGACTGTACTCTGTTTACTAACACTAAACTAACACTTCTTGTAAGTTTGTTCTTGCTCTTATCCCCTCTCCCTACAGGGAGGATTGTTTGAGCTATTCACTTTCTAAATTACAGCAGATTTCCCCCCCTTTTTTCTATAGGTACCTGTCACTTGGTTCTCAGGGAAGACAAAAAGGATGATTGCAGACTTGCACCTTGCAGTAGAAGCATGGTTTGCTGAGGTCTTTAAGGGTCAAAAGTCTTGGAGTTTCTACTCACACATAAAACTAATTTGAAAAAAAACCTTTTATCTCCACTTAAGTCAGTCCTTGTCCTTGTGCAAAAAGGTTCTGCTGGGTCTAGGAGCTGAGTTTCTTGACTTTACAGGGGCAACCAAGTCTTTGAGAACTTGATTCTGCAAAATACTTGTCCTGAGCTTGCAGGGAAGGGAGCAAGTTGTAGATGCTTGGTGTTTAACAGGGTGAATTCTTACTGCTTTTGAAGCAACTGCCCATGTGGTTGTCTTTTTCTTTCCCCAGTAGTTTTAAAGGCTTTCTATCTCAGTATCTCACAAATACATTATTAATAAATCACAGTTTTTACACTGCATTCTCCTGAATTACTGTGGAGAACACAACACACTGATGTTTTGCTGCTGCACAGAGGAGGGCCCAGAGCCATCCCATCCTGTGGCACTGATCACCTTCCCATGGAGGATGGGAAAACAGAGGTGGGAACACAGGCTTCTGCAGTCCTGTCCAAAGCAAGGGGGACTGAGGGAAAGGAGCACCTGGCAGCACTAACCTGAGATGTGCAGTCATTGCTTGCTGGCCATTTCATTCTTAACAATAAATCAGCCCTGAAATTACTTGGGCTTGGCACTGAATTGTCAATGAGCTTGTTGAAGTTAAAAAGATTTGAAAAGGTGACATATGGCCTAAGAAATGATAAGGACAGGGTGGCTCTCACTCACAGAAATACCAGGAGATGGTTATGACACTCAGCAATGATATGGAATTTCTTGAAAACCTTCCTTGTCTTTTTTACCACCTGCAATGGGGATCAGGATAATAAACCCCAGGGAAGTCTCTCCACCTATCCTGCTATTTCATGTCAGCTCACAAAGGGAATGTGGCTGGAAACAAACCAACTCCTGGAAGTCCCAAACTTGTCTTGGCTCCTAGCTCTCTGGGAGGCTTCTTTGCTTAGATATCTTATCTCCATGGAAGTGCAACCCCCCCCCCCCCCCAACCCTTTTTTTATACTTTAGAGTCATTGCAGTCACTTTGAACATTAGATATGCATTCAGATAAAAAATAGTAAAGCAAAGGGCTGAGTTCTTGATTATTTACCGGCAACAAAGTTACAGTAGAGAAAAATGAAGAAATAAATAAACGCAAATTTAAATATACTTCACACCTACAATTGCTCCATCTGTTATGCAGGATTTCTTTATGAAAGCTGGAGATATTTCTTTTCCTTTTTCAGAACTGTTCCTTGGGTGAGGCTTCTCTGTGTCCTATTGGTGTTACAATGCCTGAAGGGTGGAAAGAGTGATGTGCAGAACTCCATGATATCAGAAGGCTAATTAATTACTTTATTATACTATACAATACTATAACTGTATTACACTAACAAGAACTATCACTAACGAGAAAACCCATGACTCTCTGCCCCAAAGTCCAGACAGACACAGATAGACACAGACACAGACACGCACACACACACACACACGTGGATCCAATTGGTCAATGAATCCAAAACACCATCACCAGAACCCAATCAAGCAATCACCTTGGGTAAACAATCTCCAGAACACATTCCACATGGGCACAAACACAGGAGCAGCAAATGAGATAAGAATTGTTTTGATCAATCTTTGCTTCTCTCACAGCCTTTCTCAGGAGTATGCTGAGAAAGCTAAATCTCTCTCTGTTCAGAGGGTATGTGAATACCACAATGTCCCTTCCCCCTTACACT
Organism: Molothrus aeneus; assembly: GCF_037042795.1. Classification (NCBI taxonomy): domain Eukaryota; kingdom Metazoa; phylum Chordata; class Aves; order Passeriformes; family Icteridae; genus Molothrus; species Molothrus aeneus. The sequence continues at coordinate 103,283,208 of NC_089647.1, read as the reverse complement.
GCAGACAAAACTGTTTGTTGTCTCTGCTTATGAGTGCAGATGAGGGGCAAATAATTCCCAAAAAACTTCTGAACCTCTGTAAGGAGATCACAATTGCCTGTCTCAAACAATGTTAAAAATCACAGAAGGACTTTGCCCTGACATAAACACTGGATGGCTTTAACTCGAGGCCTGGAGAGGTCTGGCTAGCATATCCTGGGTAATGCATCCAGACAAAAATTCCCCAATTATGCCAAAATGCGTGGAAGGACAACTTCCCCTAAGCACACTCACAGTCAAACAAATATCACCTCAAGGTATGGGACAGATGGCACCTGTGACCACCAAAGTGTCCCCCTGGCCCCTGAATATGCCTTTGGATTCCTGGAACTTGGACTGTCAGTTAAGGCACTTGATGGGAGTTTGAAATAAAATAAAAGTGGTTCCATTCTCTGTGTGTTATCTCAGGCCTAGAGGGGACGTAAACGAGGTGGGGGAGAGGAATGAATCACTGCAAAGAATCCCCAAGGGAGGAAACCTCAGCAACTGTGCTGAGGGCAGCTCCTGTTACCTACAAGAAAGGCTTTATAGAGGAGAGGCCTTGTAAAATCATGGCTCAGGCCTGTTACTTCAGCTAAGTAGAAAAGGACAGCGGGGCAGAGACTCAGCTGAATTAGGGGTAGAAAAACAAGTTATGCAACCATGGTGTGTTCACATCCTGGTGTATGGTGGTTGGTTAAATTTCATTTGTTATGATTTAAAACTATGTAAACTGATAACGCTAACTGCTTAAAAAAGGCCGAGTTTTTGCAATTAAATACATTATTAATAAATCACAGTCTTTACACTGTATTCTGCTGTGGCTCTCCTAAAGTGGCTCTCCTTTGCTCTCCCTGGGGACTCTGTGTCACTACAGACGTCACCCCACAAGCTCCCACTGGGTGCAGGGCATGCTTCTGGCAGAGGGAGATCGTGCTCAGCCCACGGAATCCAAAAACCCACCTCATCAAAAGAAGAGAAAGACTGAGCATGGGACAGATTAGCATTGGAAGCAAGAGAATCATTTAACCAACAGAATCAGAAAACCGTGTATCCAGTGAGCACTAACTCCTTTGTTTGCTAAAATGTGTAAGTAGTGAAAAGTTTTGAAACCTTGGGAAGTTTTGAAACCTTGTGAAATGTGTTACTGAGAAGACCAGGGTGAAGAAGGACGATGGGATGCTGCTGGATCCATGGGTAGGGGTATGTTTCTATTTAATCTGTCTCTCTCTTCCCCCCCCCCCCCCCCCCAATCTTTCCTATTTCTTTCTGCCTCTCTCTCTACCTCACATTTATGAGTAAATAAAATCTGTACTATTGACTTCAGCCTATGGTCTTGTTTGCACCTGAACTTGGGTGGAGGCATCTCTCCAATAAAAGGATCAGAACACCCTTACCCACTCTCTGGTTTATTTTGTTTTTAAATTCTGATATTTTAGCTTAAATTGTTCTGCATTTAAGATATATAGAGAAACTTTGTAGTGCTTATTTTTCACCCTTACCCCTTCCTCAATTGCAATGTGGCTGTGCATCTATAATGTAACGTTTGTCCTAAGGTTTCTCAGATGTGATTGGGGTGTTTTTTTAAGAAAGTTTAATTTGGTTTTCTTCCCTTAACCTTTTATGATACTAGATTTAACACAGATGCAAGGAGTATGGGGCATGGAACAAGTACCTGTCTTCAGTGATGTTAAGTTTAAGAGATGTTGTTTTATTCAAATCTAAAGTGGCTCAATCATTTATTATTTGCATGCCTTGATGATATTTGGGTCTTGCAGGCAAATCTTGTTGTTTATGATGATACAAGATCCCAGTACGTTTGTGATGTTATCCTAGAATTACAGATACTTATGGCTGGAAAAAGTATTTTTAGCATTTCAGTCTGGACCTTTTAGGAAACAAAATATTGTTCTGAACTTCATCTAGAAATCTTGATCACCAGTAAAGCTTTTATTTGATTTTCTTGCCTATGTCTACATGGCTTCCTACAGTACTACATCTCTACTATATCTGTAGTTCTGTAAAAATAAATTTACCAATGATGTCACTGTAACTTTGCTAATTAATACATATCACACAATCTTTAAGAGCTGCTTGTAAATTTTTATTCCTCCAGCACATAAATTTGCCACACACTGTGTAGCTCCTTTCCAAAATGGCTCAGACATCTCGCTTACAACTCACTCACAATCACCCTTCCAGGCTAGTTAAGGTAAGGCAGTTCAAGATATGATTCATCATGATATATATGAGATTATGCTTTCAAATTTATCCTTGGCTCCGTCTCTTAACATATTAACTAAATGCTGAGCTGACAGCTGGTGTCAATGCACAAGCTTTGCATTTTTCCTTGCTTTTATGAGACTTTACAAGATCTCTGCAATAGTAATAGTATTTTCCTCAAAAAAAAAGGTATTGTATAAGGAAAAAATAGTATGTTCCTGAGGGGTCAAAAAATAAATGTTGATGCAAAAAGGCTCTGATGTGCCATGTAGACCATTCTGCACATATTAGCTGTTACTTATCTGTCAGAAATAATCCTACACATTGGAGAATGAAGCCATGATTTGGGAAAAGGTGGAGAGACAGGTTATCTGGTTATGGCATAATTCCTTACAGGAGGAAGTAATAAGCCAGCTTTAGTATACATGTACTCCCAGGAATTTTGACCCTGTTAACAACATGTTAAAGAAGAGACAAATATGAAAATTTCAAAAAACAAAACCAAAACAAGCCTCAATAATTTGGAGACAAGATATCTCTTAGAATAGCAGTTTTGGTATTATTAATAAGTGATTACATCTTGGAGAGGGACAAATATACAGAAAAATCAATGCTAATTCATTTGGATCACTCAGCAACATTAAATATGATAGACTACAAATCCATGCTGGGTTCCTGGTGGCTCTGCTAGGAGCAGATATTTCTGTGCTTCAGTTACTCTGCTGATTCCTTGAAATCTCACCAAAATATAATCTGAAGCAAATGGGGGTTTTGACCTAAATATTTATTTCTGGTAAAAAAAAAAAAGGGCAAATTTTGATTTGGCATTCACAGGCATTTAGAAGTTGTTAGAGAAAGAAAAATTCTCTGTGTTCTCTTCAGTAGGTTTATTTCTCACATTTCCTGACCTTGGGAGGGTTCTGTGCCATGGGTGGAAGTTCATCAAATCATGAGGCATGCTGATAGCTTCCCAGTAAGGGACCTAGAAATGACAGAAGATTTCTGGTCTCTCTGCTGAAGTGGTTTGAAGCCCTTCTTTCTCTGTGGGACTGTTTGCTGTTTTCAGACACAGTCAGAGGCTGTTGCTTGTCTCTCTGTTCATACACAAACTCACAGCTGTTCTTTTTTCTAGACTGTCTTTTCTATATTTGGCCATGCATCAGTAATCCTCAAAAAGATTGGACACCACCATAGCTAGGGCTGAGGAAAGCTTAGAAGATTTGACTAAGCAGGATGTGGGTGGCAGACTTATGTGAGTACTGCTCAAATTGGTTAAGAACAGATTTGGCATCTGCATTTTCTCATGGATTAGTTGAGGGAATAACTTTGGCTTCTGAGGTTGTTTAGGAACACTTCATTTGAAAAAATTGCACTGGGTGCTAAGGTCATATGACATTTTATTTCCCTCATGGGATTACTGAGATGTTGCTCGTTTAAAAACTGTGAAATGAAAGCCCAGTGACACTGTTAACAACGTATTAAGCTCAATAAATCCTTATAAAAAAGACCTTGCATCATGTAAGCTTTACTGAAAGACTGACACATCTGTCCTTGGTATCAGTTGTCATAATTCTACTGACACTAATGCTGTTATGCTCTTCTATGCAATCTGAAGAACTGCCCTTTAGAATAAGATCAGTGTGGTGTCTTTGCTCCTTTTCCTAGCCATAGTTTTTCTGTTGTGAACACTGAATTATCTGTATGAGTTTTTAGTTAACTATTAATTTGTAGCCAAGCCTGTGAAACCCCTGGGGGTTTAGTTACTGGTGCTGCTACTGACCCTGACTTATGGACCACAACCCATTCTAGTACCTTATTGCACAGGCTTGTGAAGAGTTTGCAGTGGGAAGAAGGAGCTTGCAATCCTGGGCGAGGATGTGAGACAACTGATGCTGACAGCATATTGAGGAGCCCAGGAAAACAGGCAGCAAAGTGGCTCAGCATGGTACAGTGACCTCAGCATGCACAGAGCTCAATGTTGACGTATTTTGTAGACATCAGGCAAGAGAGTGCTTCAAGAAGGCATATAAGCATGTCTTTTTGTTGTTGCTGTTGTGGGTTTTTTTTTTTTTCCCTAGCAGCAATAGAAGGTGCTTAGCTGAAAACCTAAGTGGAAAATAAAACTGGTATCTTGGACTAGGTGGTAGTAAGATACAGCTACTGATGCAAAGAGAGTAGGTGTCACCGTGATATTTTATGAAAAATCTCTTCACCAGGATTTCTTCTCCTAGGAAGCTGGGAAGTTTCAGCTTCTCCATGTTTTGCTACTTTGGAATGTGATTTGGAGAATTGTTTACCCAGCATGTGAATTGTTTTAATTTAATGACCAATTCCAGTCCAGCTGTGTTGGGACTCTGGTCAGTCACGAGTTTTATTATCATTCTTGTCTAGCCTTCTGATGTATCCTTTCTCTATAGTTTAGTATAGTTTTAGTATATAACGTAATAACATAACATGACATAATATAATATAATATATCAACCTTCTGAGAACTTGGGAGTCAAGTTCTTGTCTCTCACCTCATCCTAAAGACCCTCTCAACACCACAACAAGTAGGGAAGGAATAAACTGAAAATTACTTTGAATTTCTATTGTATTTGAGAAAGCTGATGTTTAGCAAGACCTAGAAATAGCAACTGGCTGAACTCAAGGGCTAAGTGTGCAAATACATTATTAAATCATATTTCATTAAACCCAGCTAGCTCTGTCCAGTGATAAGAGTGAGGCATGAACTTCTAACATTGATTCTGCTTAGAGAGACCTACCTTGCTGATGTCTTTAAGATGCAGTTCAATGTAGTGATTTGCCGCTGAATGGGATTAATGTATTGGTACTTGCAGATCACCCTTTCTCCCAGTTTCAGGGTTGAAATAAGGGACATTTCAGCTGAGGTTTGAAGAGGTATCCAGCAGCTGAAGTGTCAGTGCTATATAGCTCTTACTGCAGAAGGTTCCTCCTGCTGTGCTCTGCCAGAGCACAGATCTCACTCTTAAGGCATAAGACAAACTCCTCTCCCCTGAGGTTTTCCATGTACTGAGTGTCAGCTGATTGAACTCCTGCAAATGCTTCCCATATTTTGCTCTATGTCAAGTTGTTCTGGAAATGCTCCTAGTACATACTTATCACAAACAAAACAGCAATGAGAATTTTTAAAATAAATGACAGAATCAGCGCTTTATGAGGGCCATTTACATTAGACAAGCACTGACTGATCTTATGCCAAAGCACTCTCTTTTGGACTATTAGCAAAATAAAAGGTTTGTATGTTTCAATATCTATGGTCTAGCTAAAGACATCAGGCTGAAATATACTGGAGTTAGATATAGCCATAATATTTTCATATAGGATGTCAGTTAAGAAGTGCAAGGACTTCAGGAAATGAAATAACAAGCTTAGTAATGGTGGGAGATTAGAGGGAGAATATGGTTAATGTAATTAGAAATAGTTTCAATCAAGGAACAAGTTCATCATACAAGTGTTCTTCCAGAGAGAAGGCACTTTCCATGAATGACTTTTGCTGCCCTGGCTTCTTGATCTTCATGCAAAATTAAGACTCATCAAAATGACATGGCCTATAAACCAAGCCGCTTCAGTTTAGTGTCACCCAGATGAAACATTGGAGTGTGACCATGGCACTTGGTAATAAACTACTTTTAAAAGAATAGGTAGGGAAATCTGTGGTGCTGAGAAAGCAATTAAAAACTATATATAAAAGAGGAATCAAAAGAAGGAATGAGGCTTCCAATGAATGACAGGGAAATTCAGGGAAAATTGCTGAAGAAAGAAATGTCATTCTAACCTTTAAAAATATTAAAAAATTAATGTATTTGAAATATCATCAACCCCCGAATCCTGTAAACAAATCTATATTTATGTCTGTCTTCATGTCTGTCTTCACAATGTTCTTTAAATGTGAAAAGCATCACTGTGGTGGCCTAAGGAGGACCTAAGAGATGATGTGAGATGAAGATACAACCACTGGGAAAAGAATGCTGAAATTTCCATATCCTCTTTTCCTTCTGGATTACACTTTGCATTACATATAATTTATAACCTAGGATGACACCTGGGAAGTGCTTCAAGAAATTATAGTCTGAAAAGCCTCTTTACAGCTGACACAAATCTGTTTAGCAGGCTTGTTTATCAGATTTACTTATGCTCCAGCACAACTCAAAGGTGTTGATAGATGTAACAGAGCTGGTAAGCTCCAAGTGCCTGCTTTCTGCTACTGTAGCAGGTGTGGATGGTAGCTGGTAAAATGGAAAGGACTGACTGCTTGATTATCAGATCTGACTTTTTCAATATATTTTTAATGTATTTATGAATATATCATTATCTATGCAATCATCTTTGAGCATTGTTCCCAAACCATCAAATACTGCCGGTGGTCATCTGGCAACTTGCAGCCAAATTCTGTTGGAAACCCAGTGAAAAACAAGTTATAAATCCCTAGCTGATGCTGTAAGTGTCATGTGGCATTTGCAGTAGTTATGGATATAAATCATTCATAATCCAGTATCAAACTGAAAAGAGCAAATGAGTTTGCCTCTGTGGTTAAAAAGAGTAAGTTATTGATTACCATAACAAATTAACAACTTGAAACCTGATATAAACCCTCTGAATTGCTGAGAGCTGTGGGCTGGAACAGTCATGTATTACACATGGGCCTCATGAGATTTAAAAACAATTGTGCTACAAAAATAGCTAGTTATTAAAAGAGTTCTGTAAAAATTATTTTAATGGCATTTTCTGCAGAGCTAGAACAATTACCAACTTGCAATCAAACTAATAGCTTTTCATTAACTAAGTTGAGAAAGACCCTGCCTTCACAGATTTGTTGTCAAAACTGGTGCTGGGTGTGTTTTCAGTGGCAGGGTGTCAATGTAAGCTATTGCAGGATGGCAGAGGGAGTTAAAAAGGACTTGGCACTTCCAGAGGTTTCTACACTGAGATAGTTAGAAAATGAATGGGAAAATGAACCTAAAAAACCTGTGTGCTTGTTTGGGGAAGAGGTTTGGTTAAGTCCCTACAGATAAAGCATTTAGGGATGCTTCTATCTGCTTTGGATTTTCTCTGCTTCCCTCCCCTGACTGCAATGAGTGAGATCCCCCCAGCTGCTATAATAAGATGACAATGTGAGAGTGCACTAGCTTCAATCAATATCTGGCTCTAGCCAGCAAGCAGCTTTCAGGATAGTGCTTCCAACTGATAGGAGCCTGGAAACAACTATGGGACAGGGTGAATATTCATTCATATTTTTAAGGAACTTCTCTTTGACTGTACTCACACTTACTCCCTTTTTTGTTTACTCAAATGTTTTTGTAAAGTACTTTGCTGGCAATGGTATTCATGGAAATTGACAATTATAGCAAATACTGCAAATGATGATAGATTTCGTTTTTTCAGATCCACAGCAAGGCCTGCAAGGAAAGCCATGTATTACATTCAGAGTCACAGAACAAAAATGTATTGCTTTATTAGTCTGTAAACCAAAATGCTTTTAGCTGAAGATGCTCAAAACTGGCAAGATATATTTTGCTGATAGGCTAAAAGACAAAAATCTACACAGAGGCTATTGGGACTACATCGCAATGCAGATATTGTGGTATGCTGCTGGACAATTTGAAAACAGAAAAAAAAATCTATGTTTGGTCGTTGAACTGTGTGTTTATACTGAACTGTGCAGCTGACCTTATGAGGGATATAAAGATCCTTTTTGCTTTATGGGGTATTAAAAGTTGGTGGATCTGTGAAGACAGGCAACCTTCTGTAAGCCAAAGGAGAGAGGTTTTAGGTTTACAGCTAAAGGTTTAAGCCATCTGGGCCCTCCTTTCACCCCACAGTGTGAACATGTATGAGGGAAGTGGGAGGAGGGAGGTAATTCCAGGTGTCTGAAGGCAAAAATTTAGGTTAGTATTTAACCCACTAGGAACAAAGTGGGTTTAGTAATATACTGCTGAGCAAAGCTGAGTTTTGTGGTGAGTTCTGGGGAAAAGCAGGGCATGATGGGGCTGGGGAAGCTTGGAGATACTTTGCTGGGTTGTATTTCTCTCTCCCTTTCCCCTTCGCAGATCCTCTGAACTCCTCATCTGATCTGACCTTGCTTGAGTGGAAATTCTAATGGTAAATTGTTTTCATATTGAAGTTGACAATGTGTGTTGATAATACTTAATATAAAAACTACATGAAACCTCACAGGGATCCATTGAACATGTTGAAGACCCCTGTAATGATGTACACAGATCTAGGAGCACTTGGAAAAGCAGCTGCTGTGATTTTAAGAAACTTTAATGCCCTGAAGTGTTATTTATTTGAGGACATATGATAAATTGTTCTGCAAGGACTAGATGATTGCAACTTAAAAATAAGTTAAAGCCCCTCTCTGGGTGTCCTGCTCAATTTTGATATACACCTCTCTAAATAGGAGTCTTGGCTGCCTGGGATGTGCAACATTTAAAGAATCA